>NW_006292686.1:846493-862115 GCF_000327345.1 Myotis davidii | reverse complement strand
CCTGGGCAAGGGGCCGATCCTGCGATTGGAGGGTGATGGGGGTCAACGCCTGAGGGCTCCCAGTATGTGAGAGGGGGCAGGCTGGGCTGAGGGACACTCCCCCCCCCCGCACGAATTTCATGCACCGGGCCCCTAGTATATAATATTGTGTCATCTGCAAATACTGACAGTTTTACTTTTTACTTTTTTATTTGGATGTCTTTTATTTCCTTTTCTTACCTAATTGCTCTGGCTAGGACTTCAAATACTATGTTGAATGAAAGTCGCCAGAGTGGGCATCCTTGTCCTGATCATTAAAAATAATGTATCAATATTAGTTCATTCTTTGTAGCAAATGTACCATACTAATGTAAGATGTTAATAATAGGGGAAACTGGGTGCCGGGTATATGGGAACTCTCTGTACTATCCTCTCCAATTTCCTGTAAATCTGAAAGTGTTATAAAAATTAAAGTCTATTAGATTTCTATAAAATTACAATCATGATTTTTAAACCCAATTTTGTTCACAGAAAATGCAGCTATGAGTTTTTATACACATGCACCGCAGAGAGACGTTTTTAGTATTTGGAAAGTGGCGTCTGGGCTGGCTCTTCCTAAGCCCTCAGGCAGTGGGGTCAGTCTGGGGCTTCGTGAGCCTGCAGAACAGGATGGGCTTTCAGGACACAAGCGACCTCAGACCAACCCCTGGAACCTCTCCTCCGATCTGCCACCTTCCTTAACGGGCTCCTGTGCTTTCCAGAAGCTGAGAATTTTCTGACCAGGAAAGGCGCACCCAGGCCTCTGGATGTGGATAGTTACTAGTTGGGCACAGACGGCCCCATATTTGGGTACAGACAGTTACCTGGGAACGTGTAAAGTTCCATCCCAAGTTTGTTATTTCAGAGCTGGCCGTTGAACATTAAAAGATTCCATTGACTTGGGGTAATTTTATTTTCTATCTCCCAGGAAAAACTGTCAATGATTTACATTGTTCAGCCTTGGGTTATCTAATAACTCTGGATTTTCTGCTCTGAGGAAGGAGACTAGGAAAGGGACTTGGGGGCGGTAGAGGTGGCTCTGCCTGGGCTCCGGAGGGCACCTTCCTGAGGACTAGGTAGAAACCAGGTGGAGGGAGAGCTGGCCTGCAGTGCTGAGATGCGGGATTCCCCCTCCTCCAAGGGGATTACTGCTCTCACAGATGACCAGGTAAAGTGAGGCTAGAAACCCCTGACAGCTACGGGGCAGGACTCTGCATCCCACACCGGCAGGGATTTATTTATTTTTATTTTTAGTTTTTTAAGAATGTGCTTGTTTGCCTTTAAAAAGAACGGAAAATGCTTGGAGCATTGTGGGTAATTCATACCAGCCTGGAATATTTGTAAATATCTTTCCTTGGAGAGATTTAAACAGGAAGCCTGGAAAGTCTGTTTCCCCAACACATTGCACTCATGTTTGAATTCTGCTCCTGAGGAAAAGCAAAAGATACACTGATTTTCGATCTTATTTGAGGTGCTGCCCCAAACCATCCAAGTTGCCCCGGAAGGAGGCACCACACCAAGGCCCTGCTTACCTGTGTGGAATGACAGGGGCAGAGTTCTCACCCGCGGGAGGAAGGCCACCTCCTCTGTGTGGTCCTCCCTCCTTAACCTTCACATTGACCCCCAGACCATCCCATAATGCTCGGGCCACTTTGAAACCCGGGGGTGCTTCGGGAGGCTTTTTCACTGCCTTCGTGGAAAATGCCAGGGCACAAAGCCATAACTAAATGCCCCCAAAGGAGCTACAGAGCCTCGTTTTAGCCTCTCATTTTTCATTTAAGACTTGCCTTGTTGGCCTGCTTTGTATATACTGTACATATGATATTCGGATTGTACTTCTCCCTCTTCCTGATTCCGTAATAAGCCTCTGAATTCACCCTCTGAATTCACGTAGGTGGTGGGTGAGTCAGACCTACCATTTTGTGGAGCTGTCGGGTGGGGGTGTGGAGGAGGTGGACTGGGTCTGAGAGGGTGTGTGTGTAGAATCCTCAGGGTTAGTGGGGGCGGGGACGGCAGGGTGGGTGGCAAGGCAGACCCGGGCAGACAACCAGGAATGGACGAACTGGTCGCAAAGGCTTCTCTTTCTCCCCTGCCTTTCCCCAGGTGCGAACATGTTTTATAGGACACTGAGCAGCACTAGGCGAAGTTGTGGTTTCTCCTCATTGTTCGTGTGATTTCCAGACATGACGGTCCTTCTCCTGGCAGGCTGAGCTATCTTCCCTCATTGATTCTTGGACTGAATCAATTTCTATGTTTAAAAAGAATTTTAACAGAAAGAGGAAAAATAGAAACTTGTGAAAAAAAATCTGCATGTGGAGATGATGCTCATCTGGGGAAATGCTTTGTTTCCATATGAAGTTAAGTCAAAGAGTCTGAGGGCATGCAAGGACAGGACAGTTTGCCTCTTCTTTCTCCTCCCTTCTCTTCTCCTCCCCTCCCCTTCCCTTCCTGACCTTCTTTCCCTCTCCTCTTCTCTCCTCTCCTCTCCTCTCCTCTGTTCATTTGAAAGAACTGGATGATTGCCCATCCAGACAAAGCTGGCTCAGGGAAGGAAAGCTCAGCGAGGAAGCAGTGTGAGGAGACTGGAAATAGCAAGAATCTGACACACTTTGGTTTCCAGCCCTTAATTTGGGAGAGGAAGAAACCATTTTCCTGCTCCTGGCTCAGATCTGGGTGGAAGGGAGTGCCATTCGCCCCTCTGGCTCTTGGGTGGCCTGGACAGGAGTCCGTGAGCTGTCTTGCCATATGGCAGCTGGCAGGAGCCTGCGCCCCTCTGCAGGAACACAGGCCCATACTGTTAAGGATTAGGTGGAACATATGCATGTAAGATGCTTATGACTTTTTCCAGACACAGGGCCACTTTCCAGCCTGAGAAACAGCTCAGAGGAACCGGAGGAACCGGGGTAATTAGATAGAGCCTCATGCTGGCAGGGACGGAAAGCTAAGTGCTCAACTGAACCTGCATGCTTTAATCGCCTTCCCTTCATCTGCCTTCCCTCTTCTCACCCTTTTTTCTTTTTCTTTATTCTCCTTCTACTCCCTATTCACCCTTTTCTTTCTTTATTTGTTCTCAACTTCTTTTCCTTTTCTTCTACTTTTTGCTCTCCTCTCTTCCCTTCTTTTTCTCCCTACTTTCTTTTACTTTCATCATGACACTCCCCATGCTTCTTCATGTTTATCACCATTTCTTTTTCTTGACTCATTTGTCAGCTGCAATGGATTTCGAGTCTCATGGAGACAAATGCAAGCTGTGTCATTGAAAACCATGCATGCCTTCATATGGCTGCGGAGAGGCGGGGTGTGAGGACACAGCGGTTCTGAGTGCCTGCCTTGAGTCCTGCTCTGAATTTTTCTAACAGCCTAGCTGAGCAGCAGGAGGGCTTCTGCTTTCCATATGGGAGACAGGCCTCAGACAGCGTCTTGCACAGCAAGCTGGAGTGCAGGGTTCAACTCAATTCTGTCTAACTCCAAGTGTCCCTTGCTTTATACAGTCTTTAGGACAGTGGATAAAGTGGCCACAAATGTTGGGTGACAGACGTGTTTGTGGTTCAATTTAAACACCGAAAGCAACATTCTCCAACTTTGCGTGTACCAGGGTCACCTGCTGTTTTCAATTCAAATGGGGGCAGGGCCCAAGAACCATACTCCAAGAACCACTAGTCTGAAAGGCATTGCTTTTGTTAAAAAGTTTAAAAAATATATATTTTATTGATTTTTCACAGAGAGGGAGAGGGATAGAGAGTTAGAAACATCGATGCGAGAGGAACATCAATCAGCTGCCTCCTGCACACCTCCTACCGGGGATGTGCCCGCAACCAAGGTACATGCCCTTGGCCGGAACCGAACCTGGGACCCTTCAGTCTGCAGGCCGACGCTCTATCCATTGAGCCAAACCAGTCAGGGCTGAAAGGCAATGCTTTTAGAATTAGGTGGCTGGTCAGAACTTAATCTCAGGTGGCAGGAAACATTTTCTAAACCCTGATGTGAGTGCAGGGGACCTGTCTCATTTCACAAAGGATTTGAGATTGCCTTGTGAAAGTACTCAGAATATAAAAATGATATAAAAAAAGAGTTAAAGTCAAGTGAAGGGAAAACAAAGATAGGAGTTTGGTACTGAGGAGACACAAGGAAGCTGATAGACAGGGACTGGGACCATGGGTGGCGGGGAGAGGAGGAAGTGAAACTGGGAGCCCAGCTTGGAGGACTTACTAAGGCACCCCAACTGGGCGGGGAAAGAAGTGCATACACGAAAGACATGAGCTTTAAAAATTGTGTGAATGTTGCTAAGACAGGCAGCTCGCAGATAAACAATCACAAGGTAGTAAGATATATAAACCAATCCCAAGGATGTTATTAAGACAAAATTCTTTGAAGGGACCAGTCAGGAACCAACAAGCATATATACAGAAAGTGCGCACTTCCTTTTTCTCCCCTGTGCACTAGATTTTTGGGTTAATGGTAGGAGATGAGCTCCCCTGTGCCCATGTGGCTTATGGCCACGTGGGCCTCCACACATGGACTATTAGACTTTAATTAGCTTGGGTACTGAACTACTCCAGACTGTAACAAGGAAAGGAAGCTGCGCTTCCCCAGGACTGGTTTCTCTCAGTAAACTTCGCCTCCGTTAACCGTTTCTTGTCTACAACATCATTCTTCAATTTCTCGAGACAACAGACAAGTTTCAGTAGAAATAGTTAGAATCCAATAAGAATAATTTCCTCTCTGTAGGAAGAGCTATATGGGCTTCTCTTTATTTTCTTGGTTGACTGTGTCCTATTTTCATTTGAGAAGAGCACCCTTGAATTCTATCCATAGAATAAAATTCTCCTTTTCCTAAACTGCCTTGCAGAGAATGTCTTTTTTACTCAGACAAGTTAGAAAGTATGAGCTGATTGATTGTTATCTTTTTATAAACTGTAAAAATGGGCAAAATGGCTGTTGTGTAAGATGTATTAATTGAGCAACTGCATTTATTGGATATCTCTCGCTTGTCAGAGAAATGAAACCTAAGAAATACAATAGAGAGGCATACAGGAAAGCTGAAGTAGGATTCCTACCCAAGCCACTTACAACTTAGTTTGAAGAAAAGGATGTGCCTATAAAACAGTGAGGAAATAATTATGTCCTTTAATAGAGTTCAAAGATTCTAAATACAGCAGTTCACAAAAAGGAAAGGTCAGAGTAAGTTAATATAAGCACAAAAGAGTTCAAAGATTTAAATTTGATAAAGAGGAAAGAAAAAGTTGAGAACATTTTGAAGAGTTTTACCATAATTTAGATGTAGAAGTTACTATACCTTTGTATAAACAAAACACCCCAACAGCTATCTGACCCATAAAATAGCTGTGCACGGTGGAAAAGAGAACCGTGTTTGCCATCAGAAATGCATTGGTGGTAGATTTGCCACTTACTACTGTGTGACCTTGTGCCAGTTATTGGACCTCTTAAAAAAAAAATATATATATATATATTTTTATTGATTTCAGAGAGGAAGCGAGAGAGATAGAAACATCAATGATGAGGGAGAATCATTGATTTGCTGCCTCCTGCATGCCCCTTACTGGGGATCAAGCCCACAACCAGGACATGTGCCCTTGACTGGAATTGAACTCGGGACCCTTCAGTTCACAGGCCAATGCTCTATCCACTGAGCCAAACCAGTTAGGGCTCATTTGACCTCTTTAAGTCTTGGTTTCTGCAAAAATAAAATGGGATTTTCAGTATCTATCTGTATCAACTGAGCTTTAGTCAGGAAAACAAACCAGTATCTGAAGCAAAAATAAGGCGTTTAACCTGGGAATTAGTTGCTTAAAAGCCCAGGGAGGACTGGGAGAACAGAGCTTTCTGATGGCTGGAGCAGCTGTGAGTGAGGAAGCTGCTGCTTCCACCCAGAGGTCCAGAAGCAGGGCTGGCGGGCAGGGCGAGCCCGGTGCTCCGGCTCCAGCAAGCGCGCACTTTTATGAGAGCCTGCGTGTGGCGGCTGCTGCCACCTGAGGAAGAACACTTCCAGTCCCCCTTTGCCACCAGATCTAACAAGGGCATCACAGTGTAGAAATGAAACCGGGCCCCCGGAGGAAGGGAGTTGAGGAAGTGCAGTTCCCAGGCTGCTAGCCCTGAGAACTCAGGAAAGGCCTGGAAGGGAGAAGAGATGAGAATAAATGCCAGCAGAGAGTATTCAGCCCACTGACTAAAAGGGTAATTGAAAGCTGTGGTTTGCAAACCATCAGTGAGTTGTAAAATCAATTTAGAAGGTGGTGACCAGCATTAAAAACAATCAAATGGATAAAATAGAAAATAACGCAGCGCATTGCACAGAGTGATACTTGAGCGTGTGTGGGCATGCCTGTGATACCCACACGGGGCTATGGCGTATAAAGGTCAAAAAGGTTTGGAAACCACAGAATAAAGAATCGATGCAATGAAATGATTTGCGCACTTTGTAAATTGTCAAGTGCAAAGCAAAGATGATGAATTAAGAACGCATTTGCCACCATTCCCGAGGCCCATGCGCCATTTTTACTCAACCTCAGTGGGTCACCTGCAGTGTTGGCACCACCTGACTGCCCAGGCACGTACATTCAGAGTTCCCCCACACTCGTGGGTACCCACAAAATAACACCAACGGGGACAGAAAAACGCGGATTAATAAGTTACAGGGAGGAATTAAAAAAAAAAAAAGACACACTGGCCTAGATGTCGATTTCTTTAAGGCCAGCTGCGAGGTCCTGGCATGCTTAGTCAGCAGAAATGCCTGCTGGTGTTCCGTTGGGGGGAAAGAAGCTGAATGGTATGTCAAATGGCTTTGAAAGGAACAATGGATGCCTTACTCACAATAACAGAGTCTGTCCAGGTTGAATGATGTCCCCACTCTCACAACAGGGTCCTCGGGTCCCCTCACTGCCAACCTCGGGGAACTAAGCGCACTGCAGGCTTGGACATTTTTTTAAGTGAAAAACCAGCCTGCCCTCTTTCCTCATAGACCACATTATTTCAAGGATTTTAGTATCTGTGGGAATGGGTTGAGTTTCATTTTGTTGAGGGTAAATGAAAGTTTAAACGGGGTACAAATTTAATCTTTTTTTGTTGTTGTTGTTTAGAAATATCTCCTTATCTCTCCTTCCCTGCACTCCCCCCTTATTTAATTGCTAGTAAGAGGCAGTCCCTGATAGAACAACTGGTTTTCCTGGAATAGCAAATACATAATAAAAAGAGCAGCATTCACTCCTAACAACTTACTGGTTGTTCTCCGAGCCCCCTGGGAGCTGGCTGAATGCTGTGACGCTTCTCTTTATAGCAGAGGATGGATGATAGGATCCAGGTCAACGCCAAGTAGGAATTCAAAACCTAGCCGTGTTTACTCTGCAGAGAACAGTGTTTTCTGCCTCCCCGGGACCCCACTTCAGGGGAACAGAGAGCCGCTATCAAGCCCAGCTGTGCTTATCAACACGCACCTATGCTGTTCTTTGCCAGTGTTTGTCCCAGGGCAGCAGGGCGGCCAGGAAATGAGACCTCTTTCTGCCACCCAAGAGAACTGGAGGTTATTAAGGGGGGTTTTGGAGGGGGCGTGCTGGGTGATATAGCAGGGGGACTATTCTGGGATCGTAAGGGGTAATGAGGTGTGTACAAATAGCTGGGAGCACTGAGAAAAATGCATCCAGGAAGCACGAAGAACAACTAAAGAAGTCAGAAAACTTCTCCAGAATATTTGTGTGGGATTAGACTATGGGCCAGGAAAGGGAGATTCTGATCAAAATAGGTTTGATCAGAATATCTTGTGCCCTGAGTGATTTTAGGGGTTGTCTGAGAAAGAATTTAAGGTTTCTGGGGACTAGAGAAAAATGACTCTAAATTTAGAGTGCCCCAAAGAGAGCTGCCTTTTGAAATGAGAGTAAAAGGAGACAAAGGAAGAAAGTTGCCACTTGTTGACAACATTTCAGAGACTATTCTAGGTGCTTAGTCCTTCTTTCCTCCCTCTCTCCCTCCCTTCCTCTCTCCCTCTTTTCCTTCCTTCTTTCCTTTCCTCTCTCTTTTTCTTAAAAAAAAAAAAATCTCACTATTAAATGGTGATGGAAAAATTTTAAAAAATCTCCCTTTACTTCTTCCAACAATGTTATGATTGTTTCTACTTTAGAAATGAAATTTGAAGGTTCCAAGAAATTAAGTAGCTTGCCCACATTTATATAACTAAATGAATAAGGAAGATTCAAATTGAGCTTCCCCTAACTCCCAAACCTGTGTTCTTTCCAGAACATTACACCACTTTTCTTCCAGAAAATGGAATGGAAAATGTCTGTGGAAACCCAATTACTGTTCCAAGCTCTATTGCATAGTGACACTGCTTATAGTTATCTTCATGCGTGCAGTCCGTGCCCAACATTTCCATAACATTTATATGGCTGGTTATATGTTCCTGGGAGAGGACTTTGTGGGGTTGCAGCCCTGCAGGAGAGGTGAGAAGGGAAGGCTGTGTGACCTGAAGGGCACTGTCCTTGCAATGGAAATTCCTTGGCCACAATCCTTGCTAATGCCAGCAAGTCCTGTGGTTTGATGGCGGTATTTTTGTTTCGTTTGCGTTTTGTGTAGGTGTAGGCTGTGTGATTTAGGCCAGAGCTAACTGGGACCAGCTGTATAATTCGCAGAGCTCTGTGCAAAATAAAAATGGGGGCTCCTTTCTAAAAAGCATTAAGGGTTACAAGATGGTAAAGGGACAGTATTAAGAACAAGTGCAGAGACCACTGAGAGTGCGGGGCCTGTGTGGTTGCACAGGGCGTTCGCCCATGAAGCTGACCCTGGAGCTAACTGCTAGGGGTTGGTCCAACAAAGATATCCAGCGAAGGCCCACTGTCCTTTGTGCTTTAGGCCAAGGTTACTAACAGAAAAACACTTGGTGACCTGGAGAGGAGATTTTGTTAAAAAGCAAGTTGAAACAGCAGCTGTCATAAACTCACCAATTTGTTCATTCATTCCCGAAGTCATTAATTTAAAAGGCATTTATGGACCCCTTTCTGTATGCAAGGCCTTGTGCTAGATGCTGGGGACATGAACGCTCCACTCTGAAACATGGCCTGTATGTTCTTGCCGCTTCCAGAAGGAGCTGTGGCCGGTACACAGCGTGGCCGGGATGCTGGGCATTGACACGAATGGTTGCACAATGCCTTGGCCCAGAAGTTTGTTCACAGAGAGGGATCTCTACATTCCCCAGGGGGAATAAATATTAATTTTGGGGGAAAATGGGGAAAATATATTTATTGCAAAGATATGGGGAGCTCACTGAATTGAGGAAAATTGGGGGCGGGAGGGGAGAACAAGCCTGAAGAGGGACAGAAACTCAGACAGATTCAGGCAATCTCGGTACAAGGAAGTGTAAGTCCCATTTGAATGCTGCTTAAAAACACACAAAACTGCCTCAGACTGATGCAGAGATTAGAGTTAAGCTTATTCTCAGTTCATGGCACTTGCCCCCATGGAGAGGTGAGGCCCTTCTTTTGTTTTATTTTATAATTTTTCTTATTTGATCCCTGAGTTCCCCCTCTGCATTAACAACAACCAATACTTTAAATGTGCTGGCTTTCCGTCCTTGATCTATATGTATATACGTGCATATAAAATCTAAGTGCCTTTGGTGTTGCGCGTGTGTTTAAAATTTACATAATGGGTTTTGTACTGTAAATATTGTTCTGATGCTTACCTTTTTGTTCAATAAAAATGCACACTTAGTTCAGGGGCTCCAAGCTGCATGTTATTTCATAGAATTATCTACCATATTTAACAATCCATTTCCCTGGCGGTGGTCACCTTGCTTGTTCTCCTGTTCCCCGCTGCACAGCTCACTGTGATGAGCCATCTCAGGTGTGTCCCCTGCTGCCCCGGGTGAGAATTTTTCTAGGAGACAAGTCTTGCCTGGTTACAGGAATCACTTTGTAGGGAGAGAGGGAGGGGTGTTACCTAATAACATGCAGATTCTCGGGCCCTTCTGCTGGAGATTCTGACTCAGCAGATCTGAGGGGGCCCTGGAACCCTTAGGTTTCACAGGTGCCCCAGGTGAACTGAGTGCCAGGTGCACTGGGTAAAACTGGGTACAACAAGCCTGGAATGGGATTGCTGGGCCAAAGGTGCTTCAGCACCTTCTCTGGAGACACTGGTCCATTCGGCCCTTTGCCTCATCTACTGATTGTGTTTTTAAGACCCAGCATCTCCAATCGGTTCTCAGTTATGACTGCTTGCTTTACATTACTATACACTTGGAGATGCTTGTTTGTATGATCTTCTTCTCCCTGGGTCACCACTGTACATTCGTCTGGCATCCACTGTTCCCTCTGTTTTCTTTGACCACAGTCACACTTCCCTGTGGTTATTTTTCTCTTTCAGGACTATCTTCCCAGAATATTAGGTGCCTTGGCTGGTGGTGTGAGGTCTTTAGCTCAGGCCCTAGATTGTGCCACTCCTTGTCAGGGTTAGGGAGAGAAAATGTGTGTGCTTATGACTTGAGAGAGTGGTGGTAGGTGTGGAGTAAAGCTGGAAAGAGAGAGTGAGAGAACACTTGGATGTTAATTTAGGTTTATCCTTCTTATCCTCCTTCTTCCTCTCTATACTCCTGCCTGGGAGGTCTGGTTTCTAAGCACTATCGCTATCTCCCTTGGTGGTAACCACCTAATGCTTAAAATGTGATAGGAGGGGTGGAAAGAAGCACACACCGGGACCGAGGGTCTGTTTGTCCCTGTTGACTTTCTGATGTGATTTCTGGAATCCTCAGAGCGTCCCAGCTCTGCCCTGATGCCTCTCTGTTGTCTGCAGCCCGTCCTGGGTTAGCAGGGCTTTTCTCTCCAGGAATGGTGGGATGGCAGGTGAGGGATGGAAGGAAGCACAGATAAATGCTTCCTGTCTGTGCACCTGCCATCTTATGCCTCCCCAGCTCTTTCCTGGGTTAGGACCCAACCAGGGTATCTTACAGGTTTCACACCAGCTTCTCAGAGCTTTCATGTTCCCTGTGGCTGCTCCGGGGCAGAGCTCCAGAGAGGAAAGCAGCAGCCATGTTACTGTGCCCTCTTTTCCAGCTGCAGTCCCTTCTCAAGCTAATCTGCTTTGCTCAATATTCGTAGGAGAGAGGGTCTTATTGGCCATTACCCCTTAGCCAGAGCAGGACAGCATGACCGACAGTCACGACAAGACTAATGTCATGGTTGGGGCAGGGGAAACTAGGCAATGCAAAGACATGCCCACAATCTAGATATGTGCCTTTCAAGAGGAAAGTCAGAGAAGGTTTGTGCAGCTAATTAGGAGAGCCTCGAATCAGTGATATAATTGATATGGCCACCGCACCATGCTCGTACTATCGTCTAATGGAGGGGGAACTTTTTTGAAAGAGTAGACTATAGTCTATTCTGAATAATTGATGCTTAACATCCATCCAATGCCAAAAGCCCATGAGTCCCTTAGAAGCCTTGTTTGGTGGTGGTCTTTGCTTTGCCTGACCTTGCTTACGTTTATGAAAATCTGATCGCCAAAGGCACTGTCGCACATGTCCAAACAACAGTGTCTCAGTGGCGGCAGTTAATGGATGGGAGCTCACATTAAGTATTTCTGTTGTCTGGAGTGTTATAATGATTTGAGAAGATCCCACTTAAATGTTTCCAATTTTGAAATATCAAGTGTTCAAAGCATGATATCTACCAAAGATGAAGCCGACACAGGACTTCAGGAAATGTGACAATTGCAAGCAGTGCAGTGCTGTAGTTAAGGCCACACGCTTTGGGGCCAGGCATTCTGGGTGTGCAAGTCAGGTTCCATCAGCATGTATTGTCTGTGTTTCCCTGGACAAGTCACTTAGCCTCTCGGTGCTCAGTAAATTTTATATTAAATCACACATTTAGAGTACCAAGTCATTACATGCATGCAGAGTATTTAATCTTTACTAAATTGCTAATATTTGATACACCCATTATGCAACTAAAAAGGAACTTGAAGTTGTTTTTTCTGCTGTCATTATCTTAAAAATGTCAATATTGTTTTATTATTTTGTTTTGACCACTTGAGAAAAGTTATATAATCCTAATGCACTTATTCCAGGAAAATAAAAAGAGCCTTGAGCCTTGAATATCCCTGGAACTACTTGAGTTCTCCGCCCCCCCCCCCCACCGCCCCCAGCTTAAAAATGGCAGCTATAGCGAGCCCACTCTCTGTTCCAGGGGAAAGTTTACACGGAATGCAAAAATGTAAACTCGACAACAGCAATGCAGTGAAAGATGCAGAATGTTGGAACCTAATTTGAAAACCTTTATAGCATAAGGCAGCCAATTAAAAAAAAGTTGCATTCATTCTAAGATACACATACATACATACATACATACATATGTATCCCATGAACCTCACAAGGTACTATGGTGCAGTGTCTATGTTTTGTCTTAGTGAATTACTGAAGTTCAATAGAGTTAGCCTAGAGAACCAGCTTTCCCTTGTTTAATACCTTCAGGTGGTTGCTTGAAGGTCTTTTCAATTCCTGACTTGATAGCACCTCTGGCTCCTCACATGAAGTAGCCCTGGGAACCCCTCTGGTGGCTTCTCAGAGGCTCCATTTTCACTATTCTGGGTTATAGACACAAAGGTGTTGGGAACAAGCACAGTGGATGTGATGGAAGGTGGATTTAGTCCCCATGGTGTCTCTGTCTCATTCAATACAGCTTTAGCAGAAGCTGTTGCCTGAGGCTTCTTCTGGGACCAGAGAATCCCACTCTGCTCTCATGCTTGAGGCAGGGAGCACCGTTAGAATTAACACCACTTAGGAACAGCCTTCAGCCAAGGACTCTTGGTAGTTGACTTGAACCTGAGCTTCCTTGTGCTTCAGGGGGAGTAACTTAAAAGTGTGTAGTTTGCCTTGTTTCCCAGAATTCCCTTTCAGAGCCATCCACTGTGATACCTGCATTGATGAGTCATCCTTATTGGTGTCTTTCCTCTCCCCTCATTACTCCCCCATTCCCTGACTGGTGCTGCTTTCACCTTCCAAATTACCTACTTGCTCTGTAATACTTGTCTTGGGGCAGCTTCGGGAATACAAGCAAGCAAGATGCCCTCCTTAGCTCCACCTCCCTCTCTACACCGCCTTCCACTCACCAACCTTTGCAACTCTAAGATTGGGCTCTTTTTTTTTTTTAAAATATATTTTATTGAGTTTTTACAGAGAGGAAAGGAGAGAGATAGAGAGCTAGAAACATTGATGAGAGAGAAACATCGCCCAGCTGCCTCCTGCACACTCCCCACTGGGGATGTGCCCGCAACCAAGGTACATGCCCCCGGCCGGAATCGAACCTGGGATCTTTCAATCCACAGGCCGACGCTCTATCCACTGAGCCAAACCGGTTTCGGCTAAGATTGGGCTCTTGATAGCCATGTCTGGGCAATAGGACTGGTCTTCCTGGCCACAGCTGATTGGACCAGGGAGAAAGAACAGCTGGACCAGAGTCCCTTCCCTAGGAGTTTGGAGATTGGTAGGGATGAGTGGGGGTTGGGGAGTGGGGGAGAAGAGAGAGAAAAGAAAGAGAGACAGAGAGAGAATAAAAGACAAAGATCGATTGAGTGAATCTTTCCCCAGGTAGGGACTGGAGTACACACACTTGGGAACTAGGAACACATTCTGCATAATATCCTGGGAGCTGAGCCAGCTCAGTGGTTTGCATAGAGAAAAGTGCAGCAGGTGTGCAATGGAGAGCATAGGTGAGGGACAGAAAAATACCATGTGGTTTTGGCAACCTTCCAGTCCTGGTTCCAATCCTTTCAGAGTCCTGGCCTCATTTCTGCTTTGACAAGGTACCCTTTTCTTAAGAAAAAATACCTATTTTTTTTTGTTTGTTTAAGCTACAATTAGTTGATTTCTTTTGCTTCAAGCCATAATATCAGCCAATGTACATTTTACATCATAAGTAATTATTCTTGTTTTAATCTTCACCCAAGGAATGAGGATATTTTTTCCATTGATTTTTAAAGAGAAAGTGGAAGGGATGGGGGAGGGAGAGATGGAGAAAGAGAGAGAGAGAGGGGAGAGAGAAAGAGAGAGAGAGAGAGAGAGAGAGAGAGAGAGAGAGAGAAGAGAGAAAAATTGATTAGTTGCTTCCCACACATGCCTTAAATGGAGGTGGGGATCAAAACCTTGACCCTCCAGTACACAGGAAGACATTCTAACCACTGAGCCATGAAAGCCAGGGTATAATTGATTCTTATTTAAAATTAGAGGCCTGATGCATGAAATTTGTGCACTCAGGGGGGTCTCTCAGCAGGACCTGTGCCCTCTTGCAGTCTGGGAGCCCTCGAGGCCACTGCCACTGTGCTCACCAGACATGAGCCTGGTTTCTGGGAGTTCACTGACCACCAGGGGGCAGCTCCTGTGTTAAGCGCCTGCCCCCTGGTGGTCAGTGCGCATCATAGCCACTGGTCATTCCTCTGTTGGGTCAATTTGCATATTAATCTTTTATTATATAGGAAGTTGTGTTTTAAGGGCTGTTGCCATCTCAACTCTGGAACTGAGATATTTAATTTTATATTTGTTCATCCCCTTCCTTAGGAGACAGCAAAAGGAAGAAGTAATTTCCTCTTTTCCATAGGGAAAAACAAAGGGATTCTTTTGTGGAGTTCTTGTGTTCTCTGCTGTCTTGGTAGCCGAAGACAATCTCCTCTCACATCCTGAATGTTGCAGGAGCAAGACGCTTGATTCCCACAAGAGGTGTGCGCTGTGTGAGGGAGGGCGGGGACTGAGGGTCAGGGGGCTGTGGATACACCTGGGGAAGAGGACCATGGGATTCATAGCTCATCAGGCCAGGGCACTCCTTGACAGCACTTCTGGGGGCCTGGGGAAAATGTGACTGTGACGTTGTCCACCAGGCCCTGTGGCCTTGGGAACTCCGGTAAAGGAGAGGAAAGCTCAGGATGGCAGGGCATGGCAAATGGGGAGAATCAGCCCCTAGCACTGGCACTAAGCAGCAGAGAAGAAATAGTGACTGTTTAGGACGGAAGGAGAGGTTCTCCATTTCTCAGAAGCAAGTGAGTTACTGCGTGTGGCAGGGTGGAAGGCCATGAACATTTAACATTGGCCATTCTAACCAACCTTGGCAAGGGTCGTGCCTCAGTCAGTTTGGGTTGTTAAAACAGAAATACCATATATTAGCGACTTAAACAGCAGACATTTATTTCTCACAGTTCTGGAGTCTGGAAGTCAAGATGAAGGCACCAGCAGATCTGGTGTCTGCTTACAGCCTTGTCCTTGCTTGTAGACAGCCACCCTCTTGCTGTGTCCTCACCTGTGTGGGTGGAGTGGGAAGAGGGAGGGACAGGGACAGGTAGCACTGCTTCTGAGAGCACTAATCCACCCTCGTGACCTGATGACCTCCCAGAGACCCCACCACCAAACACCATAACATTGTGGGGTATGGGTTTCAGCATATACATTTTCTGGGTGTGGCAAAAACATTCAGTCCATTGCATGGGGCTGGAACTGGGATGTAATTTAATTATACATTTTGAATGAGACATTTTTCATAACACTGCAGGTGTGGTGGAGGAATTCACACCTGCTACATTTGTACATTTGGATACTTGTTATGATAAAGGAATCATTCTT
>NW_006292686.1:818536-845527 GCF_000327345.1 Myotis davidii | reverse complement strand
TCCCCCCCCCCCCCCCCCCCCCCAATAAAATGTCAGAGGTGCTTGTTTCTTTTAGGTGAAAATATATAATCCCTTTTCTTAATCTATTACAAAGGTTAGAAAGGAGTACAAAGAAGGTAGAGTTATTGAAAGAATGGCAGGTTGATGTGGACTTGTCAGAGAGCCGGATTAACAAGGGAAACTGACTCTAGGAAAGGGATTCAGGGGAATATGTCAGGAGGTGACTGAGCAGACAGACAGATGAGAGAACAAGGCTAAGAACGTGACTGGCCACCAAAGGAAGATGGGCGGCCAGAACCCAGCCATGATCCTGCCTCAGGTTCAGGGACTCCTCTGACAGCCACCAGCCATGGCCATCTCCTGCCACCACAGGACACGATGGCATTGCCTGGGCTGGAATCTAGTCCTGTTGTCCTTGCTTTGGCATCACTTGTTATCGGCTCAGTGTCCTGTGGGGAGCCTCAGTTCGGCCAGGCACCTGCTGTTCCCTCAGCTTCAGCCTCCAGGGCTCAGGGACAGTGAGCTGCTGCAGTCAAGGTGTGACTCCCACCAGGACAGGGCAGCTTCACCAAAAAGGGCAGCTGAAAAACCTCCTACATAAAGTCACTGTGATGTTTGTGTCCACAATGAAAAGCACCCAACACGTAGGTCCCCATGGGTGGCTGGCAGCTGACTCTGTCTCCTCATGTGGCACAGTCTCCTTCCCTTACCTGTCCATGTCCATGGGGGTGGTCTCATGGCTATGCCCCCACGTCTGAAATCATTAGCTTAGTTGCTATCTCTCACTTCTCATCTGAGTTTCAGGCTGCTATATCCACCTGACTACTCCTCACAGCATCTTAGTTGTCCTCAAATGCAACTAAACTTATCTTTTAGAAACGATATATGGGGAAGAGTTAGGTTGTGGATCCTGGAGCCAGACAGCCTGAGCTCAAATCCTAACTCCCCCACATATCAGCTATGTAACCTTGAAAAAATTACAGACTTGTGGCTTGCTTTTATCAACTGTAAAACGGGACTAATAACTATCTCATAATTTATGATGATTAAAAAACTGGATACATGAATCATGCTTAGACTGCTGCCTGGCACATAGTAAGTCCTCAGTTATTATGCCCCACTACTCTCGGACCTCCCTTATTGCCTTCTCTCAGCTAATATTCCTTCCTAGAAAGCTAGGAACTTCTAGGTCTCACTTGACTGCTCCTTCCTTTCTCAGCAATACCCATGTTTTATCACTTCCAAAGTCAACTGATTCAACTCTCAAATGTCCCTTCTCCCCAGTCTCACTGCCACTTTCTTGCTTCTGGACACCATCACCCTCTGCTTGGATGATTGAAACATTCCTCTAACTGGCTTCTTAGCCTCAAGTTAATTCCAAATTAAAGAAGACATATAATTATCTCACATGATAATAACAGCTAACATTTCTGTCTGTACTGTTAACTGGGAAATGTTCTAAGAGCTTTACTTGGATTAGTGAGTTCATTTAAATGTCACGGCCCCCTCCTGAACAGGGACTCTTAGCAACTCCCTTTGCAGATGGCACAGAGTACTCAGGGGGCTTGTCCAGGTCACCCAGCAATAATGGCCCAGGTGGGATTTGTATCAAAATATGACCTTTAAAGCACTGTGTTAGAAAATGCTAAACCAAGGTTTCAAAAAGAAAGATGAGTCAATCATAATAGAATTACTGCTCAGTACTATTAATACAACTGTATTTACAATTGTTATCTGCCATGTAGAATATTTAAATTTGCAAAGTGCTTATTCCTACTAGCTTCCTGGAATACAAATTATTGCTCTAATTAAATGTTTACTTTTTGCTCTTTATTTCTTTTCTCACTTTCATATCTATATTTATATCATCTACATCTACATCTATTTCTGTGTGTGTGTGTGTGTGTGTGTGTGTGTGTGTGTATGCATGCATGAAGGTGTTTGTATGGCCTTGTTTCTAATTGGCCAAATTTTTTCCCTTCAACTTTTCAATCCTTTTTCACTTTCTTTAATATCTTTTTGTAAAAATTAGATTTACCTGCCTTTGCACTTTTCATTGTTCCCTAACCCTGTGCCAATGGGTTCCTGTCTATGGTGTGCCTCTTCGCCTGATCTCACCTCCCACTTTCCTATCTGGTCTCACTGGATGGCTGGTTTCAGATTCCTTTTCTCATCTGCTTCTATTCCTCCCCTTCCCCATTACTCCATGCCTCCCTGGAACACAATCAGTTCTCTAGGGGCTATTAGTGGTGAATAGAGAGCAACAGAGCAGTAGGGGGCCCATTAGCTCTCACTTCCACAGTTAGAGCAGAGATAGACCCCAGGAAATGAATGGGCACTCAGGCTCCCAGGATGACCTACAAGGCAGGACTGGGGGGTAGAGAGGCTAGGGACTCCCCCCACAGGGACATCTAGATCTTGCTGTTCTGAGCTCAGTGTACTCCCTGGTCCTCTGCTGAGAGCTCACAGGGGATATCAGAGAAAAACTGAAATTGTTAGTTGTGTGTGTGGGTCCAAAGCTGTCTTGGGCATTTGATGGGCACTTGGATTTCCCAATAGAGGGCCTGCACTTCACACATTTCAGGGAAGCTGAACTCTGAGTGGACGAAAATGGAGAGGTGGAGGCATCAGTTACAACACTGTTTGTTACAGGGCAGAAATCAGTGTACCTTAGGCTGGCCCTGGCTCTCTGCCAAAGGATTTCATTTCCTGAATCACCCCGAACATTTCTCCTTGCAGGCTGCCCTGTGGTCCTGAACCTCAGCACAGAAGGGCTCCAAGGCCACTGCCCTTCTGACCACACTTGCCAGCACAGCCCTGACCCAGGTGGGGCCTCCTAGGGGCCTCCTGTGCCTGCTGCAGGTCCTTCCTCACTGCCCTGGGTAACCCCTCTCTGAGCTGGCCTGAGGTGCCACATCAGCAAGTGTGCAGCGCCTGGACTCCCTTCCCAGGGCGCCATCTGCACACGTGTGGTGCAAGGGCTCAGCCATCTAGAGTGGAGGCTGGATTTGGGGGGAGCCTGGGAGAAGACAGGGTGCCCCAGAGCCACATTAGGTGGTGTGTCCTTTGGGATTTGCCCCCACAGTCTCAGGGGCACACACCATCTGATTCCTTGGCCTCTGCACCCTGGAGTTGGTAATCCGAGTCCCTGCAGGGCTGGTAGCTGCAGCCACTAAGCCGGGCTGCTCTGCTTTTTCTCAGCGGTTAACATGTCCCAGCTCTTCTTCAATGTCAAAATGTTTTCCCATGAACCAGGGGGTGGGGAGGCATTTCCCTGCCTTATCAGCCCTAGCAACCAGAAGCCCCGTTTCCAGGAAAGCAGCCACTTGATCCAACCGGTGAGACCCACTCCCTAGCCAGCACTGGCCTGGCATTGCAGCCCCAGCACCCAGCACGCAGCAGCCAGTGTTTTTTTAGCTGTGGCCACATGACATCATTTCCAATTGGCCAGCCTTCCTCCTCCCTCGCCCAGCCTCCTCCCCACCCCTGCCTTTCTCCTTTCTGCAGCCCAGGGTGGTAGTTTGTGAAGTGGTGGGAATGCTTTGGGCTTTTGGCTTGGTGGGTGGGGGGAGGGGGTTAATTCCCTTTGTTTCTCAAAATATCCCAGGCCTGGCTACCGGAATCACTTCCGGGACAGAGACAGGCTGGCTCAGGCCCTGAGACACAGCTCAGCTGGCTCACTTCGGGTGGCTGGACGGGTGGCCCTGAGTAAGACCCTCCCCTTCAGTGGGGGGCCTCCCTCCCTCCTGTGAAATGAAATGCAGTTTCTCTGAACCCCACATCCTGTAAGGCGCTTGGGGAAAAATAACGGTGATGCTCACATGTGATCGTTAGGTACTTCCCTGCCCGAGCCGGGCAGCTGTCTTTGAGTAAGTCTGGTGGTGCTCAGTGAGCCACGAAAAAGCAGGACTGTGTCTTGTGATATGAAGGGGTTCTTTTCCTAACCATATATGTCTTCCCAAGAGAAGCAATAAATAATGTGGTCACTCTGGCCGGGTTGTCTTGCCTTAGCTGCCCCAAGAGCCCTCTGGCCGCGCAGCTGCTTCTCCTGTTTCAGTTTCCATGTCCTCTCCACTTTGTAACTCAAGGAGCAACTCGGGCTTAGGAACAGCTGACGACCCGGCCAGGTCCCTGCCGAGGCACCTGGGAGAGGCACGGTGGCACCTGGGAGAGGCACGGTGGGCACTGCCTTGCAGGCATGCTCTGGGGCGCTGCATCCTGGTGGCCGTGAGTCACTGGAAGGTGAGCGAGGATGTGTGCTGGAGGGTGGGGACCGCCAGTACCAAACCCAGACCTGGCGAGGCCCTGTGACAGAGACGTGAAGAGCATTCTCAGGGGAGACCGCGCGGATAGCCCTCCCATCACCACCTCACCTTCCGCCTCTGTCCCCCAGAACGGGACCAACTGCTCATTCAGGAGCACACACTGCCGAATCGGAGAGCTCAAAGGATCTTTGTGAACCCATCACACCCCAGCCCTGTGCTTTTCAGATGAAGAAACTAAAGCCCAGAGGTGAAATAATTGTCCCAAGTCAGGATGGAATGGGGCTGGAACCCAGCCTCCTCTCAGAGCCTTTACTCCACACACCCTGCTCCGCCCACCCCAGCCCCAGCCCCAGCCCTGGCCCCGGGCGTTTTTATGCTGCACCCAGGGTGCTGAGCGCACTCAGCCAGGAGGTGAGGGTCAGCTGGAAGGTGAAAGGCAATGGAAAACGTGGATTCCATCCCTCCCTGCACTCCTGCACTCCTAGCTCTGCTGACCCCTCCTGCTGCACCCCCTTGACCCCTTCCAAAGTGATGGCTTTTCCTTCTGGGTCAGACCAACTCCTCAACCCCCTCTCCCCGGAGGAGGGACGGGCGGAGTTCCAGGTTAGGGTGACTGTTCCCTGTCTCCAGCTGTTCTTTTATTATTGAGCGCCTGGAGGGAAGGGAGCCAAAGGGCCATGGGAGCAAAGCATGTCATGTGGGGAGTGGCTGGCCATGTGGTGCGGTGGCTGAGCGCTGCAGCGGCAGCCAAGTCCTTAGGCGCTGCTCTCTCCTATCGCTAAGTGCTGGAGTGGAAACTTCTGAGAAGGCCCTGAAAGGTGACAACCCGAACAAAGCTGCCCGGCCTCGGCTTTGCGGGGCTTCTTCCCTCAGAGCTCTGGAATGCCGCGCATGTGTTTATCTCAGGCTGGACCGTGCCCGCCCACTCTGTCTACCTCTGCTTCCTCCACGGCTCAGCATGCCATTGGCATCTAATAAATGTTAAAAAATAGCGACATCTGAGCCACTGACCTTCACATAAATGCCTTGGAGACCAATGCCAGACAACCAAGGCCTGGAAGCGAGAAGAGAAACACGCGGTCAGCACGGGGGCCATGGACACTGGGGGTCCAGGAGGGGGTGGAATTTGCCCCAAACTCAGCCAGGGCTCAGAGGTCAAAAGAAGTGGAACGGGGCCAGATGCTTTAACAGAGATGCCTGAGCCACGTGGCCTTTGCACACCAAGGGCCCTGGCTCTGCTCCGCCTCCCACCCCAGCAGGTCAGGTGCGCTGGCTGCATGGGCTGACGCTGGGGCACAGCTGACACCCTCTCTTCGCTGCCGGCCCCTCCCTCACCAGGTCCCTTTCACCATTGTTCAGCAGAGAGACTTCCTTGTCTGGCGTCTGGTGCTGAAGGACGGGAGGGACTGGGGTTTTCCATCCCGTCTGAGTCTTAGGTTTCGATCTCTTCCTTAAAAAACACACAGCCTTTTCTTTACCCCAGGCCTGGCCAGGGGAGGCTCCGCAGTCTCTTTTCAGCCAGCTCTCTGCCTTCCGCTTTTCTTCTTCCCCAAAGACTGGGGGAGGTGAACACCGCAGAGGGGAGGGACCTGTGTTTCCGGAGGGCCTGCATCTATTGTCTAACCTCACCCCAGAACCGACTTGACAGGCCAGGGCGTCGAGGCTTGGAGACAGCAAGTGAGCAGCCAGGCCAGCAGCTGGCAGATGGACAAGGAGCCTTCCCGGGGCTGGCTGTTGGCACCTGTGGGGGCTCATTGCATGTGACATACACTGTTGGTGATGCCCATGCGCTTGATCCCTTTTCTGCTCAATGACAGAAAAGGTAGCCATGGCTATTCCCATTTTAAATAAAGATGAGCAAACTGAGGCCCAGAGAAGTTAAGAACGTTCCTAAAATTGGCACTGCAGTTCTGAGCCATTGTTATAGCGGCAACCAGTATTTGCTGGAGTCCCAGGCATCATGATTGAGCAGCTGTTGGGGTGATCAGCTGTCCCAGTCTTCCCAGCACCCTCTAGCCTCAGGCATGGAAGTGACATGTCCTAAGTCTTGGGCAAACCGGGTAGGTCGACAGCCCCATTGCTGCTCCTCCATCTCCTCCTCTTCCTTTCCCACAGTGAGGCCATTGGTAACCTCAGTCATTTACTTGGGAAAGACAGGGCGGCTCTGGGGCTAGAGAGTAGATCCCAAGTCCGGGTAGTAGGTCACAGAGGAGATGCTCCTAGCACAGTGCTGGGAAGGCCTGGATGCTCACTGACAGCCACTCTTATTCTCAGCCTACCCTGTGGTGGAGGACAGAAGAATGGAAAGGGGGGGGGGGCTCCCTGAGGAGTGGAGCAGAGCCCTGAGTGGAACCCCTCTGCTTGCTGATTCCTGCTCAGGGCCAGGCATTGCCACGTGTCACTAGTGGCCTGCAGATTGGGACTAGGTCTGAGAGGCAGGCTGTTGGACATGGGTGACGGTGAGGAAACCCAGGCATAGGAAGGCCAGCTCTTGGCCTCTTAGGGGAAAGGGATGATGGGGAAGGAGGTGACTGAGAGGGGCCCTGGAAGAATGCAGCGGGCAGAACAGTGGAAACAGCCTCTGTGGGAGCTGCGTGAGGAGGCGTCCCACTGGGGGGTGACAGGCCGTCCCAATGTGCTTGCCTCTACGCCAGGCATTCTCTGCGCTCTCTCCCAGGGTCACCCTCAAACCTTCCCAAATCCCATGAAGTTGGTATCAACGTCTCCATTTTTTAAATGAGGAGAGTGAGGCACCCAGAGATAAAAAAACACTTGCCACGGCCACACAGCTAGGAGGTCATGCGGCCAGGATTCAAATGTGTCTGACAGTGAAGGACGAAAGGGGTTTTCCTCTCCTCCTTTTAAAATTATGCAGTATTTTCTTTGCTTGCAAGGCCAGGTCAGTGGAGTTTAAGCAAAATCTTCCTTTGCAGTCTGCACGTTCCCTTCCTCTCTCATTTTCTTCCCTAAAGGATAAGAAAAGGTAACTATGTTAGCCCCTCTGCCATGCTGCCTCTTTCCTGCCCTAGACCTGATTGGGAAGTAGGGCTGGTGAAGGGGGAATCGGTGATTGGTAATCCCAGGTGTGTGTGTATGTGAGCATGTATGCACATGTGTTTGAGAGTGTGTGAGTGTGAGTGAGTGTACGTGTTGAGACCCAAATTGCTCCAGGAAAACTTTTGCATCCTGGGTCCCCCCCCCCCCCCCCCCCCTTAGTTCATCTCTGACCCTTTATCAGACCTGCAAGGCTAAGCCTCCTTTCAGGAGCACGGGGAGAGCCAAACCTGGGATCACCCGCTGGCCTTATCCCAGGCAGGGCTTGGGAAGCAGCCTTCGTGCAGCCCTTGCACCCTTGTGTGAGGGAAATTTGGGGGCAGAAGAAGCAGATCAGGAAAGAACCTCTGCTGGGCGTGGTTTCCATGGCCCGGGCAAGCTCTGCCTCCAGACAAAGGGGAGCTCCCTGAGTCACAGGCTCAGGCACCACCTCATCTGTCCGCCCTCTTCCCAGCACCACCCCTGCCACCACCTCCTCATCTCTGCCCATTACTCACCTGTTTCCATCTGTTTCCCCTCACTGAGCCTGCACGGGGGCAGGTCCTTGGACCAGCCCCGCTGTGAACAGCATGATTGTGAATGGGCCCAATGGCAGCCACAGAGAAACACAAAATCACTTCTGCATCCTGGGCAGTCTTGTTTCAAGGAGCCTGTCACACTGGGAGCTCCCTTTCTGCCAACAAGTTGGGCCATTAGATCTATCCCAGAGCTCCAGAGAGAAGCCATTTCTAGGTAGGAAGCATTTTGCAGGGTAGCCAGGGGAGGAGGATGAAGTGCCCTAAACCTCGGCCTGCACGGATGCCTGTGTGCATTATGTCCGCCATGGTCAGAATTACACTACGGAAAGCAATCTTTATAGCTCCTAGTAAGCACTTAACTGCAAGTTATTGAATAAATGAATAAAAGAGCTGTTTGCATGTCTGAAGATCGAGCAAGTACAAAACTAAAAATTCTCTATAATCAAAACATCAATACTGATACACAAATGAGATTTTTAAAATCCAGACTGGCTTGAAGGTGGAGCAGTTTGAAATACAGAAATAGATCATGAAACCAGAATGATGGAAATAAAGAATTCGAACTGAGATACACCCTTTGCTGGAGCTGGCAAAAGACAGGGTTGCTGTGCATTACTGCACAGGTTGTACACTGCACAATTCTAGAAGGTACTCTTCATAGCGACTACACTGTTGCGAGTGTTTTTGCAAAGTGATGGTTCTGGATAAGCGTTTTCCCAATCCCTTAGTGAGGAACATGTAGAAAGTTCATATCAGAACAAAATAGTGCATATAATTAGGAGTTTGTCTATACAGTTATTTCTGCTTACCTTAACCGTTTAGCAAATTTCACATACAATTCATTCACGTGGATTCAGTCACTTAAAATTTTTATTACAAAATAAAAAAGTTATAGATTCATAGGAAATTGCAAAACAATGCACAAGGAGGTCCCCTGTGCCCTTCATTAAGTTTCACCCAATGGTAACATCTTGCAGAACTAGATAGTGAAACCAGGAAATGGCCAATGGTCCAATCCACAGAGCTTATTCAGATTTCACCGGTCTTAACACACAGGCATTTGTGCCTGTGTAAACTTCTGTGCAGCTTTATCACATTAAACTGGTGGTAGATTCCTGTAACCACCACCAAAATTAAGATGCAGAACTGCTCTCGACCACCTGCTATACCTTCCTCCATCCCTAACCCCTGGTAACCACTAACCTGTTCTCTGGCTGTACAATTTTGTTATTTTGGGAATGTTATATAAATGAGGGTTTATTTATTTATATTTATTTATTTATTCTCACCTGAGGTTGTGTTAGAGAGAAAGGGAGAGAAAGAAGAGATAGAGAGAAACACTGATGTAGGGTGAAACATCAACTGGCTGCCTCCCGTACCAGCCGGGACTAGGGAATCGAATTTTCAACCCCTTAGTGCATGGGATGATGCTCCAACCAACTGAGCCGCACAGGCCAGCACTTAATGTTTTATTTTTAATTGCCAATCTTTACACTATTTCTTTCACTACAAAGTTCTGATGACAGGGTTTCTACTCAAGTATTTCTAAGGAGAAGTGCTTGAACTATGAAGACCCCACTCATAGGGAAGTCAAGAATGTGGTGCGTGGAGGGGGTGGGTCAGGAAACTAGGAGAGCACTTCCGTTCAGCAAGCACTCACTGTGTGGCAGGCACTGTTCTAGGGCTTTCCATGAGCTGCCTACAGAACGGAGCCTCGAGAGGCTGACTTCTCTTCAGCTCTGCCCCCCACCCTCATCCGCTGCACACTCTTCATGGCCTTTGCACACACTTCCCATCCGGCCACCGTCCCCTGAGGGCAGGAGGATCTCCTACTCAGAGGGCCAGGCAGGAACCACAGGGCCTCTGGCCACTGAGTTGTCAGCTTTGATTTCCTGTTCCCTTGGGTGCTGAGCGAGCTCTGGCTGCCCAGGGGGCTGCATGCCATTTCTCTGCCCTGGCCCTTGGGTTGAGCTTGCTGTCGCCTCCCAGCTTCTAGGGCCAAATGCCACCTAGGAGCTGGATGCCGGTGTCTTCACCATTGGCATCACCTCCTATAGCCACTTGGCTACCTTAGATTCGCACCTTGAAGACCTAGAGAGAGAGACACACACGACTTTTATTGGCATTTTCGGGAATTAAAGATTAATGGAAAGGAACCCATTGTCCTAAATCCCAGCTGGATATGAGATTTAGGAAATTCCCTTTGTGAGGTTATTAAGACTCAGTGCCCGGTGAGGCTAAGTTTCCGGTGACATAATGTAATCGCCTATCATCTGGGAACTTTGGGCTGGGCTGGCACAAACAGACGTTTAGGGACTTTAGACCCAGGAATGGATTACCAGCACTGGCGAGTTCTTATGTTGGGAGATCTTTGGAAACGGAGGTGGATATGATGGGTCTGAGCAGTTAGGTGCTGTCCTGCCTGAAGTAAAGGCATAAGCTCAATATTATTTGAGAGCCTTTATTGCCCTTTGATTTTGTGAAATCTTTACTTCTCTTTGTCAATGCACCTATGGCCTGAGACTGAGAAGGTACAGTCTCAGAGTTTCAACTTTGCCAGACCACTAGGAGTATACTTCAGTTGTTCTATAGGCAGAACCCTCCGGTGTCCCATTCCAATGTGCACTAGGCTGGACATTTACAACCATTATGAAGTTGGAACATCTGTCACTTGTTTGATTAGCATCATGGCCAAGTACCTCATGTTGCGTAACATAGACACTTATTGAGGCAAATAATAGCTGATTATGTTGTGAGGATTTTGTTTTAGCACTTAAGAAAATTGGAGGCTCCTTGAAGATTGTGACAGGAGATAGTCTGCATTTAGCCATTCTTTCTAGGTTAGAATCTGAGACCAAAAGCCAGGAGTCACAGAGACTGATATTTGAGTTCAAAGAAGCTCATATAAGAAGAGAAATGAGTCATTGTGTCACTGTCACCGGGCACATTAAAAATGATTGGATTGCTTCACCTAATGGTAGACACTTTGGTCACTTTTAGAAATTTACTGGTAATACATTAAAACTTTGTTATTCAACCCTTTCCCTGGGAAACCCCCTCTTTCTAGGGCTCCTCCTCTTCATAGTTAAAATAGCTTTAAGTTCTTCTATGTCTTTCAAGGGCAGATAGGTTCCTTTTAGAGTGGATTCCAATTCAAAGCAAACAACGTTAAAGCAAGGTCCAAAGTGCATTGATCAGAAATGAAACACCGAGGGATATTTTGTTCACAAGTAAGAAAGAGCACTGTGATGCGCCGGGGATGTGATTTTTCCACGAAGAGAAGTCCTTACATTTGCTGCACGGACTCACTGTCAACCCTTTTCTCTTTGTAGCAAGTGTCCTTTTGGTGAGAGGCACATGAAAGACTCCCACTCTCTTATCTGCAATCCTAAAATCCAGAAAGCTATGCAAACCAGTGTTTTTTAACATCTAATGCCATTTGCCAGCAAAATCTCAGCTGAACTCACTTGAAACTATTTACAGGTTTTATTTAGCTCACCTATCTTCATGTTTTATTTTAGAAATATTAATGCTTGCTTGTGGGGCAGTGCCCAGGTCCTGTGTGAGTGGAGTTACACAATGTAAGGTATCGGCACTGTGTGCCATTTCTTCCTAAAAATATGAAGAATTCTGAATCCTTAACACAGCAGCCCAAGGGTTTAGGACAAGGAATTGTGGACCCAGAGCATACTTTTCCCCCCACCCCACTCGCCGCCACCTACTACATAACTATCCACATTTTTTGAAAGGCAATGGGTCCCAACCAGATGTCCCAGCTTGTCAGGCCCATTACATTATCCACATTAAATCCCAGACTCCAACGCTTCCTCTGCTCTCATAGGCTGGCTAGGCACAGAGGTGACTGCAGCACTGTGGGCCAAATTTCCAGGAGCCCTTTTCTGAGCCTTCAAACAGCCTCTCCTCATGGGAGAGGGGGAGTGGGCATTGAATATTTGGCTCATTGCTGCCAAGGGTCCCATTGGGGTGTGTAAGAACTTATAGTAAATCCACTGAGTCATTCACTCATTAATTTGTCAATCTCTTCATTCACTTAGTTAACACTTTTTGTGCACCTTTTATGATTTAGGTATATTTTATTGAGAACTGTGTACAGAGTAGGAGAGAGGAAAGCTTGGACTTAATCAGAATGTTCTCAGACAATGTCTCAAATAATCCAAGAGCTGTTAATGGATGTTAGAGGGGAAAAAATTTCCGTGGTCAAATAAGTCTAGAAAATGATGAATTCAACAGATTTCTTCACTACAGCACTTTTCTGAGTCCTTAATAAAGTAATATGCATGGCAAACATCCAAAAGGGGGCCTTAGCATTGACCAGGGTATGCTTGCCTGGGGACCTCTCGGCCTCTCTTAAATCAGGTAATTTTTATAATCCATGGAGTCTGTAGGAGGAATTATGTGAAGGTGACAGAGTTGAAGGACTCTATAAGCAATGGAAAAGATTGCCACCACGTTGTCTATGTTTTTGCAGAGCTTTGGGATATTGTTGCCTCTTCAATTGCTCTGAAATACCATAAAAGTACAGGTGATGCCTCAGGCAGGTGGCTCACTTGGTTGAGCATTGTCCAGTACACCTAAAAAAAGATTGTGGGTTGATCCCAAGTTGGGGCATGCACAGGAGGCAACTGATCAGTGTTTCTCTTTCTCTCCCTCTTCCTCTCCAGTGTATCCTAGGGTAAGGATTAAACATAATAATAAAAATTTTTAAAAGTACAGGTGGCTACCAGGGGCTAGTGTAGAAGAATAATACTCTTCTAGAGCCAACTGAACTTGAGAATAATAGCCCCTTGAGAGCAATTTCCAACTGAATCTCTTTTAATTTTTTATTTCCTAGACAGCTTGCCTTCAAGGTATTGTACTATACACAGCAAAGAACATTATTGCCTTCTGACCTGTTAGCATTTCTTTTATGTTCAATATTATTTTGTATTAGTTTCAGGTGTACAGCATAGTGGTTAAACAATCATTTGCTTTACAAAGCATTCCTCTAATATTTCTATTACCCAACTGGCACCATGCATAGTCATGGCAATATTATTGACTCTACTAGAGGCTTGGTGCACAAATTTGTGCACGGCTGGGGTCCCTTGGCCTGGCTAGTGGTCAGGGCTGATTGGGGTCCTCTCACCCAGTCCCCATCTGGCCAATCGGATCCGCTGATTGGGGAGGGGAAAGGGCTGGGGGAGGAACCGCAGGAGGTTGGCTGGTGGGAGAAAGTTGGCTGTGGGAGCACACTGACCATCAGGGGGCAGATCCTGAATTGAGCATCTGCTCCCTGGTGGTCAGTGTGCGTCATAGCTACCAGCCAGTCGTCCGATCATCCGGTCACCTGGGCGTAATGGTTGCTTAGGCTTTTATATATATACTAATAGCCTGGTGCACAAAATTTTGTGTACTCGGGGGTGAGGGGGTGAGGGGTGGGGCCAGGCCTACAGGCTTGGGGCGACCTGGCTCCCGAGGCCCCATTTTATCAAGAGAACAAAGTCGGCGTTAGTTACAGCCCTCACCGAACCCAGTACAGTGCATCTGTGCGTACAACTGCCTCGTTCATGTGCCTGCTTCGCCCTACTGAATTACTAACATCTTGAGGACATAGATCTGTCTTATCCTGCTTCACCTTCAGTGCCTGGCCTGGTGCCAGGGACCTGAGAGGGTTTGCTGAGTGAGTGAATAATGAGTGAGTAAGTGAATGAGTGAATGAATGAGCGAGTAAGTGAATGAGCAAACAGCTACGGGGTGGGAACTTCTGCCGTGTTGCCATGGCCTGAATTTCCAGGAACCCTTTTTTTCCGGCCCCACTCCTGGCTGCCTGACACCCACCCTGGGAAGTTCCCACCCCGCTCCCAGCGGCCCGGTGCCCCTCTCCCAGGTGCATAGTTCACGCAGGACAAAGGCGGTCCTAGTTCTCTGTCTTTGCCCTGCCACCCGGCTCTTGCCTGCTGCCTGGGTTTCCGATCACCCGCTGGGGAGGGGGATGATGGGGGGGGGGCAGGGAAGAGGTGACTGCTGATGTCTGCGTCTTTTCTCCCCCGCCTGGCTTCTCCGATCACCGGCCGGGCAATGGCGACCCCAGTTCTCTGATCATGGGCTGGGAGACAGGGCAAAGGTGGCCCTGGGGGCCGCCTTTGTCCTGCCACCTGGTTCTTGCCTGCAGCCTGAGTTTCGGATCATCATCAGCGGCAGGCGGCTTCTTCTGTCCTTCCCCTTTTGCCTCCAGCATTTCGCCTACGTATGCAAATTAACCACCATCTTTGTTGGCAGTTAATTTGCATATCACCCTGATTAGCCAATGGTATGGTCAATTACCATGTTTGTCTATTATTAGATTAGGTATAGATTCCCTATACTGTAGTATTTTACATCCGCATGACTATTTTGTAACCATCAATCTGTACTTCTCAATCCCTTCACCTTTTTAATTCAGTTCCCCAATCACCACCCCTCTCACAATCATCAGTCTCTATGAGTCTGTTTCCATTGTGTTTGTTCATTTATTTTGTTCTTTAGATTCCACTATGGTATTTGACTGTCCTGACTAACTTATTTAACTTAGCATAATACCCTCTAGGTCCATCCATGCTGTTGCAAGTGATAAGATTTCACTCACTTTTTTATGGTAGAGTAATATTCCATTGTAAATAAGCACCAGAAGTTTTTTACCCACTTGTCTATTGATGGGCATTTGGATTGCTTCCATAGCTTGGCTATATTAAATAAAATTGCAATAAACATAAGGGTGCATATATTCTTTTGAATTAGTGTTTTGGGTTTCTTTGGATATATACTCAGAAGTGGAATCTCTTGGTCATGAGGCAGTTCCATATTTAATTTATTTAAGGACTCTCCATACTGTTTTCAATAGTGGTTGCACCAATCTGCATTCCCACCAACAGTGCACAAGGATTCCCTTTTCTACACATCCTCACCAGCACTTGTTGTTTGTGGATTTATTGATGATAGCCATTCTAACAGATGCAAATTTAATTGTGGTTTTAATTTGCATTTCTCTGATATTTAGTGATGTTGAGCATCTTTTCATATGTCTATTGGCCATCTGTATGTCCTCTTTGGAGAAGTGTCTATTCAGGTACTCTGCCCATTTTTTATTTGTATTTGTGTTTTTTGTTAATCTTCATCCAAGGATGTTTTTTCCCCCATTGATATTTAGAGAGCATGTAAGGGAGGGAGAAGAGAGAGAGAGACTGATGTGAGAGAAACCCATTGGTTCGCTGCCTCCCTTATGTGGCCTGACTGGAACCAGGGATCAAACCTGAAAGGCAGGTACATGCCCTTTACCAGGAGTGAAACCTGTGACCCTTCAGTGTGCAGGTTAATGCTCTAAGCACTGAACAGCACCAGCCAGGGCTCCTCTACCCATTTTTTAATTAGATTGTTTGGTTTATTGGAGTTGAGTTATATGAGTTCTTTCTAAATTTTGGATATTGACAACTTAGATGTATCATTGGCAAATATCTTCTTCCATTCGGTAGGTTGTCTTTTCATTTTGTTGATGGTTTCCTTTGCTGTGCAAAAACTTTTCAGTTTGATACAGTTCCATTTGTTTATTTTTTTTTGTTTCCTTTGCCCAAAGAGAGATATCAGGAAAGATATTGCTAAGAGAAATGTTACTGCCTATGTTTTCTTCTAGGAGTTTTTTTGAGTCTAACATTAAGTTTTTAATAAATTTTGAGCGTATTCTTGTATATGGTGTAAGAAGGTGGTCTAGTTTCATTATGTTTTTTGCATACATCTGTCCAATTTTCCCAACATTTATTGAATATACTGTCTTTACCTCATTGTATGTTCTTGCCTCCTTTGTCAAATATTAATTGACCATATAGGTGTGGGTTTATTCCCAGGTTCTCTATTCTGTTGCATTGATCTACGTCTGTTGTTATGCCAGTACTATGCTATTTTGATCACTATGGCCTTGTAATATAGTTTATATCAGGTAGTGTGATGCCTCCAACTTTGCTCTTTTTTCTCAAGATTGCTATGGCTATTGACCTGTTAGCATTTTTGAGGAACAAGATTTCTCATGATCCAAGAATACGTGGGGTACAGGAAAAGCCCCATTTTCATGACTGGTCTTACAGTTGAGCTCTTTCCTAGGGCCAACAAATATACTCCGTTGTAGTATTTTAAAATACTTTCCCACAGTTAGAATGTTAGTTTTACCTACAGTAAAATTAGTCAGTGCAACTTTGACTAATCCATGAGACAAAGTTTTGCTATAGATAAATACAGCCTTAAGGTGGGATGGAATAGATTGGACTCATTAGTGTTTCCTTTTTAAAATAATGATTTGAGTTCAATTTCTGAATTGAACTTGGCTTCTTTTTACCATGTCTGTGGTTATAGCTGTCATTTTTTTCTGCCACTGACTTGCTCTCTGACAGGAATTATATCACTTCGTTTCTGTGTGATTTTGTTGTGCCTTGGTTTTTCCAGAGGAAAATGGGAATTTATGAGTATAAGAAATGCCTATGAAACTGGTAGTACTTCTGGAGTGGACAATTGTAGGTTTATGAATTGAATTTATTTTCCCAGTGATCTCTACATAGTGAACACTAAACAAAAATATGACTGGAATGTAAGAATGATGATCCATGAAGGAAAAAGTCTCTTCTGTCTTCTTATCTACTGAATCCCCAGTGGACAGTGGAGGTGTTCAGTACTTATTGAATGCATACACACAGGAAGGAAGGGAAGAAGGAAGGAAGGAAAAAAGGAAGGAAGGAAGGAAGGAAGGGAGGGAGGGAGGAAGGGTAGGAGGGAGGAAACCATCCTCTGAGCTAGCAGGTAGCAGAGTGCCACCTTTGTTCTTTTATTGCCATGAAACCCAGGAGAAATGTAGAACATTTTTCTTCATAATACTTTCTAAGTCATAAAATATTTTTCAATATTCCAAATTTCCTTAGATGTTTCTTCCCCTGTCTTATTTGGGTGAGTAAATCATCTCATCTATCAGGACTTCTCATGAACAAGAATGGTTTACTGCTTTTTAAGAGAATGAACATTTTCCATTTTTGTTTTTCTATGCCCCAGGAAATCTGTGTTTGTTTTTCTGTAGTAGGCAAGACCACATTTAGCCTGTGTGCTAGTTAGCTAGAGCTGTGGGCTACTGATATTTAAATTGCTTGATCCTCTCAAAATAGTCTATAAAAACCTAAGTGACATTTTTCTTTTCTAATCGTGGAAGAGTTCCCTTTGTCCCGGGCCTTCCTCCCCCCACAACCCATGGTTCCTTCTCTCTGAGGAACTATGGCAAACAGACCGAGGGCGTGTGATCCAGGAGGAAGAGCACTGGGTTTTGGAGCCAGGAGACCAGGGTTTGATTCCCAGTCTACCTACCCATCCATCATTGGGCAAATCTCCCATCTTTTCCAGCTATATTGTACCCTACAGGATTGTCCTAGAATGCAAAGAGCAGTGTGGAATTCTCTGCTTTCCTCTGGTAGAGCACTAAGGACGCCCAGGGCATGGGACTTAAGGCTGGGTCTCCATTATGGCCACACAGCCCCATTTCCAGGGGTTCCCAATCTGCTGGGACAAGGATGTGTTTGTGAGCAGCCTGAGCTGGCCAGGGTCACAACTCCTGCTCCAATTTTTTAAAAAAGTTAGTGCCACCTAAGAGTCTTTTGATTGATGCATAATAATAATATTAATAGTTTTTAAAATTCCAAACTCACTGCACCATGAGCCAGAAGGTCTGGGTTCTGGACTGGACTCTGAGCTAATTAACCTCAGGTCTCTGAATTTCAGTTTCCCTATGTAAACTCAGGTAGGTGGACTGCATATTTATGTATCTTTAATGGTGAGCTCTTGCAGTTCACTAAGCACTGTTTTCTATAGTTATTGTTCAGTAAGTGCATTCAGTAGGGATAATTGCAATGCTCACTTTAGGGAATAAGAAACTGAGGCCCAGACTGGCTCACAGAGGCAGTAAGTAGCAGATCTGAGTTCCAGCTCTGAGGACTTGTGTGTCCCCACTGCCTCCCTGACAAGTGACTTCTCAGAGCAGATGGACATCCAGGGCAGGGACTCATCACCCCAACAGAGCTCTGCCTTCAAGATGCAAAACAAGGAACACGCTTCTTAAGTAATTTCCAGTGTCATTGTCTGGATTTACTTGGTGAAGCAGGTGCCCCAGGCCTCATTATGGGATGTTCCTGTTCCTACTTGCTCTATGTCAGTTAGCTGCATAAGTCCCCAAATACAGGTTGGTGTAAAAAGGCAACCGTCTTCTGTTTGTGGTGTTTTTTCTTTGACTTCTGAGCATAAGAATAAGTGTGTTTATAAACCACCAATTTAGGAACCATTCTATGATAGTCTTGTTGCTGCTGATAAAGAGCCAATCATTTGGAACAATAAGATGCAGGCATTTCAAGAGACATCCCGGACAGCTCTTCAAAGCTGAACTGTTGTGAAGGGAGAAGCTGGTTGCTTTGAAGCCAGGGTGCACGATTTTGCTTTCCTAGGTGTGTGCACGCCTCCTCTTAATGCCAGCTTTGTGTGCACATCTGAGGGTGGATTTCTGGCTTGGAAGGAGAAATGACGCAGGTGATGAGGGTGTGCCTTGTGCGACAACAACTGAGCTATTGTCCTGTCCCACACCCACACCCCACCCCTTCCTTCTCTGCTGGATCCCTGGGCTCCTCTAGTGATAAGGCAACACAGAGGTTTTCCCTGGAGGCTGGAAAGGCTGCCTACGCAGCCAGCAGTATCAGCTTGAGGCTGGGGCTGTCCTGCTTTAGCCCCCAATCCCACCCTGGGAGCAGGGCCTTCTCCTATTTCAAAAGAAACCCCAGTTGGAACAAAGCCCTAAGAGGAAATGAGTTCAGAGGGAGGGACTCATTCCCAGGGCGGTGCCTTCTAAGAAAAGGCTTCAGAGTCAGACTCTGGCCTCACCTGTGCCTCTACCTGTGAAAGGCCCATTGAAATCAAAAGCTTCTGAGACCCCAGCCCTGCCTCCACCTCACCAGGAAGCTCCTTAGGGGTGTTCCTGCTGGCCCCAGACAAGTGGTGCCCAGAGTGCTTTTGCTTGTTGATTCCAAACCAAAGCATCTTTTTAATCCTTGACACTCCCTCCCTTTCTGCAGCAGGGCAGGACTCACAATGACGTGATGGACACCGGTTCCCACGTCGTCATCAGGGACTTCTGCCAGGAGGCACCCAGTGTCCCTAGCCCAGGAGCACTGCCTCAGAGCCACGGCAGCCCTGCACAAGCGCCTCTCATTCACAGAAGTTGGGTGCCATAAAATGGGACCTCAAATCCCACCCAGAAGTTTTCCTGTGATGTCCCCCTCCATTTGGGTTCCAGCACTCCCACACCCGCATCAGGTTGAGTTGGAAGAGCTTATTCCATCTTAGCTGCAGTTTGAATACTTAGCTTTCTCAGGGACGGGTGGGCCCAGAACCTGCAGGCAGAACCCGACAGGATGTCAGACCTGGATTACAGTCCTGGCTTCCAGGCTCTCAGTTTTCTTACGTGCATAGTGAGTTTATAATAGTAATAGTAGTAGTAGTAGTAGTAGTAGTAGTAGTAGTAATAATAATAATAATAATAATATAAAGATGACTGATGAGAATGAGCATTTGTATCAGGCATTTAACCAAGTGGTTCACATTCATCTTCTCACTTAATCTTTATAACAACCTCATGAAATAAACATCTTTTTATGCCCATTTTACAGGTGAGGAAAGTGAGGTTTAGACATAATTTACCTGCCAACATCTCACAGCTAAGAATTGTCAAATTAAAATTTAAAACATGTTTTTTTTTTTGTACTTCTTGTGACAACCTCTCTATATTATCCTTGGAATCAACCAAGGCCTGTCTGTATCTATCATCTATCATCTATCTACCTGGCCTTTTTGGAGGGGGATCTACTTTTCCCTTCTCTGAAGCCTTAAGATCACCTGAACTGAAGACAGAGAGGTCACTCCCAGTGCTGGCAGAGCAGAGGGGACGTGGGCAGTTATGTCCCTGACTTGAGTGCTGGGGAGCCTGATCCAGGTCCCATCCTTGCCAGAAATCCCCACATACCTTAATGTGGGGAGAGACTACCTGGTGGCTGATCTACTGGTTAAAACCTCAGCTCTACCAATAGGGTTACATCCACCCCCAGGGCTCTGATCTCTGTTGCTTGAGGGTCTCCTCCAGAACCTGGGCCTTTGCTCCAGCTCCTCCCCAGCTGCAGCACTCTCCCTTCTCCCCAGCTCCTCTCCAGCCTCTCCCAACTCACCTGGGACCACATCTGGATGCCTCTCTTCTCATCTCTTACATCAGCACAGAGAGATTTAGAGGTCTGTGATGGTCCTTTCCTGTCGATGTGTGTGTTTGTGTGCTTTATAGAGATAATTTACACACTACACAATTCACTCATTTGAAGTTCACAGATCAATGGTTGTCAGTATATTCACTGAGTTGTGGGACCATCACTATAATCAATTTTAGAATATTTTTATCACTTCAAAAAGAAAACCCTTCAACTATCCCCTTTATTCCCCCACCTCTACCCACCAGCCAGAAACAACTGCTAATCTGCTTTCTGTCTCTGTGTTGTAATTTACCCAGCAGACAGGGGAGGAGTTCAATGAAAGCCTCTTCTCTGGCAGTGAAAATTATGATTGTTTTAATGTGCTCATGAACCGTCCGTATAAGACTTGTTCCCCAAATACCTGGCTCAGTAAGACAGGGAGAGGATAGTGTGTGAATGCTGGGAGGTCCAAGGTCATATGGCCACTCACCACAGAAGGCTAAACTCCTTCCTTCCTCTGCCCTGGACTGGAGGACTCCAGAGACCTGTCGCCCCAAATTACCCACTCCATTAATAAGGTGAAGGGCTGTTTCAAAATGCCAATTACAGAGCAGACACAGGGGTCTGCAGGAGAATCAGAAGTTAAACCGTTTGACATCAAAGCTGGAAGGAACCTTAGACTTCATTTAGTGCCCATTTTGGCCCCATTTTGTGGACCTGGGGACTGAGGCTCACAGTGGCGCAGCCAGGACTGGCCTCCAGGCCTCCATCAATCCGGGGCTTCCCATGCTTTCAGCAGAACGACAAGCACTGCGTTACAGCGCACAGTCTGCCAAAGGAGGCTAGAGGAGATCAAGGGATTTGCACCAGAGGCAGGCTGAGCATGGAGAAATGGCACCGTGTCTTGTGATCAGAAAACAAAGAATTGCCTGGGAGGATCTTCCCACAGAGCTCTCATCAGTTCCAAACAGCACGTGGTGACCGACTGTATGGTGGAGAAATCTGGCGGGTCACTTGGTCAGGTGACCAAGAGTAACAATTCCACAGGTGGGCCATGTAGGCCCAGCGTGCCCTGGAGGTGGTGCTCCAAGAAGAGCCCCAAATCATCCCTGAGTTACCGGCAAGGGCACGGAGCTCAAGACTGGGCAGGAGGAAAGATTGGGCTGACCCAGCTGAGGGTAAGGGCAGAATGAAAGGTCGTGCTCTTAGGATTTTCAAGGACACAAGAGGCAAAGAAAGGCTGTAACTTCCACATTGGAGGACACCAGGCACAAGGCATGATCCTGAATTGGAGTTTGAACCAGAAAGGAAATGAAGACACCGTTGGGGCTGCTGGTGGAGTTGATGGGGCTCCTGGTTTGGAAGGCGGTGTTGGGTCTGATGGTGGTGGTTGTACTGCAGCTGCACAGGAGAGTGTCTTTCTGCTTGGGAAGCACCCACGGGAGCCCATAGGCGTGATGGCACATCAGGCTTACAGCCTGGTCTCAAATAGCTCAGAGATGAAGTGCTGAAGGGGAGAGAAAGACGGAGGAGGGGAGAGAGTAAAACTGGGGACTCTGGATGAAGGAGGTATGGCAGATCTTTGTACCAGTCTTGCAACTTTTCTGGAAATGTGCAATTATTAAAAAAGAAAAAAAGAAAACCAGATAGTCACCTCCCAACACCCCAGTCCAAACCAAACCAAGAAAGTCAAATATATTCTCAGGAGGTCATCTAGACCCTCAGCATTGTTGCCGGAAGGATTTCTAGGAGGGATCTTTTAATATTTCTTGTTCTCATAGCATATTTCTTATTCATGTTACTGAACAGTTCCTATTATTTCAAAAATTCCCTTATTTAAAATCTGTGGAGGAGGAATTTCTCTTGAACATTCTCAGGATCAAAAGAGTATTGGGAATTGTATTCCCTTGAAAACACCATCATTAGATTATTTTTTAACATGAAAACCCCCCTGGGTACTGGCAGTGACAAGTTGCTCATTCACCGTGAGCACACGGAACCCTGGCCCATGCTGTTGGAAGGTGCAGGTGCCCACGGGACCTGGTTAATGAGCAGCGATCCCTAGGCTGAGGCAGCGTGTCTCCCCAGACATGGGGCTGCTTTTATTTAGCCTAATGACTAACTGAAGCAATTGTTTTGGGGCGTGTCAAGACTGAACTGGAGTTGTTTTAATGTAATAATAATTCCTTCCTCTCAGTCATAGGGGGTGTATGTGTGCCTACCTTTACCTATAACTGCAGACACAAATGCATGCACACATGTGTACGCACGCGCGCGCGCGCACACACACACACCTGTTACTTAGAACACAGACATCCCCACACAGCAGGTTGCCCAATACTGTCCGCCTCTCTCTGCTCCACCCTTTCATGCACTTTGCCGTGGTGCAAGGAGCTGGAAGTTTGCAAGCTGCGTTGTCCAGATTCCCTTGCCATGTCAGTGCCTGTTGGTGTTTGCCAATGGCCGGCGCTCTCAGGTGGTTGGAAGAAGACAGGAGCATAACAGATTTGTCCTGGAAGTGCCTCTGGAAGTGGCAGTGGCAGCAACACTGGCTAAGTTTGGCTTTTTGGTCCTTGCTCAGGAGGTGTGGTTGCAACAACTGTGGTAGCCACGGGCGTTCAGCATCCTGAGGAAGAGATTGTGGGGTCCTGGCGCCAACGTGCCTCCCGGGCTCCCAGTCCCAGGGCATCCACAGGGGGTGGGGTCCTGTCCTCCTGCAGGGGGATGGGAACAGCAGTTCTGAGCACAGCAGTGAGGGCAGGTACTCTACAGCCTCGGGGGAAACCTCGTGGGCTCTAGATAATCCTAGTGTCCTCTTTGATTTCCAGCCTTAAGAGTGGTAGCAGATTCCTAACACTAACTGTGGATAATTTTACCATTTTTCTCAGTCCTTATGATATTTTACAATCTATTCCCTGCATTAAATTCCCTCAGAAACACCTGAAATAGCTCTGATTCCTCAGGTTTTGAAGAATACATGGCGGACCCAGGCAGGCTTCTTATTGTGGCACCTTGATGACCAGCAAATGGTTTATAGCTACGGGGGTGGGAGAGTTTGGGAGGGGAATGTTTGTGCTTATTTCCAACAGTAAACACTTAGTAGGGATTTAGAGAAGGTCCACAGCAGTTGTTTCCAATTTTTTCTTGCCCTTAAGATATTCGATGTAATTAAACACTTTTTATTTTCATTGTCACCTTAGGTTCCTATTTCTTTCCAGTCTCCCAGCAGTGTTTCTTACCCTTCACAATATTAACAGGGTCTCCATCAAACTTTCAAACCTTTCCTTTGGTTTATGATTTGGGTTTCAATCCTTCATCTTTCCTTTACTGTTTTGACCTTTGAGGCGGGGTTCAGGATCTGAAGAAGGGGCCGATGCACAAATGAGAATGCTACTAGTATACAAGAAATATGAATTCAGAAGGCATTGGGAGCCAGATGGAGCCTCTTTCTGGCCAACTTCTGGCCTGGTCCCCTATTTATTAACTTGAATACACATTTGCCCTTTAGCAATGCATACAGGCATATCAAAGGTAAAGTTTGGAAAACAGTAAAAGGATTATCAGGTTAGGGAATTGCCTTGAGCCACCACTATCTCAACACTTGGTGCTTATTGTCAGCCCTGCTAATGCCCAAGGTCCATAGGCCTTTCTCGTTCTTGGTGAACTGATAGTATCGGCGAGCAGTGGCTTCCTGCACTTAACTTTGCTCTTTCATTGATTTACTCATCCTCTCCTATTTAACCATCTAATTCAATCCCTCACAGTTTTTCCTCCTATATGTAGATGCTGCTCTGAGCATCTTCTATACCCGGCCCTGGGCGAGAATCTGGAGACACAGGGAGCCATGGAGACGCACTTGCTGCCCTCATGCACCCACCGTTTGGTGAAGCTGATGGACCAATTGCAGGCAATTCCCATGTGGTGTGGGAGGTGCTACACAGCAGGTCCCACTGGACCTTCAGCTACCTTTTCCTTAAAAGGCACATCTTTGCTATTCCCCCACTGGGATGCATATGGGCTTCCAGGATTCCCTGTACCTCACACACAAGGACTCCTTGGTCTGGCCTGGCATAGAGCTTAAGTCAGCAAATGATGAACATGAAAATGAAAATAAATAAATAAAGTCGGGACACAATTGTTTTCAAACAGGGTATGGGACTCTGGGACTAACACGCAGCCCAAGAGCAGAAGAGTTCTTGGTGGCCTCCTGCACTCACGGGGGTCCATGGAGCAGGACAGCTGTCCTCCTGCCCCAAAAGGAACCGATTCACTTGTCCCATTTTCCTCCAGGGCCTAGAATTGCTGGCATGATTAAATTACATCTACGTCTTTTAAAAATACTCTTTTTTTTGGCCAAGCCCTGTTGCATCTACATAAGTCCACTGAATATATTTGTTGATATTGTTTTCCCTTTCTTACTATTTCTTATATTGTGGGGTCTCACCACATGCATTTTAAACTTACTGAAAATTCACTTAACTTGTAAGCCAACAGCTACCCTCTGCCCTGCACTCCTCTTAAAAGAAGAAAGGGACAAGGATGCAGGTAGTGGAGGCGCAGTGACTTGGGTGTGTATTCCTGGGTGAAAGGGGCTGAGAGAGTTGTGCCTCTGCTGTGTCCATCCTTCTGTCTAAGGAGGGACATTGAGGAAGGAGGCTGCCCTAGCCCAGTGCTAACCTGTGCAGAGGCGCGGGCTCAGAACTCTGTCTTGGAGGCTCAAGGATAGGCGGCTCATTTCTAAATTGAGACCACGAGTGTAAGAGTTAGCCAAGGTAAGAAAAAAGCACAGGAGAAAGCCATTCCAAGCTGAGGGCTTTTTGCAAGACTACAGATGAGCGTGCCCAGGGTCTTTGCCGAAGTACTTTGAGTCTTGCCACTGGGGAGAGAAGGGGGAGAGGTGGGGTTGGAGGAAGAAAGTAGGAACTTACAAGATATGCTAAGGAATTTGACAGCCTGAAAACATTTTAAGAAGGGACTTTGCCCAACTAGATTTATATTTTAGAAAGAAGACACCAGAGTATCCAGCTGTCCCAAGTAGATAGCAGGGGGTCACCCTGCAGGGGAGGGGAAAAACCTCTCACAGTAGCTCAGCTGAGAGATCATAGGTAATGATAGTGGCTCAGAATACAAGTAGTAAAACTGTGTGTAGGATTTTCTTGCAGAAATTTTCTAAATTTTGGTCAGTTTTGATGCTTTTGGGCTTAGAAAATTCTTTTAATTTTCCTTGAACACTTAGATGAGCTTGCAAAACATTTTCAGTGTAAAAAAAAAAAATCAGACACATGTGCCCCTCTCCCCCCAACTCTGCCAAAAAATAAAAGTAAAGTAAACAGGTTATAATTTTTAGAGAACCAGTGCTCAGCGATGAGCAGTACCTAGATAAAATATCTGCGAAGAGTCAGTTCTTGGCGCTTTGACTCTCAAAATCCCTTCTAAAAAAATTAAGAATAGAAAACAGTGGTGGGTTCAACCTCCACGTGAAATGAAGCCAATAGGACACTCATTGAATGACTGTCTTGTCCCCAGCAAAATCCTTGTCAGGAAGGTAAGACGAAAAGAAGAGAAAATGAAGCTTGGTTGCTGCACTGTGTGGTTTGTAATGAAGCTGGAGAGTGAAATGGCACACAGGGGACTGTGCATTATGTAATTAGTGTTAGGATGCTGGTGTGAAATAAAGTAATATTTTATTGCCAGGAGGGAGCTAAGTGGCTCAGAGTTGCATTGGGTAGGCAGCCTTGGTGTGGCTCTGAAGGGTGTGAAGATAGAGAAGACGGGAGGAGGCATGGCAGTGACTTGAAGGTGGTGCACAGGGGTCAGCCGGGCTTAGCACAAGGCAAGGGTTATTTCCAAATGGAGCTGCAGTGCATAAGGATTGCCAACGCCAAAGATCTGGAAGTCCCTTTTCTTAAGCAAAGAGCTTGCTGTTTTGAGCAACGATTCTGTGTCCTTCTTGAAGAGCTTAATGCTCCTGGGCCAAGGGTTTGGACAGGAAACACAGTCCTGAAAATGGTAATGCCCACAAAGCAAGGGCAGGCTGTGCTGGGGTAACCCAGCCCCCTGCCCCCTCCCCTCCTCAGCCAACTGTCTCTTCCTACCCTGAACCTGGTCCATGGGTCCATCGTCACTGCGAAGGGCATGGGAGTGTCCTTTTCTCAGGAGCTGCGCTGTTTGCAGACAGGCTGAGGGACTTAAGGAAGAATATATTTGTCTCCCCTTGGGCAGATGCCCCCCGGCTGGTGGGATTCAACAGAGTGGGGTTTCCTCAAGGAGATGGAGGAGAACGCCGAGATGTATTTATTGCCTCTGTTAATTCACTTGTCCCTTCCTAAGTATAAAACTATACATTCCTCGAATGTTAAAAACCACTTTCAACCTATCTTGGTTGGTCAGGGTGCCTACCCTGTCAGTTAGAGTTGGGGAGAGTTCCATTTGACGCCCTCCAGGTGCAGGCCTGGGAGCACAGAAGGGGAAACACGACCTTGGCTTTACCCCCCAAGCTCTCAGAGTCCTCCTGTGACCCATCCGACTATCACAGACACACCTTTCCCGAGGATCTCAGCCTCTGGGAATCAGAGAGGATCTTTGATATTTTAATAAACTGGTTTCGATGTGTCCTTTTTAAAAGCAAGTCTGCCCATTTAATGCAGACAATAGTCAGGTTGGGGTACGGTGCGGTAAACACCCCCCCTCAAATCTCAGTGGCTTCAAATCCCAAAGGTTCACTTCTCTTTTTTATGCACCTGTGGGTGGGCTGGGGCCTCAGTGGTCAAAGAAGCCCCGCCCCCAGGTCTGCTGGCTCCCAGGCTGCAGAGAGAGCAGCGCCTGGAGTATCACCACTGCTTCCTAGTCTGTCTGGATGGACACATGTCACCT
>NW_006292686.1:815108-818471 GCF_000327345.1 Myotis davidii | reverse complement strand
GGAAGCCTGGAAGGAGAACTGGAAACTTGGCCACTCCCAAACCATGTGACCTCTGAGGGTGGGGATGGCGCAGCGCAGCGCAGCGGGTTCAGTGGACTCGAGCCAGAAGGCCAGGGATTCCTTTCCTCAGCTCTTGCCCTTAGGCACATCATGTGACCTCTAAGACACAGTTCCTTCCTTATCCTTTAAGTAAGGCGCTGGGTAGGAAGGGGTGGCAAATGGAAGGGGATAATTATACCTGTTCGACCTGCCTAATAGGAATGTCCTGTGGCTCAAAAAAGGGCAATGCCAGGGAACTGGGGATAAAAGGGGATAAAAGCGTTTTAATGATAGGCTGCTGATTGCTCCAGAGAATTGCAACCCAAAGATGGTCCTCACATGCAGTTGCATTTGTTAGAATAAACTTACAAGAAACAGAAAATAAAAAATAGTTGTAGCTTAAAAATGGTAGACATTTGTTTCTCGTTCAGATAAAAAGCTGAGAGGTAATTCAGGGCAGGTATGCAGCTCCATAATTCCCAGGGCTCTGGTTCCTTCCACATCGCTTCCTTGCCATCTCTCACGTGTCTTCCTGTTTCAACCTAGGTTCCCTACAAACCAGAGCTAGAGATGAAAGCCAATGCACCAATGCTTTCCCACAGAGTGCAAGCCTGGGGAAGCAAGAGGGAGGGAGAAAGAGAGGGGAGCCCGCGAAGGAAGTAGAAAATGCTGTGTTACTAAGCTGGCTGCAGCTTTTAACAAACGAAGCCTGTATTTTAGTCTTGTGAGATGTTTCTAGGCCTACTGGGGCTGGAAGCAGTAAGTGAGGGAGGACACAGGGAGGAGAATTTTTCTGCCTGGCCATGGCTCCATTGGCCAAAGTTGGCTGGGTTGTGATGGTGTTCTGGCTCTGACACTTGTCACAGCATCGACTGCCAGGGTTGATCTGGCAGATCTGGCTGGTGAGGACAATCCTTTCTCCCGCACCACTCTGTGTTTCTCCTGATGCTACATGCTTGGTAGAAGAAGACAACCTTCTCTCATAGAGGAGAACTGTCCTTTAGTCAAGGGTAGATGAACAGCAAAGACCCCCTGTTAGAACCTTCAAACAAGCTCTCAAGGTCCACTTACAGAAGGGAGCAGGGCAGTTAAACTTCCAAGACTCCAGACACACCCAGAGGAAGCACTGTACGTGGCAGTCTGCCCTTCTTTTAAAAAAGTAGGTTTCAGGAGGCATCAGGACCCCACAGTGCAGGTGGCACTGCCTGGAATCTCCTTTGAGGGAAAGACAGGTCTCAAAAGGGCAGCAGAAGCATCTGTAGCTTGAACCACAGCACATGGAGCCAACCAGTGAGTGAGCGTGAGCCAGCGGGGCTCTCCGCCTGCCCACCTCAGTCTGTAGCCCATTGAACCTGGCTTGGCCAGGGCAGTTGCTTGGGTGAGCAGGTCCCACGGTGTCCTGCTCTACAGCAGGAACAGGGAAGCCCTGGGAGTGAGTGGGTGGAGGGAAGAGCCATGTGATGTGAGATGTGAAGAAATATGCTGTTGGGTTGTGTCTGTGAGCAATGCGAGGAGCCAGGAATGTTGGCCACAGTGGGCCCAGCCCAGCCAAGCGGGCGAAATGCCATGGCACCATAACCCCTGCCACCAGATGGCATGACACTCAATGAGCCTCCTTTAAAAAATTAAAATCCTTTTGGGCCTACAAACACATGGTTGGTGCTAGTGAGCCTCTGAGAGGATGATTAGCGGCACTGAGCAGAGAAACCGTGGTTGAGCAATCTCACAGCACCGACTGGCTGACGAGCTCCAGCCATCACGTCCACATGTCTACTAAGAAGGAAGGTGGAAAGGAAAGTTTGCACACAACATACTGCTGACTTCCCTTTGGCCAGAATTTAGTCCTAGCACCACACTTAGATATAAAGTGAGATCTTTATTCTGGTGGTAACATTGGCAGAAAGGCGGCACACAATATTGGGGCCAACTGGCAGTTTGTGCCACAGCAGCCAAAGTTGAGAGGCCCTGAGGTAGAACAGCAGAGTGACCCAACCTGTGTCCTTATTTCAAATCGCCATGAGCAGGGATGTGGGAGAGGGAGGGAGGGAGGGAAGAGAAGTAGGGATCTGTGAGTTGGGGGGTAGGGAGTGGTACAGGGGAAGACAGGATGTGGAGGAGGAAGAGGGAGGAGCAAAAAAGTGAGAAGGGGGGCCGGGGGTGGGTGGTGAATGCAGAAAAAGAAAGAAGGGCTAGAGGATTTCTAACCCCTAGGCTGGGCTTTTTTGGTTTCCATGGAAACCACTCACTTTATAAGTACCGCGTGCTAACCAATTGCGCAACTGGAGCTTCTGGAAAGCACTCACTTTAAAGGCAACAGGTGAAGATGAGTGTGAGGGTGCGTTCTACACAGCAGCAGCACTTGTACCCAGCCAGGGCTGCACAGACCTCTTGCTAACCTTGACCCACACTTCATCATCCTCTTACTCACCGTCCTAAAACCTGGCCAGGCAGACACCTGACCCTTACCTATCTTCATCTGCCTCCTTCCCCTCCAACCCTCTTAGAGTAAGACACAGATGAATTCCTTCTAGGGCAGTGATTCTCAACCTTCTGGCCCTTTAAATATAGTTCCTCATGTTGTGACCCAACCATAAAATTATTTTCATTGCTTCTTTATAACTGTAATGTTGCTGTGAAAGGGTTGTTCGACCGCCAAAGGGGTCACGACCTACAGGTTGAGAACTGCTGTGCTAGGGTCACATGGTCCAGATTTACCCTGTCCACCTGGCATCAACCTCTGGATCATGTGTGGTTCCCCCCATTATGGCTAAACCAAGGATGCTCCATGCCCTGGAGCACTTTAAGGCTTCTAGGGTTCAAACTCTGCAGCAACAGTGCTTCATCTGGGCGGCTGGCTTTGGCCCAGACCCCGTGCACCATGACCAAGGGAGACTGAAGAGAAGCCCTCTCCCCACCCGGAGGCGGGAGGCACCCAGAACTGAAACTAGCCTGGTGCTTCCCCAGACCAGAGTGAGCTGAAACCACCCAACCTCCTGGGCGGCCCCGCCTCCTGCCTTATCTTCCTCCGGCCCCAAGAAGGCACTGGCTCCACAGCGTGTCCCAGCATCACAAAATGCAGGTTGCTGCGTTGGTCCTGATGTTCTCACAACAGAAGCATCTCAGGCCCAGACACGTCATAGGGCGAGCCTGCACCAGGAGAGGATTCTGCACTGTTTCCCCAGCCTGAGGTGGGTGGGGACTGGTAAGGGGCTTGCTCACCGAAGTAGGAAGTCTTTGGCCTGTCCTTCCTGGCAGTTCCAGATGCTGACTTACAGCAGGCCGCCTGCTCGGTCTCCAGCGGCACTGAGGGCAATAAAGGGAAAG
>NW_006292686.1:783872-815070 GCF_000327345.1 Myotis davidii | reverse complement strand
GTTCCAGTCTCGCCTCCTCCAGTTGCTGTGCAACCTCGGCCCATGACAGCCTCCCTGAGCCTGAGTTCCCACATCTTTAAAATAAAGAGATGAGGCCTAGCTGGTTTGGCTCAGTGGATAGAGCGTTGACCTGCAGACCAGAGTCCTGGGTTCGATTCCAGTCAAGAGCACGTATCTTGGTTGCCGGCTCCTCCTGGCCGGGCTCTGGTTGGGGCTTGTGCAGGACGCAACCAATTGATGTGTTTCTCTCACATTGACATTTCTATCTTTCTCTCTCTCTTCCACTCTCTAAAAATCAATGGAAAAATATCCTCGGGTGAGCATTAAAAAATAAAATAAAAAATAAAATGAAGAGATGACATAGACATGACTGGGTCAGAGTGAAAGGCCCGATTCCCAGAGACAGGCAGCCTGCTGTGCCCGTGTTATGGCAGGGCCAGCACTTGGAGGCAGCCTCCCTCAAATATTTAGCGCCAACAACGCACAGCACCCACTTCCTCTGCAAGCTGTGGGGTCCCGGTGCTCAGTGGGGACCGGGCTGTTTCTGGTTTCCTTTCTGTGTGTTGATGTGATGTTTACCACAGACCCCGGGGGCCAGCGGGGCAGGTGCTGTGTAGAAACGAGAAAGCCTGGGTCTGAATGAGAAAGGCTGTCACACACTGTCTCCATCATCGGCCACCTTCCAGGCCAGCCACTCCTTGCTCTTCAGGTCCTATAGGGAGACCCGTGCTGGCGCCCCGGGTCCAGGGCCACTCCATAGCCTTAAAGGTGTGACCTCTGAGCAGGCCTTCCCTGAACTACACCTTGGTTAAAACTCTCCCATACCTGTTTCTACATACCCTCCCCCACATTCTGACATTCCCTCAAATCTTTTCCCTTTAAAATTTTTATTAAAGAATAATATCAGCCCCCCACCCCCACCTTACCCCATAACAACAAAAACAAGTTCATGGCCGGGTATTAAAAGGGCATGTTGAGTGTGCAGGTAATAATAGCTCTGTCACCATCTTGTCGGTGACCATCATTTATCCCCAGAGATGGCAGGGCAGTGTGTTCTGAGGAGCCTGTTGCAAGCGGAAGGAGCCCAGCGCCCTGCGATGAAGCCCTGGCACTGAGTGGGGAGAGAAGGGTGGTGGGCCCGTGACAGTGTCCCCGCTGTGTACACAGGGTATGGGGTGCGCTGAGCCATGGGATTTGAGGAGCTGGTCTGAGCAGAGAGCATTTACAGAAGGGAGCGATTTGGGTAGAGAGGGAGTGTGAGGGCACCCGGGCCAGGTGGGCGTTGGGTGATTAGGGGGAGGTGTCAGTCTGCCTGCATGCAGAGCTGGCCTTGGTGGGGGTGAGAGGCAGGTGGTGGGAGGCTTTGAAATGCAGGGAGGGGCTTTGGGGCCAACTCTGGGCCTCAAAGCCACCAGTCATTGCCCTCTGGGATGATTCCCGAATCCTTCCCCACCTCAGGGCTGAAGGATAGGCCTCATTACGTTGTCCTCAGGTGACTAAATGAGGCAGGAGCCAGCGCAGGCCTGCGAGGAGGGGAAGGAAGCAGGGAGCGGTGACTCCCAGTTAGTCATTCCTCCTCCCCAGGCCCTCCCCAGGCGCAGGCCCTGAGCCCTGTGGCCATGATTCACGGTGGCAGCGTGAGGTGGTGCTTCTGTCTAGTTCCTCCCTGGCCCTTCCTGTTTCCTCCCTCAGGCTTTGGCTCTGGCCCGTCCTCTCCCCACCACATCTTCCCTACTGACCGCCCTGCCCACAGAGCAACCACACACCGTGCCTTTGTCCAGTTTGTCTTTCCTGTTTTTCCCGTCCACGAGGCAGGGAGCAGGGCCATCCCGAGAGCCCGACTGGAGGCAGCCAACCGCGCACTCCTTCTGCGCCCGGAGATAAGGGAGCTCCCACCGCCCTGACCCAGCCATCCCAGCCACAGGACGGAGGCAGCAGGCCCCCAACTCCCGCCAGTCAGGAGCCTCCGGGACTCCTGGCTCATGGGTGTGTGAAAGAAAGTAGTGCCTCCATACTCGGTCTCTTTTTCCTATTTCATTAGTTGAATCTTGAGGCTTCGGGGTACCATAACATTTGGAATGTTCATTCTGCTTTTAAAATGAAAAACCATTGCCCACTGAACTCCCAGCCAGAGAGCAGAGCACTTGGTGGAGTCAGGAGCCTGGGCCCAAGTCCTGGCCCGGCCACCAACAGGCTGCTGGCCATGGGCAGGTCCACCTCAGGGCCTTGGGCTCTTGGCTTGTAAACTGATAGGGGTGGATGATATCTCACCAAGGCTTCTCTGGTTATCAACATGATGATGCTAAGTTCAGAACCATTATTGTGAGCAAATAATATGGTCATAAAGCAAGTTACCAAAAGAATAATAGTAAATTACAGTACTTCGCTTTTTAAACATGCAAGTGTTTTATTTTAAAGGTGACTTGGGATGTGCAGTTGTTGTCCCCCCACGCCAAAGGGGAAGAAGACTTTTTTGTGTCATAAAAGGGGTCAGGACCGGTGTGGCTTCAGCTCAGTACATACATTTCAGACAGAACTGGAAAGTCACTTCTCCCTTTAAGCAGGGGAGGGAACTAGTCCCACTTCCTCGTGGAAGTGGAGAAGATTCTAGGAGTGCACTACTTACAAGGCTCTTTCAGAAAGTTCTGGGGGCTAGCCCTGCTGTGTGTGTGAGAGGCAGAGACAGGGAGATGGAGAGACAAAAACAGACATACAGAGAGAGACAGAGAGAAATGGAGAGACAGAGAAGGGTGGGGAGAGAGAGAGAAAAAGAGAGAGAGAGAAGAGGAAGATGTGTGGATGGGATGACAGGAGCAAAATGATTAAGATACTGACTGTTAGGTTAAGTGGCTCAGGAGGCGGCGCAAGAAATAGAGAGTCCAGTGAATCAGAAAAGAAAGGAAAGGAAAAGGTTTATTTCTGCGTCCCCGGGAGACCCACGTACCCCAAGGACAGGGCACGTGGATTCACGCCAACAGGGAGGGGGGCACTTTTTTTATACTGCAGTTGGGTGAGGGGCGGGGACATGAGCTGAGGAATTCTCTGCTACAGGGGATGGGCGGGGGGATGTGGATTAAGGGAGAAGAAGCTGGTATCTGTGTCTGGCACCTTGATCTGTGAGAAATTCCAGGGGGAGTCCATTATCTTGTCACGTGTCTGCATGTATCCGATCCTGGGCTCTCTCCGACCTAACACTGACCTCAATGCTTTGCTGTCCAATGAGAAGGCCTAACATGCTAACAAATATAATGAAATTACAGTGTAGAATAAGGCCATAAACAATAATGCTGGGGGGATGGGCAATTCTAGCTCAAAAGGTGGTTAATTCTAGCTGAAAGGAACCACAGAAGACTTCCTGGAGGAGGTGGCATATGAATTTTTTCTGAAAGATGAGCTGGATATCTGTGGGTAAAAAGACTGGGGCGGGCATCTGGGCAGGGCTAGACTGCTGGCTGCTCTGTTTCCCTCTCCCCTCGCCTTGCCTTTCAGCCCTGGCCCAAGTCTTCTTCATGCCCCTTTCTCCCAGGTGGGGCAAGAGGAGCATAGGGTCAGTGCCCCTGGTGCCCAGCTGGGGCTCTGCTTCCTCTCTGGAGGTGACACAGGAAAAGCTGTTGGCAGTCTACAGGCAGCAATGGGAGGGTTTCACTTCGCTTAGCAACAGCTTTTCTTAGAACCACAGTTGGTTCTTGCAAAATTTTCTGGTTACACAAAAGGCAAGAAGTCAGTTTTTTAAAAGCTTTATAGAGCAGAAAAGGAGCGTGCTTTTGTCATTGATGAAACTCTTCCCACTCTATGTCCCTTTGCAGGTGTAATGGGTGGGGTGGGTGCAGACATGGCTGTGGGAAGTCTGTGAGAAAGGGATGTCCTGGACTGGATGAACGTTTTCACCAATGCTGCACTTTCCTACCTGTCCACCCCCCTCCACTCATCCAGCTCCGATATCCTCCCCGACCAGCTGCAGTGTTAATTAAGGTTTTTGAAGGACGGAGTCGGGGGAGAAGGTGAAGATCCCAAGGGTGAATAAAGTGAATTCTCTTCCTTTTAAAGTTGCAAAGGAATGATGATGACACAACCAACAAAGGAGGTACCTGCAAGACACAGTGGGAAGTTGCTGAGCCTTGGGGAGCGGAGGAGGTATCTTTGTGCCTGGTTTGGAGAAGTGGTTTACCCACAATGACAGGCGAGAAGGATCTTCACAAAAGTGAAGCAGCAGATGCCCGAGCCCACTGCGTGCCAGGCACCTCCCAGGACCTCTGCTCAGCAGAGGTGATTGTTCCTGATGAGCCGGGCAGTCTTTCCAGGCGAGGAGGAGTTCTGCGAGGGAGACATCTCATCACCTCACAGAGCGCTGCGTCAGCTGCTTTCCCTGGAGCCTAAGCACAGTCCCTGGTGCACGTGGAAACCTAATCAGTGTTTATTGTCATGAAAGCAAAGCCCTGTCATCCTGTGACGAGGTCCGGCAGCTATGTTTTTCCAGGCAGAAGAAGAGCACCTGCTGCTGCCTTGACGGTACTAGAATGGAGCACTCCACACCATGCCTACTGTGCTTCCGAGTTTATTATTCTAACAAAAGAAGCGGTGCGAAATCATCTTAATTGTAATGTCTCTAGGTGTGAATAAGCATTAAATATACAGAAATGAACACATTTTAAGAATTAGGAATAGTTACCATGATTTTAGTGGCTGTTTATTGAGAGGGAGAAGGAATTTTGCTATTAATTTTTCTAACTATTCTGTTACTTTGATTTTTCTTCTCAACCTCCCTCTGTGACCTCTGAAGTTTGTCTGATGGGGGCGGGGGGATGTACATTGATATGAAAGGAGCATGGGAGAGCAATGTGGGCTTGAGAGAAGGAGGGGGGTTCCAGGTCTGCCACAGTGAGAAGGAAAGGAGGGAGGCTGGAATACACAGAGGAGGTGGGGTTGGGAGGCAGTGAGCCTGGGGCCCTGAGGCCTGGAGACTGAGCCGAAGGAGCAAAAAAAACATGGGTTCAAGGCATGCAAGCGGCACCCTTTGCATTCATGCATAGTCTTTCTCCCCCCCCCCCGCCCCCCCAGGAAGTGAGACCAGAACAGAAGACTGTAGATTTTTTTTCAGGCCAGTTCAGCTCCCAAATGATGGCATCTGGGGGGTCTTCTGTTCAAAGGGAGACCCAATGGGGTAGTGATGAAGCAGGTGGGCCCTAGAACCTGCCTGCCTCGGAACAAATCCTGCATTCCACTCGATCCTGCCATTTCAATCAATTACTTAGCGCCTTAGTTTCCATACTTGTACTAAAAGGCTCAATAGAGTTGCTGTGAGAAGTATCTGTATGAGACGAGAGGTTTAAGGGGATATTAAGCACATACAGAGTTTAGAATCGTGCCTGATGCAGCACTATGGGGCTCAACACATAACATTGAGCATCTCTGAGTTCTTCCCATTTCTGCTTAATCTCATGTTCCCCATGGACATCCGAAACACATTCTGTGGCCTCAGCCTGATTTCTGGTTATAAAAGAAGTAAGATTGCTTCTTGTGTTTGAGTCAGTTAGTTTGTTTTTTAGCTGCAAGTGATGAAAAGTGGCTTCTCTCATAAGAATATTCATATTAACTTAACAGAAAGTTTAGTGCTAGGTGATTCATTAGATGTTTCTATATCTCCCAATCCTTCCGCCTGATTTTGAGCCACTTAGGTGGTCATAAGCCAGCCTACCAAGGTTGAGCAGAGAACAGAGCAATGGCTAAAACCAAATACACCCACATATGAGGTGTGACCACAGTGGAGAAGAATCACATTTTTTTTTTAAAGAAACATGCCAGGATGTATGTTTCCACATGGGCATCATTCTCCGAGGTGGTCACCTTGTTTCCACATGGGCATCATTCTCTGAGGCGGTCACCTTGAAAAGCAGAGCGCTTCTTCCAATGTGCTGTGTCACTCAAATGTTTCAGTCTCTTCTACTGGAATCTGCCCTGGAGGTGAATTATGAATCGCATACAAACATGAATATTAACTTTATAGTGAGATCACATATTGGACCCCAAATAGACTTCCCTTTCTTTGTAGGGTACCTGCAAATAGTCCCTTTGTCAAGGAATGGTCCTCATCGGTACATGCTGTGGAAGGAGCACGCCTCGGGATCTATGTTAACACCCACAGTTCTTCCTGGACTAATCCAGATGCTAGCACCGAAACTGGGCTCCTGGGGAGGCGGGTCCAATCAGTGGTCCAGCCAGTGGTCCATCAAACCTCTCTCTCCAGAACTTGAACGGAATGACAGAGAGTGTATTTAGACCAGAAAGCTTGTGAAGGGGTGGGACTATCATTGTAGGACATACACAATCTAGGTACACAAACATAGGAGAATGGGACACATCTACAGAAAGAAATGCAGGCAAAAGACCAGCTCTTTCCCCCAGCTCTTTAGGGCAGCATTAGCCTTATCCCCAAGGCCTTCCCAGGTCTAACCTCATTTCCCAGGAGGCCCGGCTGCATTTCCATTTCTGTGTCAGTGAGATGCCCTTGGGCCTTTCAATAATCCCCTCAGGTTGCTTGGTCATTTCTTTCTGGCAACCAACGAGACTTGAATAGGATTGAAGTCAAGACAAAAACAAACTGTGATATAAATGAAAGGGACAGACAGAAAGAAACAAAAGGAGATGTGAGTGAAATTTGGTAAGGAATTGAACATGGAGACAAGGAAGAATATCAAAGATCACACCAAGGTCTTGATCTAGGGGAAACAGGTGCATCAGAAAGAGGAACATGAGGGGGAGCTGCTGGTGACAGGTGAGTTGAGTTTGGTGTGTTGAGTTTGAGATGCCTGTGGGGCAGATGCTTGGCATAGACACTTTAAATTTTTTTAAAAAATTTGTATTGATGTCAGAGAGGAAGGGAGAGGGAGATAGAAACATCAGTGATGAGAGAGAATCATTGATCGGCTGCCTCCTGAATGCCCCACTCTGGGGATCGAGCCCGCAACCTGGGCATGTGCCCTGACTGGGAATTAAACAGTGACCTCCTGGTTCATAATGAGGTGCTCAACCATTGAGCCATGCAGCTTGGGTTTGACTGTTGGATAACTTGTTAGGGATGGTAAGGGGTTGTAGCATGCTCCCAAAGACTGGCATTAAAATGGTGAAGGTAAGTGAAAGCAGCAGAACTAGAAGTGAGGCTGGGAGAATAGAAAGGATTGAGGCACCACTGGTTTCCTAGCCCCTGGCAGATGCTCAGTAGATGTCTACTGAGCGTATCTAAGGGGAAGAGTGTATACTTCATAGAGACTTTTGTAGGCATGCATTCTGATTTGTTAAAACAATTCTCATCACTGGGGTCACATCTGTACATTTTAGTAATCCTGGTAGGAAACTTAGAGATGGAAGTGGTACAGGAGTATGAGGGAGGGCAGAGAGGACAAAGGAGCTGGGAAGAGAGGATTAATGGGTGAAATTACAACACAAAGAAAGGAGAAAAGGGACGAGGTTAAGATCACTGCCAAAAATGAAACTTTTTGGATAATCTATGGATTTCAGGTACTTATAACTATTTTTCAAAGGATCTGATGACCTGCTGAATGATATGTGGGGTTTATTTCTAAAGGAAATTCTTGGGTCCAGGCCCAGATGTCCTAAATCAAAGCTCTAGAGTGGAGGCCGAGAATCTGCACTTTAAACACACTCTCTGGGTGACTCCTAAGCTGCTAACATTTGAGAACTTGCCTCCTTTATCCATAGAGGGTTGACTGTATTATTTCACATTCTTTCTTCCTCTGAAAAACAGAAAGTGCACTCAAGAGGAGTTCTTTTATCTATCCATTACGAAGACAATAATTCCAAAGCATTCTACAAATCTAGAGCCTCCTAGGATACCAGCATTCTCATAAAGAATGGAATGCAGGCGGTATCTCCTTCATAAACACAGGCCAAAGGTGGGACCTGGGCAGTTTCTGCTTGCCCCCAAAAGAGGTTCATTGGGGGTTTCCACCACTACAGTGTCTGTGGCACTGTGGCAGGTAGGAAGCCTGTTCCTTTCTTCCCAGACATTAGAGAAAGCATCTTTAGAAATGTCATAAACAGCAAAGTGACTCACAGTTGCCGAATTTACAGTGTGGCACCAGGTCTATTGGTCCTGGGAGGAAGGTAAGCTGCATCACCCCTGTGGGTTACCAAAATGTTCAGTTCTGGGCTGTGAATGTGAGGCATGACTGCCTCAGTTCTTTTGGGAGAATAAAAGTTCTTTGGTTCCACTCACAGACACCATGACTGTCACTGCAAGGATGTTCCAAGTACCAGTTTAGAGGTAAGTCTTGAATAAAGGGCATCCAAGCCCTATCATACAATATGAGACAGACAAAAATAGACTCTCATATTTCTAGTAATCACTATATCATTTAGGATTGGTTTGGTTGCAAGCAACAGAAAAATTCAATGACTCTCTGCTTATACCAACAGGATGGGCCCAGGGTTGGTTCTGTGGCTTAGTGATATCACTGGGGCTCTGGCTCTTTCTATCTTGCCCCTCTATCATTTTCAATGTGTCAACAACATCACAACTTCTAATCAAAGATGGCTTTCCAGCTCAAGGGTAATTGCCTCACACACCATGGAATCCCTGGGCAAAAAGCCTCCTCCTCCACCACTTTCATCAAGGAAAGAGATCTTTCCCAGAGGCAGGCCCTAGTCACCTGTACCAGTATACTCCCGGACCCATGATTGCATAGGGGAGGTGGCCATTAACAAGGAGCAGTCACTGCCATATATAATGACTCCCTTAGCAAGGAATGGGGGCTGGTCGCTAAAAAGCCATAAAAAACCATGTCCCACATGGTGAATAAATATAAACAACTACCAATTTCAGAGGACTTTGTTTTCTCCAACAAGAGCATTGCTCCTGGAGGAGGAGCATATACTGCCAGGGAGCAGCACGAGGTGAGCCGCAGAACCTCACCTTAGAGCCCTTCTAGAAGTATTAGCAGGTGAAGTCAGGACTGCTTGAATTTATGACAGAGCCACAAGAGGCTCTTCTCCTTGTCACCTGTGGTTCTTTGATCCTGCCATCACTGAGTCGGAAAAGCATTGCTGGCTTCCATTTCCTGCTGTGAAGTTGTAGGAAGAGCATCATCAATAGGGCCTTTCTAATGGGCCTTCTTGCATTCAAGGTCTAGCCCTACTTGGTTCACAATAATCACAAAAGAGGCTCTGAAGGGATGAGTGCAGAGAACTTGGTATTTAGGCTGGGGGAGACTTAAGGGATGGAATATGGGTCCAAGAAACTCCACATATAAAATAGGGTTATGGTGGAGCCTAGTTGCAGGGAGGTAGGTGGGGGCCTCAGACAGGTAGAAAGATCAGGGGAGTGAGGCTGACTGCCAAGTCCAGGTCAAGATAAAGCCTTGAGAAGCAGATCACAAGGCCCTTGAATTGGTCCTATTCCATCACATCAGGGATAGAGGCAGAAAGCATGCTAGCAGTCTTGTGTTGGAACACTTTTACTCTTTCATCCAATAAATGTTCACAGAGCATTTGCCATTAGCCAGACTCTGTTAGAAGCTGAGGTTTCAAGGGAAGCTATGAAAAGGAGAACTTAATTATAGAGATATTTACTGTCTTTTAATGACTTTAAGATTCTCTCTCCCCCTCTTTTTATCTCTGTGTATCCCTTTCTCATTAGCTGAGGACTGATTCTGTGCCAGATGCTTCATATATATCATCTTATTCAAGTCTTTTAACCACTCTCTGGGGTAGGAATTGTTTTTGTTTTACAGCTGAGAAAATTTAGTCCCAGGCACATGACAGGAGTTACCTGTGATCCCACAGCCAGGTTCAAATGACAAAGCTGGTGCATTTTGCTTCCCCCTTATGCCTATTTAAAAATTTTTCCCAACATTTTACAATATTTTATTAATTTTTATTTCTAATCAAATAATAAAAACAAGGATTTTAACACTTTAATAGTTCTAAACTTTATGAAAAGCAGTGCATACATTCTCCAAATTCTTCCTGCTTTCCAGAGGCAACCACTTTCAAATGTTGGCTAGTTCAGCTCTAAATATGGGCTACTGGTGCTATTTTTGATGTGTTAATTTTAGACATTATTTTTTGTTTCAGTCATGAAGCTTTAGCTCTCTGTGTTGGATACTATCTGTCTGCCTCTTCTAGAGGTACTCTTCTTACCCTGGACCTCCGCAGGGAGGCTGACCTTCGTGGATGAAGTTGGATCTAGTTAATGGAGACATTGGCAGGAGATTGGATTGGAAGGGAGACCAGGGAGTTGGGGTGTTTATTCTCCTGGATAAGACCCTCCTCCTCTTCTGTCAGACAGCCAGCCCATCTTTACAGCTGCTCTCTGAAGTTCTCAAAATTCTTCCGTTACCTTGAGCTTTCAGGCCTGGTGGTGGCAGTGACTCCCTGCTATTATAAGTGCCTGGTATCTTACTATCTTTGTTTTCCTAAATTCAGTCCACACTTTTGCAAATAATTCTTGTATTACAGTCTGATACCATTTACCTCTGCCACATCCCCATATAATATATCATTTATATCATTAGGTAATATAATGCCTATATCATTAGACAATATAACTGTTGCTATATAAAAATTCCAAGTAAGGAATTATGAATTATGATTACATTTTCCTTACTGAAAAAATTTTTGTTTTTATTGCATTTAACTGCCTACTTTGAAAATATGCCTTTATTTTCTTTTTCCTTTTTATTGAATTTACTGGGATGACACTGGTTAACAAAATTATACAGGTTTCAGGTGCACAATTTCACAACACATCATCTGTACACTATATTGTGTGTTCACCACCCCAAGTCAAGTCTTCAAAACCACTTATCACCTCATATCCTTCTTCACCTCTCCCCACAACCCTCCCCCTAGCAATCACCACACTGTTGTCTGCATTCATCAGTTTTTTCTCTTTTTGCTCAATCCCTCCACAGCTATCAGCCTGCTCTCTTTGAGTCTGTCTCTATTTCACTTGTTAGTATGCTATTTGTCTTTCTCTGACTGGCTTATTTCACTTAGCATAATGCTCTCCAGGTCCATCCATGCTGTTTTAAAGGATAAGAGTTCTTTCTTTTTTTATGGCCAACTAGTATTCTATTGTGTAAAAGTACCAAAGCTTTTTTATCCACTCATCTACTGATGGACACTTGGGCTGTTTCCAAATCTTGACTATCTATACTAATAAAAGACAAAGATACTAATTGACCATGCCTTTGCTATGCCCTAAGCCACACCCACCAGCCAATCAGAGCGACTATATGCAAATTAACCAAACCAAGATGGTGGCCGGCAGCCATGGAGCTGGAGCAAGCAGGAGGCTTGGTTGCCAGGCGATGGAGGAAACCAAGCTTCCCACCAGCCCTGAGCCGGCTGAGGCCTCCGCTCATGGCAACAAATTTTCAATTATAGAAGACAATTAAATCCCAGATACATGCTTCCAGCAAGCCTCCACTGGGAGTTTGGGTGACTGGGGGTTGTGGCCAGCCTGCAAACAGCCATCAGCCCCTCACCCAGGCTGGCCACACCCTCATGGGGTGAGGGTCCCTCCTGGGGGGCTTGACTAGCTTGCAAACCCAGCGGTGGTGGCGGGAGCCTCTCCTGCCTCTTAGCAGTGCTAAGGATGTCCGACTGCAGCTTAGGCCTGCTCCCCACTGGCAAGTGGACATCTCTCAAGGGCTCCCAGGCTGCCAGAGGGATGTCTGACTGCCAGCTTAGGCCCGCTCCCTCAGGTGGTCATCCCCTGAGGGGTCCCAGACTGCGAGAGGGCACAGGCCGGGCTGAGTGACCCCCCCCCCGAGTGCACAAATTTTTGTGCACTGGGCCTCTGGTTGTAAATAATGCTGCAATAAACATAGGGGTGGACCTAGTCTTTCAAATTAGTGTTTCAGGTTTCTTTAGATGAATTCCCAGAAGTGGAAACTCTGGGTCATAAAGGAGTTCCATTTTTAATTTTTTGAGGAAACTCTATACTTTTTTCCACAATAGTTGCACCAGTTTCAATTCCCACTAGCAGTGTACTAGGGTTCCCTTTTCTTCATATCCTCACCGATAGTTGTTGTTGATGGTAGCTATTCTGACAGGTATGAGATGATAGCTCATTGTGGTTTTAATTTGCATTTCTTTGATGATTATTGATGTTGAGCATCTTTTCATCTACAAGTGATCTTTGAAGAAGTGTCAATTCATGTGTTTTGTCCATTTTTAAATTGGATTATTTGTTGCTTTTAGGTGTTGAGTTGTATAAGTTCTTTATAAATTTTGGATATTAACCCCATATCAGATGTATCATTGGTGAATATGTTGTCCCATTCAGTGGATTGTCTTTTCATTTTGTTGATAGTTCCCTTTGCTGTGCAAAAATTTTTTAGTTTGATGTAATCCCATTTGTTTATTTTTTTCTCTTGTTTCCCTGCCTAAGGCCATATATCAGAAAAAATATTGCTATAAGAAATGTCTGAGATTTTACTGCTTATGTTTTCTTCTAAGATTTTTTATAGTTTTAATCTAACATTTGAAAGTCTTTAATCCATTTTGAGTTTATTCTTGAGTTTGGTGTGAAAAGGTAGTCAAGTTTTTTTTATATTTTATTGATTTTTTACAGAGAGGAAGGGAGAGGGATAGAGAGGTAGAAACATAGATGAGAAAGAAACATCGAGCAACCACCTCCTGCACACCTCCTACTGGAGATGTGCCTGCAAACAAGGTACATGCCCTTGACTGGAATTGAACCTGGGACCTTTCAGTCCGCAGGCTAATGCTCTATCCACTGAGCAAAACCGGTTAGGGCAAAAGGTTGTCTAGTTTTATTATTTTTTTTGCATGCATCTGTCCAATTTTCCCAACACTATTTTTATTTATTTATTTACTAGAGGCCTGATGCACAAAATTCATGCAAGAGTAGGCCTTTCCAGCCACATCAACACTCTATCCACTGAGCTAAACTGGTTAGGGACCCAATACTATTTATTGAATAGACTGTCTTTACCCTGTTGCGCCTGGATCCCTCCCTCGCAGCCATGGTGGCTGCCTGGATCCCGCAGCTGTAACCCTGGTTTGTCCGGAAGGACGTCTGATTATGCTTTTATTGTTATTAATTAATTAATTAATTAATTAATTAATTAATTTTGTTAATCTTCACCTGAGGATAATTTCCCATTGACTTTTAGGGAGAGTGGAAGAGAGAGAGAAAAACAGAGAGAAACATCGATGTGAGAGAAACACATCAATTGGTTGCCTCCTGCATGAGCCCTGACCAGGGCTTGGGCTGGGGAGAAGCCTGCAACCAAGGTACATGCCCTTGACAGGAATCAAACCCAGGATCTTTTGGTCTGCAGGCCAACACTCTATCCACTGAGCTAAACTGGTTAGGGACCCAATACTATTTATTGAATAGACTGTCTTTACCCTGTTGCATGTTTTTGCTTCCTTTGTCAAATATTAATTGACCAGAAAGGTGTGAATTTGTTTCTGTGCTCTCTCTTCTATGTCTCTTCTTTTATTGCTCTTCTCTCTCTGTTTCTCTGCTTTCTGGGAGATTTCTCTGGCTTTATTTTCTAACATTTTAATGATCAAATTTCTTGTTTTCTGATTGTTTCATTTTTTAAAATAGAATTTTTAGATGCGAGAGAGAGAGAGCGAGAGAGAGAGAGAGAGAGAGAGACCATTTTTGATCTGCTGCCTTCTGCACACTCCATACTAGGGATTGAGTCTGAAACCTGGGCATGTGCCCTGACCAGTAATCAAACCAGCAACCTTTTGGTGCACTGGATGACATCCAGTCAACTGAGCCACACTGGCCAGTGCTGATTGTTTCATTTTAAAAGCATTTTGTTCTGGTTATACACATTCAACATCTCTCTTTTTCTAAGTAGAGTATCAATTTTTTATTAAAAAATTAAAAGTTTTTGTTTTTCTTGTCCACCATCTTTATTTTTCCTCAAGACACCTGGCCCAGTAAGCAAGTGATCATCAAACAACTCCCAGTCAGGCACATCTGCAGTTTTGGGCCACAACCAGCACCCCTGGGCACAGTGCCAACCTTCCCACACCTCTTCCTCCTATGCTTGGAGTAACTAGTCTGTGGGTTTCTCTCTCAGGTTTCACAGCTTTTCAAACCACCTCTTCACCATCTGCCTCAACACTACCATCTCTGCACAGCTCGACACCATCACATTCATGCTTCCTACTTCCCTGACTCCCTGCACTAGCACAGGACAGAGATGACCCTTTGTTTTATAAATGAGAAAGGGGAACATGGGCACACAGAGGGGAAGGGGCTCTGAATCACTGGGGGCACCCTGCTGGAATCCAGCAGTGTCCGAACCCAGGACTGACTTCTACCTGCAGTCGTGTTGCTTCCAAAAAATTAAAACTTTTTATTTTAAATGTTTTCTTCTGTCTTTGTTCTAGGTTCTTATTTTTGGTGTGTCTATGCTACTCTCAAATCCAGGCTTACTTAAAATGCCTGGAGACTCTTAGCTGATTGGAAACTCTATTGTTTTAAGTTTAAGCTTTTAACTGGTAGACATCTAACAAGGGTGAGTGGTGACCTGGACATTTTTATTAGGGACCCCCATATTTCAGTCTCTAAAGGCTTCTTTTTTCTAGGGCCATCTACTTTACTTAGAAAATAAATGTCCATATTGTTATCTAGTGGCAAAGTGTTTGCAATGGTAGAGTGACATAGGAAGTCTTGCATGTCAGTCTTTTTTGTGTGTACTTACACCAATCCCTCATCTTCATTGACCCCTACTTTCCACTGTGTCTGATGTCCTAAGTCTGCAGGATCCCAGGTTAATTTTCTCCAGAGCATAGCCTCCAGGCCCTGACTAGGGTAGGGGTGAGAGTTCAGTGGTGTGAATGGGGCTGGGGGAGTTGCTAGCAAAAAGAGGTAAGAAAGGGCACATGGAGACCCAACCAGCCTATATTCAGACTTTCAGTCTTCCCCCTTGTTTCAGGCTCTAGACTCTGCCTATCTTTCTGGGTGTCTGGTGCCTTAAAGGTTGAAAGCTGTGTGGGTTTTGGAAGAAGACTGACCACTTCTCATATTCTTTTACCCCTTCATCCCCCATGCCCCCAGCAGGTACCCTAGCTTGTAGCTTACTGCTAAACCCTTACCTGTTTTGATTTGCGTTCCATCTTCCGAAAAACTGTTAAAATCTTTCACTTATTGACCAGGCCCATGTTACTCAGTGGTTAGAGCCTCAACCCAAGAACCGAAGAGTCCAGGGTTTGATTCCCAGTCATGGGCATGTACCTGGGTTGCAGGTTTGATCTCCGGCCCAGACCAGGTGCATGTTGGAAGCAACCAATCGGTGTGTTTCTCTCACATAGATGTATTGATGTCTCTTTCTCTCCCCCCCTCCCCTCCCTCCTTCCCTTCCACTTTTTCTAAAAATCAATGGAAAAATATCTTCAGGTGAGGATTAACAATAAATAAATAAATAAATAAATAAATAAAATCTTTCACTTGCTTGTCTTCTCTTTTAACTCCTTCCCTGTTATTTTAAGTTTCTGGAAGTCAGAGGTTTATTTAGATATCCCATAGGCCATGCTTTGAAGCATTAGGTAGTCCTGCCTTCTGGGAGATAACCTCAGAATCTGCTTTGAGGCTTTTTCTTCCAATAATAATAATAAAATTGTCTCCACCTGCCAGTTGACCACAACAGGTGACAAGGACTCTCTCCTTGACCAAAGTTTAGTCAGGCTCTTCTGAGCTCTCTTCTCAACGAGGCCTTGATCTCAGCCTGCCTAGCTCAGTCTTGCTAACAATCCTGGTGAGTCACTTTAGTGAAAATCCCCTCCACCCCATCCCGATAGCTGGCCAGGTCCTCATCCCCACTCCTGGATGTATATAACCTTGCCCTGCCTGAAGCAAGAATCCTGTTAGGTCAGGTTAGCAAGAATCCCCTACCCTTGGTGTTCCTTTAGTGATTTTCCAACCACTGGCCCCCTTACCCTACTTCTTGGCTATAAATCCCCACCCATCCTTGTTATATTCAGAGTTGAGCTCCATTTTCTCACCTAATGAAATCCCTCTATTGCAATAGCCTTGAATAAAGTCTTGCCATTTTTAATAAGTGCCAGAATCATTTTTTTTTCTCTAACACTGGCAGTTCAATCAGTGACTGAAATGGGAATTGGAAAGCTGGTCCTTGCCTCATGAACATTTTGTTTGACTAATGTAGGATAGGAGGTGATTTTCTAGGGCATGTTTTTCTAAACTGTGAGCTGCAACCCATTAGTACAGTGCAATTATTTACTAAGTCACAATCAACGTTGAAAAAAAAAAGAAAAGAAATCAAATACAGTTAGAAAACACCATTATGCATTGCCTATAGTTGAGAGCAGTGTTGACCCATGACACCTTTTATTTTTGTTCAGTTTATGTGGTTGTATACTGAGTAAAGATGTAAATAAATTTCTTACCTTGGAAATTGGTAAAGTCTGAAAGCCAGTAGCTTGGGAAGTGGATTTGGACCTTCTGCTTCGTTTTTCTAAGAATAGTTCTATTAGTAGCATTGACACTTTCATCTCTGTTTTAGAGGGAATGGATTTTGGTTGAGTAAGTTCTCAGCCACTGATTATATTGATTTCTCAGCCTCTATTTTACTGTTACCTTTTCAGCATTCTCTTTTGGTTAAAGCATGTCCTTAACTTTGTCTTGATTGAGAAAGCCAGGATACATAAGAAGAACTTAATTTCTGAAGTTTATGAGTAGATCACGGGGAAGCATATGTGTCAGTATCAAGGACTAACAGGGATCCCTGAGATAGGACTTGTTTGGTGAGGAAATGAGGATCCATGATCAGCTTGGTAGTAGTTGATTTTGCTACTGAATAGGGGATCTTATTTTCTTGGGATTTGTTTTATCTTCATCTTTTTGTTTAATGTTAACTAGTCATTTGGTGAAATGTATAGATACAGAATCAGATGTTGCCCTGGCTGGTGTGGCTTGGTTGACTGGGTATCCTCCTGTGCATTGAGGGGTTGGGGCATGTGTGGGTGGGGGTCAGCCAATTGATGATTCTCACATCAATGTTTCTCTGTCCTCTCTCCTTTCCTCTCTCTCTAAAAATCAATATAAATATGTTTTCAAAAAGAGAACCAGATCTTGAAGAAGACTTGTTCATTTGTGACAAAAAAAGCATGTTAAGCCTGCAATGATAATCTAAAACATTTTACTTTAAAAAACAACTGAACAAACAAACCAATAAAATAATCTAGTACATACAACAGACAAATTTGAATAAGAATTGGACCAGTGGACTTATTTCTAACATAAGAATGATCCCTGCTTTCTAACTAGCCATTAAACGCCTTTTCCTTTGCTTCAAATGACTTAAATTTGGATTCTAAGGCAAGCCATTTGATAACTTTATTTTGAATTCTTCTGTTTGGTTAAAATGATTGGAGAGCTACTTTTAAAAGCTAACTGCCAGGGGAAACTTCTATTGATTAGAAGAAGGCAGTCTTGCTCTGTGATATAAATATCTACATTCTTCTTAAAATTGTTATTCAATTATTTATTCTTTGGTATTTATTTTGCAGCCAAATCTTTCTAGAGGAGGAAATTCCTTTCCTACAGAGCAATCCAGGAGAAGCAGAGGAAGACCTAACGGCTCCGAGATTAACTGGGACTGAGCAGGAGACATGCGGTGATGGTCATAATAGCAATAATAACAACATAGTTATGATTTTCTCTCAGGCACAGTGCCAAACACTTTACCTGGATCATTTGATTTCATTCACACAACATCCGTGTAAGATAGGAGCTTTTTTTTGGTCTGTTTTTAATATTTTTTAAATTGATTTCAGAGAGGAAGGGAAAAGGAGAGAGAGATAGAAACATCAATGATGAGAGAGAATCATTAATCGGTTACCTCCTGCACGCCCCTTACTGGGAATTGAACCATGACCTCCTCGTTCATGGTTCGAAGCTCAAACACTGAGACACATGGCCAGGCAAGATAGGTGTTTTCCTTTCCTATTTCACAGAGAAGAAACTGAAGTAGAGTGAGGTTAATCCCCGATCCTAGGTCAGCACCAGCACCAAATCCCAGCAGCCTGACTGGTGTCCTGGCTCTGACTCACCGGGCAGCATTGCCCCCTCCTGGAAGTTCTTACTGATCAAGTGAAGCTGGTACTCAGGGGTGTCTTTATGCCAAAGGTACAACAAATGAAGGCACAGATCATCTTTTTTTTTTTGCTTTTACCTTCGAAGTCAGCAGAAAAAGAAGGGAACAAAGATTTAGATGAAGCAGTAATTGTTCAATAGCTCAAGTTTAGAAAGGTTTTGGATTGTGAGTTTTTGGTGTTTCTTGAAATCTTTCCTTAAATGACTTGTAATTTCTCTCCTCTAATAGACTTGGAGCATTTCCATCATTTGCATTCATATTTATAATTCTTGTGATTGTATGGTGGACTATTTGACCTCTGTATTCAGAATATATTTTTAGGCTGACCTGTCTGACCTGACATGTACCCACACATCTAACAACAAGCATGGCGCTAGGGATAGAACTAACAGGAAACCAGCAGACACTGGCCAACATCACTGCCTTGGTGGTGCTCTCCTGGCCCCAGGCTTGGGCTCTTCTCTTCTTACTTACTTTGACCATGTCTTTCACAAGCAGCAGCTCTTTGCATGCTCCTGTGGGTGGTGGTCTGAGATACTGAGGCAGCTGTTCTTTAGGCGGCTCCCGTTGTGTTTAGAGGCAAAGCGGAAGGGGAATGACCTTCTCCGTACAAGAGTCTTTCAAGGCGAGCGGGAAGGAAACCCCTATAATGTTGTGCTTAGTGTCGTGGACCTTAAACTTCACCAGAACAAAGGGGCGCTGTTATTTAAGCAGTTGTTTCAGCAGCCAGGATTCGACATCCACGTCTCCTTGTCTCCTTGTCTTTTATCACATGTCGTGTAAGACAGGAAATGATGCAGGTTTGTTTTTGTTTAGTGATAAAAGGGAAGAGTACAAGAGAAGATGGTTGAATGGACAAGAGCAGAACCTTCAAATAGAATTTTCCAACTCTAACAGGAAAGTTTCTCTAGACCAGTGGTTCTCAACCTTCCTAATGCTGCGACCCTTTAACATAGTTCCTCATGTTGTGGTGACCCCCCAACCATAAAATTATTTTTGTTGCTACTTCATAACTGTAATTTTGCTACTGTTATGAATCGTAATGTAAATATCTGATATGCAGGATGTATTTTCATTGTTACAAATTGAACATAATTAAAGCATACTGATTAATCACAAAAACAATATGTAATTATATATGTGTTTTCCGATGGCCTTAGGCGACCCCTGTGAAAGGGTCATTCGACCCCCAAAGGGGTCTCGACCCACAGGTTGAGAACCACTGCTCTAGACCTAAACTTCCTAAAAGACAGAATGATGCAACTTGCCTTCATTATCAGACACAATAGTATTAGTTATGTCTGTTAGAAAAAAGTCACGCAATTTTAACAGGCATCAGAATCATTAAGCTGACATCTTCCCCCAATTTTTATTTTTAAGGTCAAAATTTGCTTCTAGCACGGAAAGTGCTCCACTGCTGACACGGATAATGAGACTGTGTAATTGCCATAAATTTCTTACCAGACGAGTTTCTTGCTGGCTTCCTTTCGAATAGTGAGGATGTTTTGTTTAGTTGGGTTTTTGAGCCACGGTGAAGTCAATTCTCCAGCAAATGTGCAGTCATTTCCGAAGGAAGAAAATGTAAGGCTGTGCTAGCTTAGCTTGTTGGTAATGGGTAGCATGCAAGGCATGGCACGGAAAATGGTAGGGACCCAGGAGACTCGGAGGCAGAGGTGGAGTAAAATCACTGACAAGAGAAACTCCAGTCCTTTATTACAAAGCATCTGAGGAATTTGTCTCTCCATCATTTCTCTAGCATCTGCTGTCTGGAGCAGCATTCCAAACTCCCAACCTGGGGCACCGTTGCTGTTTGCTTGATAATATAATTCCCTTCTTTTTCTCTACTTAAAAATCATGCATGCATTAAAGTAAAGTTAAAGTGAATTTAAATTTGCATAGTTTTAAAATACGCTTTTTTTAAAACTATAAAATTAAAAAAAATTCCCCTTGAAATAATTATAGTCTTCTCCAGGGAGTCATGAAACCGTAACTTGTCTAGAGCAGCATACATTCAGACTTTCATAATTACCTGGTGAGTCAGCACTGGCTCACTTCCCAGGAGCTGGCTCCCACCGTGGGGAATAAGTTTCCATTCCTGGGGAGTCCCCCGGGAGACACTTCTCTGGTTCCTCAAGTCGAAGAGGTGACCTGCACCGCCACCTCCCTCACGGCCCTCTACCCATTTCCTGCCACAGCTGTGGGCGGGAGCATTTCTATTTGATGTACCTCTCCTATTAGATTTAAACTCATTGCCAAAGCGAGGGTCTATGCTTGCTCCTTATGTTTACTGAAGTAAATTTTAACTTCTATTTCTGGAGTTAGAGCTCTTGCTTGTCATAACGAGAATCAGAGTGAAGATTTAGAACAAAGTTTTCAGTACTGGATGTCTTTTAAAAAGTCAAGTGTTTGAGATAAGCAGAGGTCATTTAATGTGTAGATATGAAATGGTCTTTAATGCAGGCATTCACCAAAACTCTTCATAGAGACAGACTTAATATCGTAAAATATGAAAGTCAGCAGTTTACTGAAGACAATGCATATATTCCACAGGTCAGCACAGTGACTGCTTGTTTCTTTCAAAGAAACAAAGAAACCTGTTTTGGGACAGAGCAGGAAGTACTGTTTGAAAAGAAGTCAGGGTTAGAAACTAGGAGTGGTAGATGAATGGCTATTGTTGAATGTGTTCTGTAAAGCAGCCCTGTATGAAGAGGGCCAGGGTGCCCTGGGCTGGCACGACCTATTCCTGGTGGTATGGAAATCCATGGTGCAAATACCAGGTGTGCTAGCTCTTTCTTGGCTAAAGTTGGGGATAAAGTTCAGAACAGAATAGATGTTTAGACTCTATGAAATGCATTCACTTCTTACTAAAGTGACAGCATCTTGCTTAAGGCTCTCTTAGCTCATTGCTTCTGGTCAGCACTCCCTTAAAGGGCTTATAACTCTGGAAGCAGTTGAATGTAAATTGGGAAGGGCCTTGGCAAAGCTTTTGAAATGGTTTGCTACCTTTCCAGCTTTCTAGTCTCTATTTACCTTGTTCTCTATTTCTTCCTTCCACACTCCTTTTTCCTCTTTCCAGTCATACTCCAGGCATTTTATAATTGATGGGCTGGGCTGTTAATGTAATAATTTGTTTTCAGCAAGGATCATCAATAGATGCTAAACCGCCCTGCCTGCGTGGCTCAGTGGGTGAGCACTGACCTATGAACAAGGAGGTCACAGTTCAATTCCCAGTCAGGGCACATGCCTGGGTTTCAGGCTCGATCCTGAGTGTGGGGGGTGCGGGAGGCAGCTGATCAATTATTCTCCCTCATCATTGATGTTTCTATCTCTCTCTCCTTCTCTCTTCCTCTTTGAAATCAACAAAAATAGATTTTTTTAAAAAAGATGTTAAGCCCTTAGATGGAAGGTTGTTGGATACAAGATATTCACACATGCTGATAAATCACTCTAGAATTACCTACTAATTGTGTGAAGAAAGGTACTTTTACAATGGAGATATCTGATGGTCACCACTTTACTCAAGTGGTCAAACTTGACTGAGCGCTCATAGTGAGACCACCTCATGATAGGATGCAACATGAATTACACATCCATCACCTATGAAGTGTTCTTGCCAAAATGTCTAATCTGAATCTAACCAAGCCTTCATCAACAGGAAAGAGAGGGGTTAGACTAGGGACAAGTTAAATAACAGTATGACAAAGCAATCAGCCAAACCAGATTACGGAGAATTTCACAGAAATGCCCTGGACTCTTAAAAAAGTCAATATCATGAACAAAAAGTGAGGGGATTGTTCTAGAATAACAAGTTAAAGAGTCTGAAGAGACATAACCAAATATGATGTGTTTACTTTGATCAGGTCCTGCTTCAAAACAACAAAAAATAATTTGAAACAGAAAACATGCTAGCTATACTGAGAGACATTTTAGGTACAACTAGGGGAATTTGAATATGGACTGGGTATTAGATGACAGTAGGACATTAGTGTTAATTCTTTTAGATGCAATGCTTGCATTGTGTCTTTTTTAGAAGAATGCCTTCATTCTTAGGAGGTGCACACGAAAGCATTTAGGAGTGTAAGGTCATGATGCCTGAACCCTACATTCAAATGGTTTTGAGAAAGCCTGTGGGTTTGGCAGAATATTAACAGTTGTTGAGTCTTGGTAGCTAGTATGAGTATATGGTGAGTTATCCTTCTAACATTTATGGTTGTTTAAATTTTTAAAAAAGTTGGGGAAAAATAAAAATAAAATGATGGGCTGCTTGGAGGGGTGTGGGAAAGACATGTTTTTATAATCTGTGCAAATCACAGCCAGCCCTAAAAAGAGATTTGGATTAAGTACCTTTAGAATCTGGGGGAGGGGAGAGGAGAGGGATTTTCCTCAGTGGCTACTTTCTGCTTCCTGAGTTAGCTCTTCTATTCCTAGCTGTTTACTGGCTCTTTCCATTCCCTTCTCCTCACTCAGCACAGTCTTCCTGAACCAGCCACCAGGAATTCCAGTGGCTTGACTTCCAGCATTCTTCTCTTCCTAGCTGGGTTAACTTGGTCCCTTCCAGCTTTTAACATCACACTCTCCCAGGATTCTCTTTATTCTTGGCTCAGTGCAACATCATTTTCTTCACCTGACTTGGGGGAACCACAATCTTCCATCCCTGTTCTCTTTCTTCTCCATTACTTCTTACTCATTCTGAAAGTGCTTTCAGAGACATTTGCATTTCTATTAAACTTACCTGAGTGGAATTTCTGTCTACTGGAGAAGAGCCCTAAGTGGGCCGTGAACAACTGTGTTTGGAGCTGATGATGATAGTGATGGAGGGGGTCCATTTACCACATAGTGTACTTCTTTGTATCAAAGGGTTTTTTATCTAAAGTAAATGTTGGTGGAGGGCCTGAATCTCTGGTCAGTATTAAGAATTGACTGCTTCATCTTGCAGTTAGGGAGCATGGACCATCTTATCCATATCCACAGTCCTGGATGCCCAACACTACTCTAGCAGGGCTGTGATTTGAGCTTAGGACCTAGTATGCCTGGACCCTGGGGTCAAGGTAATCTAGTCTGACTCAGTGGTCCATTGCATGTCTGTTAGGATTGCAGAATTATTGTCCAGTTCCAAGGATGAAATAGCAAACACAAAAGTGATGACTCCAGTATAGATGAGGCAGAATGCTGCCAACATAATTGATTGCCCACCCACACCAGTGAAGCTGACCTTCAGGCAGTTGGGCAAACACTGAGGAATCTTGTGAAACGGGTCAAGGGGCTGCCTGTCTTCTGTGAAGAGGGAGCGTTCAAAAGCAGGGCAAAGTCAGCCAGTCCAAAGCATTATGTCTTGAGATTTTGGCGTCCAGCTCATTTTATTTTTCACTCTTTGTTGTGAGTGACTCCAGCTCTTCTGCTCTTGTTCCAGTTGCCTTTGCTATGCTCAATATGTGAAGCTTCTAATTTGCTCTGTTTAGGTGGGGAGGGGGGCTTAGAAATACATGATTGGAAATTTGGGATTAAGATGACAGAGTGAATCCACGCATTTCTAATACTTTCTCCACATTTACTAAATAAAACTAAAACATTGACCCACTAGAAAGAATGAGAGAGAGAGAGAGAGAGATTTAAAAATGATCACATAATAGAAACAACAGTTAGAAAGGTTTTCAACAGTATTATTGGAAGGCAGGGAACAATGAAGCAAGCCTTTAAATATCCAAAGCAGCGGTTCTCAACCTGTGGGTCGCGACACTTTTGGCGGTTGAACGACCCTTTCACAGGGATCACCTAAGACCATCCTGCATATCAGATATTTACATTATGATTCATAAGAGTAGCAACATTACAGTAATGAAGTAGCAATGAAAATAATTTTATGGTTGGGTCACAACATGAGGAACTGTATTTAAAAAGCCAGAAGGTTGAGAACCACTGAGGAAAACGAATTTCATTTTAAAATTCTATGCTCAGACTCTTTTTTTAAAGAAATACCACTGTTTTAAAAATATTTTTATGGTTTTTTTAGATAAAGAGAAGGGAGAGGGAGAGATAAAAATCTCATCAATCAGCTGCATACTCTACGCCCCTGGTGGGGATTGACCCCACAACCAGGGCATGTGCCCTGACTAGGGATTGAACCCAGGATCTCTTGGTCCATAGGACAACGCTCAATCCATTGATCTACACCAGCCAGACTATGCTCAGACTGTTAATTAAATGTGTAGGAGAATAGTAAAGACATTTTCTAGACATTTAAGGCCCAAGATATTTGCCTCTTGTGCTACTCAAGAAGTTACTGGAGGATTAATGTCTGCAAAACAAGGAAGCAAAACCAGAAAGAAGATGCAGAACGCTGGGAAAGGGGAAATGAATGCATGGGAAAGGCAGACGGACCTTCCATGGCAGTGGTGAGAGACTGTGGGAAGACATGGAGGGCACAGAGGACGGCCGGTTTTGACTCGTTGTTAAAGCCTCCAAGATGATGAGGTTGATATAATACTTGATAATCTGAAAGCACTGAGAACTTTAGCTAGTTGGTCTAGAGATTGAGATTGAATTAGTGGTAAATATATACAAACCTAAGAAAAAGAAAGAGGACCATTATTAACTTCAGAAAAACCATAATTGCATGGGAAAGGAAACCCCCTCCTGGCCTCCCACACCCTCCTTCCCTTAGCGCTGCTGTTTTGATTACCTTTTTGGCTCCTGTAGGCACTGCATCATGGGTATCATAATATTTCTTTTCCTCCTTCAACTTTTAAAAGCACACTAAGTAATTTTTTTCTCTCTTCCCCCCCCCATTAGTGTCTATTCCTTTTGAAGATGGATATTATGCAGTTTATTAGAGATAGTGTAGGAGAGTTCCGTCACTGTGACGAGAAAGAACCAGTTATGTACCAAGTCTTGTGACCTTGCGTAAGCTACTTAACTTCTCTGCGCCTCAGTTTCCTTTATAGTACAGTGGGTTATATAAGTGCTGTTACTAGGGCTAAACATGATAATTTACATGAAACTGAACTCCCATCACATTATTAAAAGTAATAACATGCAAAGCAAAGTAGATACAGATTTGATAGAATAATTGTAAGCAGATGTAGATATTTTGAATTTTTTTCATCTTTATGAGGCAAAGCAAGATTCTAATCATCTGTCTTGGCATATTGCTGTTCAATGCTGTCATTGGGAATACTCTAATTGTTTTAATTAAGTTTAAGTTTAACTAAGGATGGAAGTGTATGGGCTCTTTAATTAATTTCCACAAATATTTACTGAGAAGCCTTCTGTATTCCAGACACTTAGATAAGCTCTGATAAGGTACAATTTTTTTTTTTCCTGAAGAGGAACTCAGAGTTTAATAAAAAATGGTTGTTTATAAAGAGACACACAGACTAATATTGTGGCAGGAGGTATTTTAAAAAAGAGGAAGACTTTTTAACAGGGCATTTCTATAAATTCTAGACTGTGCTCCTGGAAATTGCCAGAACTTGTTTCCTGAAGCTTTTCCTCAGAATAGGATATATATTTACCTATTGACAAAGTATTAGAGGAACGCTACATGGGGTCCTGTACTTCCTTCACAGAATGTTAGAGTCAGGGTATTTAAAGTTACAGCAGGGAGAGTGCCAGGCAAACAGCAGGTGCTCAACAAGTTCTTAGAATAAGTGCACAGGAAGGAGAATTGGCTTTCATTTCATTTCCAAAAAGGAGGGAGAGGCCCCAAGAGACCAGGTGACCAGTTCAAGGTCATGGTAGGAGTGTACAGAAACCACTGGTATGTAATAGGAAGATTAAAAACCCTTCAAATTTGCCTTAAAAGGAGAAGGGAAAGGAGACTTTCCATTCTTTTTCCTACAGTGGTAGCAGGTGGGGAGGCACACCCTGAGTCAAGCAATTAACCTTTTTTTGGGTGAGTGTTACATTGGGAGAAAAAGCCCAGTGGAGCCAGTGTATTGTCCCCACCATTGGTTCTTTGTGGTTATGGTGCCTGTGTGTACATGTGCATGGGGAGAAAAGCCCGGGACTGGGCAAGATGGGCTGGACATGCCCTAGAGCCAATCTCCCACGGTCCCTCCCCGGCTGGCCGCACCTGGGTTGGTACTGGGGCTTGAAGGGCGTCTGCAGAGTAAGCGGGGTCCCTCCAGCAGGTGGGGTCCCTCGGCCTGGCCTATGGGGATTGGTCCAAAATTGGCAATCTGACATCCCCCGAGAGATCCCAGAGTATGAGAGAGTACTCTGCAAAGACGCTGTCACTCAGCAGCTCCTGTGTTAAGCGTCTGCCCCCTGGTGGTTAGTGTGCATCATAGCTACCAGTTGGATGGTTGGACAGTCAGACGGTCACTTAGGCTTTTATATATATAGATTACTAAAATTCTGCAGTACACACAAAACAATATACCAGATTTTTTTGCTGATCTGACAAAAAAAAATAGGTATAATTTGGATTCATTAACACCAGACAGCTATTGTTGTGTTGGCTGTTGTCATATTTTTATTTGACAATCTAAGGAAAGAGGTCAGTGTCCCTGACTAAATGGTCAGGTATTGCACATTTTAAAAATTCTTGTGGTACACTGGCTGCAGATTGCTCTTCTATGCATGGTAGGAGGTGATGGGTGCCACGGTAAAAAGATAATGTGGAGTAGGCATGGTGGGTGCTCGGCCCAGAACCTCTTTGGAGCCAAGGCACACACGGCTCCCAGCTGCTGGGATTATCAGCTACGAACAGCTCAGAGGTGCATCCTTCACCCGGAATTGCCCTCAGCCTCTGAGAGCCGCCTCTCCCAGGGTTATGTTTCTCCCAGGGTGAAGCTAATGACAACGGTGTGGCTGTCCTGGGGATACAAAGGCCTCTATTTGGGATACTTTGAAAGTAATCCCAGCTTCCAAGCGCCCTGAAAGGCTGGCTGAGACCTTGGTGGCAGCCATGTGTGTGCCAACTTCTCTCCCTGCCCAGTCCTGCCTTCCACTTCCTTACAGGTGTGTGCCCCATGAACATGCTCCAAGAACCTCCTGCATGGCACACTCTGTCTCAGAGTCTTGTTGTAGGAAACACAGCCTAAGGTAGGAGGGGAAGGAGGCAGGAGTGCAATCTTAAATAGCATGGCCATTGCAGACCTCATTGGGAAGGTGCCCCCGGAGCAAAGCTTTAAGTCATGAGAGGATTTTTCAACTAATGAAAATGCAACAATAAAATAAGAATTCTGTCTCTTCCCCTGACAGCTCTAAGGATGACTTGGGGCTGCCATGGAGAGAAGCTATAAGAATGGAACCTGAGAGAGGTGGGGACCCCAGCAACCTAGGAAGAGGCCTGTATCTAGCGACAGGAAGTTGGCAATTACTTGTAGGAACAGGAGGTCTGAGAGCCAATATTGGGTTCCTTGCTGTAGTCCCACGCATTGGTAGCATGAATCCTTCCCAGGATCCTAAACTTTAGGAGGTGCTAGTCTTTGTGCAAGTCCATGACATGGTGTCTTTAGTATATTTATTTGATTCTTAAAGAAAGAAAAACACCAAAAGGCTGTAAAATCTAGGCACATTTGGGCTATTTAAAAAGCATCTATACTAATAAAAGAGTAATATCCTAATTAGACTGGGAGAACTTCTGGAGACCTTCCGGAAGTCCTTCCAGACAAAGCTGGGGGCTTGGACAGCCTGCAAACCTCCCCCAAATGGCTCTCAGCCCCTTACCCAGGCCAGCCATGCCCCCCAGCAGGGACTCCCACCCTGATGGGGGCATGGCCAGCCTGCAAATGGCCCTCAGCCCCTCACCCAGGTTGGCTATGCACCCCCCATGGGGACTCTCACCCCAATGGAAGTGTGGCTAGCCGGCAAATGGCCATCATCCCCTTGCCCAGGCCCACCCTACTCCCAGCAGGGACCCTCACCCTGATGGGGGCATGGCCGGCCTGCAAACTGCCCCAGCCCCTTGCCCAGGCTGGCACCGCCCCAAGTGAGGACCCCCACCCTGATGGGGGCATGGCTGGCCTGCAAACCACCCCAGCCCCTTGCCCAGGCTGGCACTGCCCCCAAGGGGACCCCCACCCTGATTTGGGACCCCCTTCAGGGCAGACCAGCTGGTCCCCACCTGTGCACCCGGCCTTTATCTATACTAATGAAAGGGTAATATACTAATTAGACCAGACGTCCTTCTGGACAAAACCATTGCGGCAGGGCCAAGGCAGAGGCAGTTAGGGGTGATCGGGCCAGCAGGGGAGAGCAGTTAGGGGTATCAGGCTGACGGGGGAGAGCAGTTAGGGGGATGAGGTCGGCTGGAGCCAGTGGTCCCGGATTGCGAAAGGAATGTCCAACTGCCACAGGGATCGGGCCTAAACCGGCAGTTGGACATCCCCTGAAGTGTCCCATATTAGAGAGGGTGCAGGCTGGGCTGAGGGACACACCCCCCCCCCGCCGTGCACTAATTTCGTGCACCAGGCCTCTAGTGTTGTATATTTAGAGATCTTTCTAGAAATCATAATGAGTAAAATAAAAATATTTTTAAGTAATGGCAATGACAACAAGTAGGACTTTTAAGTGGAATTTTAAATTGCACATTGAGAAATATTGTAAAACCTTCCAACCTTTCATTCAACATTCAAACTCCTTCTGATTAAAGCTCTTACTTACTGAAAATTTAGTGCATGTGAGAGAGATTTTACTCCATAAATCTCAAACAAGACTCCTTTCTTTACACCTGCCAGTTGGGCAATGCCCTCCATGGAGAAGGAGGAAGCTCCATCCTGAGTCCTGCCAATGACATCAGCACAGCCTGGGGCAGAGGTCTGATCACCCTGCACCCGCACTGATGTGGAAAAAAGTTTGAGGAAGACGACTATTGGGTTTAAGGAACAGAATGAGCTGGCCCTGTTAGGATTCTAACTCAACCATGGTTTTGCTTGGCTGGTATTCTGTGCTCAGAAAAGAAAACAACAGGTCCTGTACCTTCCTTGAATGGTCTCTTCTTAAAGAGTTCCATTCTTCAAAAGTAAATTTTAAAAATCTCTTATCATAAAAGCATATGTAGTCATGAGGAAAGGGTTTTTGCAGGGCATTCTCCCTAATGCTTCCACCCCTAGTCAGTTTTTTAAAATATTGTGTTAAAATGTAAAATACATCAAACTTAACTATTTTAACCATTTTAAGTGTGCAGCTCAGTGACATTAAGTACATTCACATTGCTGTGCAATCATCACCACCTTCCACCTCCAGAACATTTTTATCTTCCCAGATGGAAACTCTGTCCCCATTAAACACTAACTCCTGGCTCCCCCATCCCTGCTCAGCCCCTGGCAACCACCACTCTTTCTGTCTCTGTGAATGTGACTGCTCTAAGTACCTCCCATCAGTGGACTCATACAGTGTCTGTCCTTATGCGTCAGAATTTCCTTCCTTTTCCAGGCTGAATGATACTCCATTGTATGTATTTAGCACATTTTGTTTATCCATTCCTATGTTGATAGACAGTTGGGTTACTCCCACCTTTGCACTGTTGTGAGTAATGCTGTTAGGGGTGTGCAAATCTCTAGTGTGACTTTGCTATTACTTTCCCAGGGAAACTTAGAACTTAATATAGCTTGTACCGGGCTTTCTTTCTTTAGAGATATTTGCATTTATATTAAATGACAGCAATAAAGACAATCAGCTTTTTCTTTGACTCAGTATCATAGGAAGGAATTTTGTTTTTGGCACATGGTGCATTAATTCTCTAAGTAAATAACTTGCATGTTTTTAAGACTTTAACGGATGTGAGAAATGAATACAACACACTGAGAGAACAAGTCATGAGAAAAGGATGGCATGACCACTATGATCCAGGTTTGGGCTATTATAGACTGACACCCAAAAATCCATTAAGAATGTACAAAAACATAGCCATGTAAGGAGCAGTTTAGAAGTCAGGAAAGCCCATAATTCTGGCTGTGCTTTCTTGTGCACCTCGGGGCTCAGACTTTTTAACTCATGATGAAACTCAGTATCTGAAGCGTCAACTCTAGCTTTGCTCCCCCATCTCATCGTATAACAATATACCTCAGATGGTTTGTGGCAAGGTTTCCTACAGGCCAGACGTTGTTGCAGAGAACATTCCAATTCATAGTATAGACTGCCCTGCTGACCCAGTAACGTCACAGGTTAATGTCAGTCTAAAGGAGAGGACATTCAGCTGGTGTAAATGCTGAGGGTCTCCAGAGCTCAGGAACAAATACCAGGACCTGGATCAACTTTGACCCTGGTCCAGCTCTCCTTCCATCTGCCTCTAGGAGCTACATGGCCCCTCATCTTTGCTTTTCCTTACACATTTGCTCTCAATTTCCTTCCCACCTGCTTCTTTCGTTTACTTGTTGTGAACATGGCTTGCTAATGACCCAACCTTGACTTTCCAGCTACAGCGTCCATCACCATCTGCCAATTGTGTTTGCATCTTTCAGTTCAGAATTTTGAGGCAAATGCTGATTAGCCAGCTTTTCAACTTGCCCAATCCAAGGGTGGTGGGGGTAAGGTAGGAATCCTATGGTATACAGGGCTGCTCTTTTTAGACACTGCAATGGGCAGTCAACAAACAAGCCTAGAGCACTGGTTGGAAACAAGTTGGATGAAAGAACAAATAGGTTGAAAATGAAGTGAGAAACATCCCCCACTCCCCCCTCAGCTCATAACCCTTGCCCTGTTCAGCTTCCATTTCTCTTTGTGCAATACATGGTCCTCTAGACATAACTGTAAAACCTTTGCAGAAATAAAGCATTCTGGTTTTGCTGTTCTTTTGTGCAGAATCATTGGTTACATTAATTCATTAGCTGGTTAATTAACTCATCACTTTCTAAATGTTTATGGAATGCTGTCTATGTGCCAAGCACTGTCCCCTCAATGCACAGAGGGTATTAGAGCCTGGACTACATTTACATTAGGGATAAGGCAAGAGTCCCAGCATTTAGTGAGAATATTCCAATCTCCCTGGCACTGACTTTCTATATATTATCTCATTTAATCCCTATGCAACTTTGAAGTGTTAGGTATTATAATTTCCCTGTTGTCAGAATTAAACCAGGGCACAGAAAGGTGAGTAGCTGGCCCAAATCACAACTAAGTGG
>NW_006292686.1:755358-783860 GCF_000327345.1 Myotis davidii | reverse complement strand
AATGACATTCGATGGTCCATGAGTTTGACATGTTTGTTCTAGATGATCTTTGACAAATCTTGTGCTTTTAGAAATATTTCAAACTGCCTCATACAGAAGCATAAATTCTTCTTGCTCTTAATTCCTATGCCAGTCAGGATTCTACAGCCATTGGCAAAGGATGAATATAGGTAGGTGGGCATGCAGGGGACACTTGATTGAAATAATTACCTCGTGTAGATAGGTCTCTAATTCTCTGAAAGGAGTATATAGCTCAGATGCATTCATTTTAAGGTGAATTAAAAAATATTACACCATTCTAATAATTAAGATATTTTTGAAATATTTAATTTCACTTATAAGCCATTAGTGTCTAGAAAAAAGGTAAAACATGGCTACCTGCCTGAAAAATACAATCAGTATTTTATCTTAAAAAAACAAACAATCTAGAGTTTGCAATGGCTTGAAAAATCATATCATTTAATTTAAAATCATATCATTCATTTAAAATTCTTTAAACTGGTCATAGATGAACATTAAATTAATTTAATAGATGTTAAATCCATTTTGGTTTTATAATTAAATATATTATTGTTATCAACTTCTTTATTCTTAGAGGAAATTACACACTCCATGATTTACTCTCTGTAAACTTTTTTCTAGTTCTAGGCTCCATCCATTTATTTAAATTTATTTCCATATCTCTCTCACAGAGGACTTAGAAATAATGTAAGTACTTAAAAAAAATTTAGGGTAAATTAGAATATTCAAAAATGTTTATCACTTCAGTGTTTTCAATCTATATATATAAAAGCCTAAGTGACTGTTACAACCGAATGACCAGAATGACCGGTTGACCAGTTGCTATGATGCACACTGACCATCAGGGGGCAGATGCTCAATGCAGGAGCTGCCCCCTGGTGGTCAGTGCACTCCCACAACAGGAGCACCGCTCAGCCAGAAGCCAGGCTCACAGCTGGTGAACACAGCTGCAGGAGCAAGAGCCTTTCCCACCTCCGAAGCAGCGCTACAAAGCAGTGATCAGCAGCAGCAGGCACAACAGGGCTGAGATGAGTAGGAGTGGCAGTGAATGGCCTGGCTCGGGCTCCTCCACCAATTGCCTGCCACTTCAGGCACTGCTACCTCCCCCGAGGGCTCCCGGATTGCAAGAGGGCGCAGTCCAGACTGTGGGACCCCCCAACAGGAGCATGAATCCATGCACTGGGCCTCTAGTTTAATTAATAATATATACACCCATAATGTTGTTTAATTCAAATTAGTTATAAAATTACTGTGTTGAAATAGCCATGTAATGACTGGAATGGACTTCACAACTTGAAGATATCTAATATTGAAAATCAGTCCCAAAACTGCCTTCCTTGATCCATCAGCACAACTCCAGCCCTGCCCATTTCTCTGCTCCACTTCCAATAGTCCAATTGACCATGGACTCAATAGTGTTGTCCATGGTCCCACTGTAACCCACTACCTCACCTCCATCCTTCCCATTCTTACCTCTCCACTGAACTTGATCTTGTTAGGGTCACCTTGCTGCCAAAACAGGGAAACTTCACTTTACTAAGTCTCAATTAATTAACATTGAGTTTCAGTAACTTTGGAAACAGTTGATAATTCCCTCTTTCTTAAAACAATTCTTTTTTCCCTTTGGTTTTGGCACACCTTGCTCCTTCTCACTCACTAGTCATCTTTTTTTCTGGCTCCTCCTCTTGAGCCCAATCTCAGGATTTTAGGCTTGAGATGTCTTTCCTTTCCATGTCATCTTTAGAGCATACTCCATCCAGTCCTGCTTTGAACAACACTCAACTAATCCCAAACGAATATCTGTGACTCACTCTTCCGTGACAGCTACTTGACTACTTTCTTGACATCTTCATTGGGATATCTAATACACATTGCAACCTAAAATGACCAAATTGCAGCTCTCAATTTTCCACCACACCCCCGCTCTTTCTTGGCCTATAGTTGATTCACTTGTTGAGGCCAAAAATCTAGGAGTCATATGAAATTCTTTTTTTACTGTATTCAGTACCTCTGCCCCCAACCCAATTTGGTTCATGCCAGCTCTACCTTCAAAATATTGTCTGAATCCATCTGCTCCTTTCCACCTCCATGGTCACCTATTTCAGTCCATGTGCCCATTTCTTCCACCTGGGCCCCTGCAGAAAGTAACTACTAACTGGTCTCTCTTTTTCCACCTCAGCACCTTTCCTTCTGCATGACCTCGCTCCTGCCCATCTCTCCAAATTCATCTTTTGCCCGACTCTTCCTGGCTTATTAGCTGTGACCTGCTAACTTTTCCTTGATCATGCCAAGCCCACTCGAGTCTTGGGACTTCCACTGTGGCTTATTGTCTATGTGTTTTCTGAGGTCTCTCCTTTACAAGTTAAAGCAGACCCTCTGATCCTTCTGTCTTATAACTCTTTGTAAATTTTCTTAGAACATCGCTCTATGAATACACCTTGTTTACTAATTTCTTTACTTGAATTTTGTCTTTTTCCTCCAGAATGCAAGCTCTGTGAAAACAGGAACTTATGGATTTTTAGCCCCTAGGATTATCCTTGCTCTTAGTTCTCTAAATAGTGATTGATTTTAGTTCCAAGACCATCATGCATTCTCTGCCCTTTTTTATGCAAATTTTTTTCTCTATATTTGCAACCATACAGTAGTTTTGGGTTTTACTTGTTTTCCCACTCAACATAAACTTTTTTACATGTTATTTAACCATATTTATAAGCATCTTTTAATGATTGTTAAATACTACAGTCCATGGTTGTTTATTTTGGTTTATTTCACTATAAGTTGACATTTAGATCATTTCGATTTTTTCACAGTTATAAGCAACATGTCCATTCATTCTTGTGTGTGTGTGTGTGTGTGGGGGGGGTGGCCTGGTTCGTCTGTGTCTCTAGAAGTGAACAGACAGGCCCTTGTTTGCAGTAGCATCCTTGCACAGTGCTGCGCACCTGGTTGGCTTGAGTGAGAGAATAAGGCAGAATCTAGAGTGCAATTAGCATCTGAATTAGTGGCATGAGGATAAACAGGTGATTATCCCATTTAACAGCTGTTGAATGGTGCTTAAGAGACTGTCTGACAGCTTGAGCTTCAAATAATCGGTTTATTAACAAATGATTAAGAGAGAAAATGAACTATTGGTTTTTTAAACAAATGAAAATAAGATTTCAAAAATTAAGTGCTTTCAAAGTGCTTTACACAAAATTAACAAATTCCAACTTCTAAATGAGATTGCTTGTTTAAAAAGAGAATAGCACAAATAATCACATCTCATCCTTCCTACCTTTTGTCGGAATAGCTCAGAGTGACTTATAGATATTCTCACAATACCCCTTCAGTTACGCAAGGAGCACTTTATACTGATCCAGCATCTGCCTAAGTCATAGACTGCCCACAGACTTTCATGGGGTCCCTAGAAGTAAAAGAGACAAAATTAGAACTCACACCTCCAGACCCGAAATACCAACTTCTACAATAACAGCTGTTTTTTTGTTTTTTTTTTTTGTCTTGGTGAAAACTGTGCTGAGATTTTTAGAGTTAGTAGCAGGTGAGAACATTTTTATTCTACATGATGTTTATCTTGACAGTTTTCCTTTAATTGCCTGTTTTGATTAGAGCTGTGGGAACCCTTACAGTCTGAGATGTCAGGGATCTTATAGAACTTATTATTGCAACTATTTGCTTTGTTTTCATATAAATTTATGCTTCTTGAGTTATTTGCCTTAAGTTTGGGATACATGAATTTAGGGTCGAAACAGATGTAAAGCTGCCACAGGTTACCGCATTACAACTGGAGGCCTATGTTTCCTGTAAGTTCTACAGAATTCAGAAACACTTGCACTGAGCCAGCTTTCTCTTGCTGACAAAACAGCAAAAGGCGTGCTGAAGGAGTGTGACTATGAAAGTGCAAATGTACTTTTCTCCCCGTGCACATGTGTGTACAGGCACCAAAACCACAAAGAACCAATGGTGGAGACAATACACTGGCTCCACTGGACTTTTCCTCTACTCTCCCAATGTAACACTCACTCAAAAACAAACGCTATTTATTTCTCTTAAAAAGTGCATTAAGCCCTGACCGGTTTGGCTCAGTGGATGGAGCGTCAGCCTGCAGATTCAAAGGTCCCACGTTTGATTCCGGTCAAGGGTATGTACCTTGGTTGTGGGCACATCCCCAGGAGGCAGCTGATCGTTGTGTCTCTCTCATTGATGTTTCTAACTCTCTATCCCTCTCCCTTCCTCTCTGTAAAAAATCAATTAAATATATTTTAAAAGTGCATTAAAATGGTTTTCCTGTTAAAGAAATAAAAATTACTATTTTTAAAGTTAATAGCTGTGATTTTTCTTGTGTGTAAATTATATCTCTCTTAAAATATAAACTCTGGGTTCTTAAGGGAAATTTAATAGAAGAGATTCAGCAAATGGGGTTGGGCTAAGGAAGAGTAATTTACTGCGAGAAGACAATTTGCAATGGGCCAGATTACCAAGTCTTTTTAACAAACTTTACTTTAAAAGTTTACTTATTTATTGTTTATCTTTTGACCTCCTTTACCCATTTTTTCCCACCCTCCCATCCCTGCCTCTGGCAGCTACCTATCTGTTCTCTGTATCTATAAGCTTTTAAATATTTTTTTAATCACAATTTGTCCTTCTCTGTCTAACTTATTTCACTGAGTATCATGCCCTCAAGGTCCTTTATGCTGTTGCAAAGGAAAGATTTTATTCTTTTTTATGGCTAAATAATATATGTATATATATATTAGATAACTTGGAATTGCTGGGTCAAGTGGCAACTCTATTTTTAATTTCTGGAGACCCTCCATACTGGTTTACATAATGGCTGCACGATTTATAATCCCACCAACAGTGAACAAGGGTTCCTTTTTCTCCATATCCTCCCTGACATTTATTTCCTGTCTTTTTGATAAAAGCTATGCTGACAGGTGTGAGATGATATTTTATTGTGGTTTTGATTTGCATTTTCCCTATAACAAGGGATACTGAGCACTTTTTTAATGTACCTGTTGGCCATTTGTATGTCTTCTTTGGAAAATGTGTATTTAGACCTTTTGCTCATTTTTAAATTGGATTGGTTTTTTTTGTGTGTGTTTTTTGCCATTGAGTTATATGAGTTCTTTATATATTTTGGATATTAGCCATGATTATTCTTTAGAAAGCTGACTTTTGCTGTTATTGAAAAAGTAGTAGATACCTCACAAAGCCCAGTACTGAATTCTTTTCTCTTTAACCCTCATGTCTCTTAAGCTGGTGTTTGGATCTAAGATCAGGAAACTCACTTGGGTCTGGTTTAATACAGTGGGGCCTTGACTTACGAGTGTCCCGACTAACGAGTTTTTTGAGATACCAGCTGTCTCTCTGCCGATTTTTTGCATTGAGTTGATAGAGTAATTTGAGTTAATGAGCTCCTTAATGAGCTCGGTCTCCGAACAAATTAAACTCGTAAGTCAAGGCCCCACTGTATTTGCATATGTAAAAACACACACACACACACATACACACACAGCCCTTCATTTTTTTTCATGATCAGCAGGATAGTCCAAGGGTTAGATTATCCTAAACCAGTGATGGCGAACCTATGACACGCATGTCAGAGGTGACATGCAAACTCATTTTTTTGGTTGATTTTTCTTTGTTAAATGGCATTTAAATATATAAAATAAATATCAAAAATATAAGTCTTTGTTTTACTATGGTTGCAAATATCAAAAAATTTCTATATGTGACACGGCACCAGAGTTAAGTTAGGGTTTTTCAAAATGCTGACACGCCGAGCTCAAAAGGTTCGCTATCACTGTCCTAAACAGTAATCTGGCACTTTGTTTTGGAGAGGGAATTCGCCTGTTGTACTTTTTTTGGAGGCAGTGGTAGTGAGGAGGTGGGTTAGGATAGGGTTCGGTGAAGTTAGACTTGCCATATGTATGTCCCAAAGATTGTGTGGGATACACTTATACAAAAATCCATTCATCGTTTATCTGAAATCATATTTAATTGGGCTTCCTGTGTTTTTTATTTGCTAATTCAGATTAGCTGGTCAGGGTAGAGCTGGACATCTTTACTCCAGAGGCATCCTGGGGGGTGTCCCAGAACCCTCCTTGAGGGTGTGGTGGCTCCATTTTGTTTGGCTCGGACCTTGAGAAAGGTGTTGTGTTCCAAAGCCTGCTACCTCCCTCCCCATGAAAAAGATGCAAGTAGTAATAGTTCACAAAGATCTTTGTGACCCTTAGTTAATACATTATATGTATGACGTTATCACCTTAAATGAACCCTGGTAGCTGCCCTTACTATCTTAACTACTAGCAACTGCTTACAGATCTTAAAGGCAAGGCAAAGGAGTGAGAGGACGGAAAATCTGGAAGATGCAATCTTAAGACCTTTCCTCTCCTATCTGCGGTTCTAGAACAGCTCTTTCAGGAAGTAAAAAATGTGGCGTTGCTGAGTGAAGTTTTATGCTCTGAACGATGCTTCTGCTCATAGGAAACTTTTCAATGTGTTTCCTCCTTAGTGTCTGGGTCTTTTGTTTTCAGCTGTGCTTTGCACAGAAGCTGGAAAGCTAACTCCCCCAAAGTGAACTTCCTCTCCTTCTATAAACTGACCCCTGGTGGTTGCTATAGCAACTGCAAAGCCAGCATAATGAGCTGTGTAAACAAGCATGATTCCCACTGCTGGCGCAGGGCAAGCCCAGAGAAGAGAGAAGGGGAGGAATTTGATGAGCCTGGAGAGTAGTTCTTGGGGATTGCTGAAACCGCTGCAAAATATCCTCGCTCCTCCGGTCCTCTCCTGACCCCTCCCATCCTCCCTTCTCCTCTCTCACCTCTTGACTCTGCACCAGGCCATGAGAGGAGACAAAGGATGTAGCATGCAGGGGCCTCCTTTCACACTGACAAGTTGAACACCGTGGGGCTGAAAACAAAATCTAAACATTTATGCAGAGCCCTAGGCTAGAAATGTGCCAACTTGACCCTGCAAAAGAAACCGCCTGCGTCGCCACCACACCTGCTTCAGGCCGGAGGTGCCTCCGATGCTAGGAGAATGGCTTCTGCAGCCCTCGCCCCCTGGTTCATTCAGTAACTCGGGCAGAACTGGAGGCAGAAGCCTACAGATTTCTGAGAAGGCGCTGCTTGCATCCATGCTTTCCCCTTTTTTGGAAGGAAGGAAAGGAGGAAAGACGGAGAGAAGCACACAGTACCTTAGAGTTTTATGAGTATGAAGCTAAAAACATACATACATACACACCTTTTTCCTCTCCAGGAATTAGGCTGCTACTTACAGGAAACTTTCTTCACATAATAGCAGAGGTTCCAGTATTATTTTCTGTTTTCTTTGGTGAACTCCCTCGTACCCTCATGCCACTTATTTTAGAGAAAGTGTTCTGTACGTTAAATATGAACTTTACGATGCATATTACACCACAGCTTCCCTGTAAGCCTCCTAGAAAATGATCTCCATTAGCGGATTGGGTGGGAGAGCCTGTCTTTTGTCTTTCACAGGCCAGTATAGGTTTTCATTTCTTTCTATGAAAATCACTGTTTTCTTAGTCTCCCACTTAGGAAGTCTTGCATAATGAACTATATGTTCTTTCATAATCATCATTTTTATGATTCTCAACTTTTAATTTAATTTTTCAGATAAGGAAACTGACATAATAGAGATTAGAGGACTATACTACAGGGATATTAGGAACTTTGGGTATAAAAGGAAATGTCTAGGTCTTTGCTGCCATTATTACCAAGTTATCAAATCTCTCTGTATTCCTAAAAATCTAGATAAGCAAAGATAATTTATATAAGTTGCATTTAATGCATAAATTATAAAGCCTTGTGTTCACACAGCATTTGCTCCAGCACATTAACATATTTTCTCTAGTATTATTCTTTACAGTATCTTTTCATAATAGGTAACCAGGTCCTAATATTTTAACTTAATTCTTAATTCTCCCCTGGTTTCCATCTTGTTATCTGGCATTAAAATATTGCCATTATTTTCTATTAAAACCATATTAATAACTATTGTTTAAGGTAGACATGCTTTAACCTATTCCTTTTACTTAGAAAGAAGAAATAATAGACCCCATCATAGTTCTTGCTTTTTTTCACAACATTTCTTCTTTTTTTCCCCTTTTAAATTAAGCCATAGGCCACAGCATTTGTGGGCTCAACCCCTTCCTGGTGGGTGGGCCATGCCTTTGTGAGATTTTTAGTAAGATAAAGGGAAGAGAATCTGGACTAATAATACTGTGCCCTCAGGGAACATAGGGACATTTATGAAAAGTAGCAGTATTTCGGAGACCACCCTTTTCTTATCACTGTTCAATGGTGGGAAGAGATGACTGCCTGCTACTAAATACTATTTATGACTCCCAGGGATCTATTGGTAGCAGCCTCTGTGGGTGGGATAGCTGTAGAATCAAGGAATGCATGTATCCCAGTGGGACAAACTTATAGTCTCCACCCCTAAGACCAAAGGACCAGATTCTGGTGGCACAAGTCCCTCCCTTGGAACAGGATCAGTGTCTGTTATAGGAAGCTATCAGTAGTGTTGATGTTTCCACAGAGACGGCATTTTCTATCCCCAACCCTAGGCATTCTTCCCTCAGATGGTGCAAAATTTTACCAGCAGAATTTTCTGACATGGATGCTTCCTATACTCAGTTCAGGGCATCAGTGAGCTCTGGATACCCCTTCCCCCAACACACCAATCATGGGAGCTGGCACTCTGCAGAGACAAGAGGGCCCCCCACTCTCTGGATCTTCCAGGTTGTCTGTAGGGGACACCTCACTGTAAGGGAGAATGGCTCCTGGTATCCTCTTCTTTGACATAAAAGCTCTAGTTTAAGTACTTAGGGCAGAGAGAGAAAGAGATCATAAAACATGACCACTGGAAAGAAACTTAGAGATCATTAATTAGAACAAGGTTCTCTTCATTTCAAATATCAGGGTTCCTTTCCCTGTCAAAACATTCCTGTGTGATAGTTGTGCCTTTATTCATTCTAGACTAGAGCTACCCGGTAGAAATGAAATGTGAACCTTATATGTAGCTAAATTTTCTAGTAGCCACATTAAAAAAACAAAGAAAACATGATTCTTCATAGAAGATATAATGGCCAATGAAGAGATGCTTAACATCACTAATCATTATGAAACATGCAAATTAAAACCTCAGTGAAATACTACCTCACAACCATTAGGATGGCAACTATCAAGAAACAAAAACCCCAGAAACTAACAAGTGTTGGCAAGGATGTGGAAAAATCGGAATCCTTGGGCGTTGTAAAACAGTGCAGCTGCTGTGGAAAATAGTATGGCAGTTCTTTGAAAAATTAAAAATAGAACCACCATATGACCCAGAAATTCCACTTCTGGAAATTTAGAGGCAGGGTCTTGAAGATATATTTGTATACTCATATTCATAGCAGCATCATACACAATAGTCAAAAGTTGGACGCAACCCAACTGTTCAACAACAGGTAAATGGATAAACAAAATATGGTATATACATACAAGGGAATATGACTCAACCTTAGAAAGGAAGGAAATTCTGACATATGGATGAACCTAGAGGACATTATGCTAAATAAAATCAGCTAGCCACAAAAGGACAAATATTGCAAGACTTCACTTATAGGAGTAACTTGAGTAGTCAAATTCATAGAGAGAAACTAGAATGGTGGTTGCCCGGGACTGGAGTGGGGTGGAGATGGGGTTAGTATTTAATAGGTACAGAATTTCAACTTGGGAAGACAAAAAAGTTCTGGAGATGCATGGTGGTGACTGTTGCACAAAAATGTGAATGTAATGAACACTACTGAACTGAACACTAAGAAATGGTGAAGATGGTAAATTTTATGTTATGTGCACTTTACCGCACTAAAAAAAGAACAAGTGGGAATAATTTTAATAATATATCACATTAACACAATGGTAAATTTTATGTTATGTGCACTTTACCGCACTAAAAAAAAGAACAAGTGGGAATAATTTTAATAATATATCACATTTAACACAATAGTACCAGAGTATTATCAGTTCACATATGATTGATACTAAAAACGTATTAATAAGATAGTTTACATTCTTTTTTTCATACAAAATCTTCAAAATTTGTTGTATATTTTATACTCCAGCATATCACAATGGCCTCATGTCAAGTGCTCAATAGCCACATGTGGCTAATGGATACCATATCGGATGGATTGCTTTAGAAGATATTTGGTGGGAATTTGGCTTCCAGGACTCCTTACAGTTGCTTCAGGACCCCCAGAGCCCCTTAGGCCACAGGCTGGGAACTTGATGACCGTCACATACCAGGCATCTTTCCCCTCCACAGGCTTAGAGAAACAGGTCTCAGCCCAAGTTGGTGACAATCAGTTGCTCAGTGGGGACAGAGCTGACTCCCAAACACTCACCCCCAGGCATGGTTTAAGGACTAAGAAAAGATTCAGAATATACCTTGTAAGAGTTACTGATGTCTGAGCAAAAAAAGTAAAGATTTTAAGAATTGGCAAAGAGAAGGCAAGGGATTTAATTTGGGGATGAGTAGGGCTTGACGAGAAGGCAATCTGGTTGGTATCCTTATTACTGTTTCTTAAAAAAAGACATCTTGATATGATCCTTCTTGGATAGCTTAGTTATTAATGAAGGTTTCCTTTTTTCCTCCCCTCCCTCCCCTTCATCCCCTACCTCCCTTTTATGGTAAGTGGGCTTCTCAAGGACATCTCTGTAAGGCTGCTGTCTGTCTTGAAGTCCAATAAGAACTGCTTTCTTGCCTCCAGCCCTTTCTCTCTCTGCTCCCTATGCTGGGCCGCCAGAGACCCAGGGTCAGTCCTCTTGGCAATCAGAAGCAGAGTTCACAGCCCTGCTCCCCATGGTTGCCCTGCTGCCCTGGGGAAACTGTCCGACTTCTGGAATAGTTCTTCCTGAGAATGCTAAGCTGTCTCCCAGACCTCCCGGCCCTCTGCTGGGGATGTGGAGGGCCTGTGCTGCTGCCTAGTCCACTGCCGCAGTTTCTGTGCTTCCAGAAGCCGCTCTCTCACCTGCTGGGGCCTCCATCTGCCAGTGGCCCAGAGGAGACAAAACGAGTGTTGCCCCGAGACTCCTGTTCCCCGTGGCTGTCTGCTCTTCGGAGGGCAAGCCTGGATTTGATTAAAAGCAGGTTCGCGCAAGCACCACCCTGCCCACCGGCCAGCCACACTGCAGAGGGCAGCTTGTGTGCCAAACGGCGTTCACAGGGGGAAGCGGGACCTCGTCCAACCACCTCGAGCTGGTGAATCACGCTCTGGAGGGTGTGTGCGGCATGTGTATGAGTGTGTGTGCTTGTAAGTGAACAGGGTGTGAGAGAGAAGTGGTCCAGTTTCAGTTCCCGTCACAGTGTTACCTCCTCAGAGTCCATTTCCTTCCCGGGAAAGTCAAGGGAGCAGCCAGGCACAGCCCTGTGGCCTGCGTGGTGGCTGGGAGACACTGCTCCACAAGCACAAGTGTACGACTTGTGTTTCTCAAGCCTAAGAAGGAACACATTTCTGGGGCTGGGGCGAGGAGGGGAAGGGGTCTGACTGCCGGCCCATGGGTGTTCCCCTCCTGAAATATTGCCATCCACTCACCCCCAGCTTTGGGACCTCCTTGGAAATGCAACATGCATGGTGTTTGTTAAGCCCTGGGCTCTGGGATGCCCCTGCATACTCACCCCTGAAAGGAGAAGTGCTGTTTGTTCTTATTTTCATTTTCAGTAACGTAGGCTTGTTCAGCTACAGGGCTACAAAGAGAACCCTCGAGCGTTTGGACACCAACTGGGGGAATTAGTGACCCGGTGCTTTAGGAAAGTAGCAGAAGGAGCTTCATGGCCCTCGCTGTGCATAGCAGAGTGTACCTTCTCCGGCCCAGCTCTGGGGACCAGGCTTTGTGCAGGATCCTGATGCTCTGCGTGGCTGAGGTGTGGAATCTGACATCGCAATAGGCCTTTCTCCTCCTCTGACGGCCATTGCATCTCAGGGAGATGATTGGACTCCTCTCTGCCCACTTACTCCCCGTCCCAGGCTCATTCAAGAAGGTTCTCAACTCCCAGGCTGCCGTGAGCATTTACAGCAGACAATCCAAGCAAACAAGGGCAATGGCCTCTACGCTGCTTTGATTCCCCTCTGGGATTAATGTCACATGAACAAACAGTCCACAAAGCCTATATTCATAGAAATGCTTAGGATGTGGAATTAGAGCCAAATTATGCCTGTGAACAGCCTGAAACAGGGGACATGAAGGGGAGGGTGGGGCTCAGGAAGGGAGGGAGGCAGAGGCTGCGGCTCAAGGATTTGGAAGTGGCTGCATTCGCAAAGTGGCCAGCCAGCCTTGGAGGCCGGGTGTGAGATGGAGCAGGGAATTCATGTGACAGTGTCAGTTGCAACAGCTGAGCCTGATCTAGATTACCAACCATGCACAAGGGACTAGGAAAAATAAACAGCACTGTCCTGTGGGGACTGAGCTGGGGCCGGCCCACTCCAGGGCCATCAGGGCTGGGCTGGCTGCGGGGAGGGGCCAAGGGAGATTGGCCGTCAGGCCATGCCCCCACTTGGGGTGTGTGTGGGGGGAATTGGGGGCCAGCAGCTGGGGGAGGGGCCGTGGGAGGTTGGCTGGTCAGCCCCACTCCAAATTGGTGTGAAAGGGGCCGATCTGGAATGGGGCCAGGTGGGAGAAGGGGCTGCAGGAGGTTGGCCGGCTGGTCCATGAGGGGAAAGGGTCCAGGTACACACGAGTCCGTCTCCATTGCAGGAAATGTACATATCCTGCGGACAGTATGTCAAGAATATTATTCAGTTTATGGAAGGGAGCCTGCATCCACTCAGTCAGCCCATAAGTATCTTTGCTCTAATAAGCAGCAGGCATCGGACTAAGTGCAATGGAATGACTATGACTATGAATATGAATATGAATATGAATATGAATCTATATATGTAAAAGGCTAAGTGGCCAACTGTCCATTTGTCCGTTTGACTGTCTGACCAACCGACCAGCCGGTACATATGATGTGCACTGGCAATTTAAAAATAAACATTGATTCGCACATGCACGATACATATAAAGCTCTCGCTGATGCCAGTCGCACACGTGTGTTTCGATCTGTCATTGTCGATCATGAATTTGGTTGTTTTTGTTGACATTTCTATTATAGAGAAAGGATGAATAGCAATATTAAAATATTTCTTCTAATTAATTTCTTTTCAATGTGCACGAATCCGTGCACTGGGCCACAAGTATAAATGTAAATGTAAATGTAAATATAAATTTTTAAGGAAAAAGACTTAAAGCAAATATGACAAAATGTTAAAACTATTTGGTGTGTGCCTGGGCCTTGGCTATATTATTTCTGTTCTTTTCTACATAGTTCAGTTATTTTGTAATTAAGAAAAAATATGTTTAAAATTTAAAAAAACTGTCCTGGCCAGTGTGCCTCAGTTGGTTGGAGAATTGTCCCATGCACCAAATGGCTGTCAGTTCAATTCCCAGTCGAGGCACATACCTAGGTTGCAGGGTTTGATCCCCAGTCAGGGCACCATGGAAGGCAATCAATCAATGTTCTCTCCCACATCAATGTTTCTCTTTCTTCCTTCCCCTCTCTCTAAATTTAATGAGCATATCCTTGGGTGCGGATTAAAAAAAGGAAAAAAATTGGGCATTCTTTATTTTATCTCATGGAAGCTGTTTTTGGATGTCTGGACTCCCCTTCTCTCTTCCTTTGTTGAGATTCCAGGCAGAGCCAGGAATGCTGGATTCCTTGACAGCTGGGTTTTGTACCACTCCCCCTCCATCCCCCGCAGCACACACACAGGAGTTAGCATACCAGCAGATTCTGGTCCTGGTATTCCCCACATCCTCATGGCTCACTGATTCCAGTGAGCTGTGGAAGCAGGCACCATGCAGCCTTGTGTGCTTGGCCTGCTGGCTGGGAGCATCCAGGGTGAATCACCGGGAAGTCATCGTAATTTTCCCTTTCGAAAAGAGTTGGGAACAGCAGCACTGTAGGTTGACCTGCCTGAAGCTGAGGGAAGATAAATAACCAGGAGGCAAAACCTGAACTGAAAACTCCAGTTGAGATTTAGGGCCTGGGTTCTCCCAGCCGAGAGCCTGTGGGAGTGCAGGGTGCTCACGGAGCCCTGACCACTCAGTGGCTTCTCCTGTGGGTGAGGTGTACCTCTGACCAGGCCTGCAGAGTTGCCCTCCCGCACACACCCTTGCAATTCCCTGCGGGCGGCTCTGGGGAAAGGGGCTGATGCTTAAGACACTCTGAGAAAGGTGGCTGGTGGCTCAGGAACTGGTAAGACTGGTTTCCAATGCTGGCAGCCACTAGGAGATGCCAGGAGGACACAGTTAGGAGAAGCATTTGGGGTGGGCGGAAGGCAGAGCTGCTCTGACCAATTTATAGGTGGCTAGAAAAGCTTCTGGAGTCTCCCACTCTCATTCTGGTTATCTCCTGGACATTTTACATCCAGGATATGATCCTGGAATGTGGTGACCCTCTTGCTGAACTGTGGTAACAATTGTGTCAGAAATAAAATCCAAGTGCCAGAGTCCCCTCAGAGAATTTTCCTGGGTCTGATTTCACTCTAAACCACTTGGAAAAAGTTAAGATCTTACAACGTTTTCAAGCCAGTGAGTGTGACTTGGATTTTTAAATTTAATTTAATTTTATTATCCTCACCCAAGGATATTTTTTCCATTGATTTTTTAAGAGAAAGTGGAAGGTAGGGAGGGGAGAGAGAGAGGAAGGGAGAGCACGCGAGAGAAACATGGATGTGAGAGAGACACAGCTATTGGTTGCCTTCCACTCTCATCTCAACTGGGGGTGGGGATTGAACCTGCAACCCAGGTATGTGCTCTTGATAGGGAATCAAACCTATGACCCTTCTGTCCACAGGCTGATGCTCTAACCACTAAGACAAACCAGCCAGGGCTGGCTTGGATTTTTTTTTAAATGTTCGTTTTATAGAGGAATTTTATTTTTGTTCTTGAGTTATTTATTTTTGAATAAAAACTTGAAGTATAGTATGGAGTTTCCTTAAAAAACTAAAAATGGAACTCCCATTTGACCCAATGATCCCACTTCTAAGTAAAATCATTTGGGTGAAAAAAAAAAAAAAGAGAGAGATTGCCCTTTAAACTAATAAAAACTGAAGAATTAGAAATGCAGTAAAGGCTAAAAAGAAATAAGGGGGAGAGATCAACCAAAGGACTTATATGCATGCATATAAGCCTATCCAATGGACACAGACACCAGGGGGGTGAGGGCATGATTGGGGGGGCGGAAATGGGGGGTTAAGGACACATATGTAAGGCCTTAATCAATAAAGAAAAAAAAACTTGAAGTATAGTTACTGCAGCATCATACACAGAATCTTTCTTTGAGTTACAGCTGTCCCAGTCCCTTGGAGCCCAATGGCATCATTTAGGGTGTCACAACTTTAAGCCTTCGGGGCCTTGGTTTTGTCAGGACTCTTGAGGCATTGCTTCTCTTTGCTGCTCCAGAATTACAGGCTGACCATGTTTTTGAGGAGCGGCAAGGATTCATTAGCCTGGACTATTTGTCAGTGGTTTTGAAGACAAGGAAATGTTTGTTTTATGAGAACATTTGTCCCACCTTAATTTGCAAGGGATAAAAAAAGTAGCCACCATGAAGCATGATAGAAAAGTATTTGGTTCTTTTGAAACACATGAGTGTTGTCATAGATTTTTTTCTCCATAAAAACACGTTGGAAAGAATTTTCCAGTTGTCCCATCTTTCATGTCGCCTCCGGATCATGTTTTCTCAAAGCCCAGGAGGGAAGAAGTTGCAGACGCTGGCCCGTGGGAGGATCCCACACTCCAAGGTCCCTTGCCTCTCAGAGTTCAAATGGTCCATGCACTGTTCTCCCTCCTCACCCAGAGGAAAGTCCCTGTGGCCCACTTTCTGTGCAGTGCTTTTCCACTCTTTCATAATCTATTATTGTGACCTTGAGATGCAGAGAGAAGGCTTTGGCAGGGCGTGCTTCACGTGGAGCCAGCTCTGCTGGCATCTGTGCCCTGGTACCACATGCCCGTGGCTGCAGCTGCCCGTGTTCCTGAGAGTACACGCCTTTGCCGTCATTCTGCGTCCTGACACCTGAGTCAGGGGCTGCAGGACCCTGGAGGCAAAGGACTCCTGCCAGGCGCCACGAGAAGAGCTGTGTTCCTGGGAGGCGGGCTAAGCAGAGAAGCGCGCATGGGAGAAGGGTGCATGTGTGTGCATGCATGTGTGCGCGGGTGTGTGTGTGTGTGTGTGTGTGAATGTGTGGGTGTGTGTATGTGTGCGTTTTAGAGAAGGACATGAGAGAGGGAGGGAGAGAAGGAAAGAGAGAGAGTGAGAGAGAGAGAGCAAGCAATAGAGAAAAGATAGAGATAAAAGAGAATCTGCTTTGAAAGTAGATTTCAAGTTATTATTTTTTGGACTATACCTGATTTCATTATTATAAATATCAGTTATAGAAACTCTACACTCTATTCAAGATGGTTTATTCTTAAAAGAAGACTGTGATGCTATGAGAGGAATACAGGGAAGCAGACGAAAGACCCATCAGGTCAGTGAAGAGGAGGGAAAGGCGAGGCACTCAGGGAGTTCAGGTCCAGGACTGCTGGCTACACCCTTTGGTGCTCAGCTCACCACCCTTTTCCCAGTCCTGCCCTCACTTCTTCACCCTGGTTTGTGTTGGCAGATCCTCCTGCCAAAGCTTACTTCATCACATGAAATGGGGGGGAAATCAGATTGGCCCCTAATTGGACTTGCTGTAGACAATTAGAGTTAAGCTGACATGAGGGAACTATCAGATACTGAGATTTCCAGAGTTTGTTTTTTTAAAATTCATATACTTGAGAAGTTCTTCCAGAATTCAAGTGGTTATAAATCAGGAAACTAATTTTCGGTATCCTGATTTTAAATCTCTTAAAAGAGGATACTGGAAATAGTCTGGAAATAGCAAGTGCACACACTATCATGATATCCAATGAAATTATATATATGTATATGGCATATAGAAAGTATATATGTGTGTATGGTATACATAGTATATGGTATATATAACACACAATGTATATATAGTACATGCTGTGTATTATGTGTGTGTATGTATGTGTATATATGTGCATACACACACACTTCAGAGCGTTTAATAACAAGTACACAGGTGTTTTCTTTGTTATTTTCTAAATCACCTAATGTTTAGTTCCTGGGTGTAATCAGTGATTCACAGATGAAGAGGGCTGGCGCATTGTTCGCAGGCATTGTCGTTTATTCCTTGAAAGGAACCTTCCGTCAGCACTGGACCCCCAGGTGTTTTCAGCCATCACCCCTCAAGCCCTTGCAGTGAAGCTCTGCCTCCACTTTTCGAATTGTAGCTCTAGTTCCCAAAGCAGATGCATCTCTTCCTGACCCATCCACCCAACTGTTTAATCCTCCACTAAATGAATTAAGTCGCTGTTCAGCAAACACTGGTGACTGCCCACTCTCTGGAAAGCCCTGTGGATACGGCAGGTGGTGTGTGTGTGTGTGTGCGTGTGTGTGAGTCTGACATGCTAGGGCTTACCACTCACGAGGTGACACGCAGACATTGACACACATTCTATTTAAGTGCTTGTTTAATCTCTGCAGTTCTTGGGCCACATAAATAATTCCTCAAACCATTTACCCCCAGCTCAGAGCCAACCACCAGCTTTCATTATAGCAACTGCCATTTGTGTATTTGTGTACCCGTTTCTGGTGGCCAGTGACCCCGAGGAGAGCTGCTGAGAAGCAGACGCAGGCCCGTGGAGAGGATCTCTCCAGGGAGGTGGCACACAATGAGGAGAATGGTGACGTGGGAGCGAGAAACCACTCAGGACACAACACCCCCCTCTTCATTTTTCCTGACAAATGGAGTCTCCTCTGCTCTCTGTGATTCCTTCCGGATACTTCCATCGGAATGCACATCTTCGATGGCAAACCACTGTCTGCATGAGCCTGCTCCAGCAGCAGCCGTGTGTGCGGCCTGCTGTTCTGCATGCTCAGGGTTATGTGCGAGGATGCCCTCGTCACCATGCCCAGCCGTTGTGTGGACTCTCCTTGAGCGGGTGTGCAGTGATCAGGGAATGATGGGGAACATGTGGCGTAGAGCAGCACCCAGGAGCCAGAGTCCTGAGTCCACCCAAGATCCAGTCACCTCAGTTTCTTCCTCTGACAACGAGGGGTGTGAGCTAGAGCAGCCAGGGGCCTCCTAGCTCTGATCCTGAGGTTAAATGGAGCATAGTTGTGTTCCTTGTACTTGGGGAAGGTGAGGCCGCTGCAGGCCCTTGTAATGAAGAAATGCCCTCCACTGAAAAACCAGAAATACTCCTCGAGCCTCTGCTGGGTGCAGGACACACTGGGTGTGGGGGACACAGAGAAACATGGGGCAGGGCCTGTCCTCCAGGGGCCTGGAGCCTGCCTGGCAGCTCCTTGTCTCCCTCCTTCCCTTGCTCCACCCTCAGGGAGCAGACCTGCCAGTGCTCATCCGTGTGCGTGTCGTTGGGACCAGGGAAAGCAGACAGGGCTGCAGACAAGGGGCTCTTTCCAGCCCGTCGCCTCTCTGTGATAGACTTCTTGTATTCTGCACTGCCTGGCTCCCTTCCTTCCCTTCCTCATGATCCTTTAGCTCGTGTCCTCAAGGCTCATCATCAAAGTGGTCTCACTTGGTCTTTTTGTTTTCAACTTGCATTACAGCTCTGCCCACACGTTCCCCTTTAACAAGACCTAACATTTTGCTGCCTGCCTCCCGCCTGTGGTCATTATCCACCACACCCAGGTTTATTATGGGTGTTGAGCAATATCATCACTCATTTTTATCAGTATATATATATGATTAATGCCCCCTTATCCACAGTTTCAGTTACCTGTGGTCAACTGTAGTTTGAAAATATTAAATGGAAAATTCCAGAAATAAGCAATTTATGTTTTAAATCTTGCACCATTCTGAGTAGCTTAATGACATCTTAAACCATCCCACTCCATCCCACATAGGATGTGAATCATCCCTTCATCCACTATCTTCATCTTAGTAACCATCTTGGTTATCAGATCAACTGTTGAGGTATCGCAGTGCTGGTGTTCAAGTTGCCCTTATTTTACTTAATAATGTCCCCAAAGAGCAAGAGTAGTGATGCTGGCTTTTCAGATGTGCCAAAGAGAAGCTGTAAACTTTATTAGGGTATGCATGTACAGAAAAAAAGTACTATATGTGGTTTCAGGCTTAAACTGGGAGTCTTAGAAATACACCACACAGATAAGGGGAGACTACTGTGTGTGTGTGTGTGTGTGTGTGTGTGTGTGTGTATAATTTCTATGAATTTATCTGCACACAAATTCATAGAAAAAGAGAAAGGGACCAGAGATCATAAGCCTTCATGTAGCTAAAGCACTGCTCAGCTATGTCTGAGTGCTCATAAGGAAGTTTCCCCCCTATAGATCAGTGATGGTGAACCTTTTGAGCTCGGCGTGTCAGCATTTTGAAAAACCCTAACTTAACTCTGGTGCCATGTCACATATAGAAATTTTTTGATATTTGCAACCATAGTAAAACAACGACTTATACTTTTGATATTTATTTTATATATTTAAATGCCATTTAACAAAGAAAAATCAACCAAAAAAATGAGTTTGCGTGTCACCTCTGACACGCGTGTCATAGGTTCGCCATCACTGCTGTAGATGGATATGATTTGAGAGAAATCTGCCTAGAAGAATGGAGCACACTGACCAAGTTTATAAAGGTCTCTGGCTACTAGCTTATTGAGACTCCTGACAGATTCTTTTGTCTTAACTTGGAGATAGTTCAGCCAGAGGCCACTAAATCATTCCTTCTTTTTGCTGAACCTGCCTGCCTCCATGGTTTTGTAGGATTCCCGTTACTAAAGTGTATCCTAAACAGGGTGCCATTGTTCAATCTGTTCTGAGAAGTCACTGTCAGTGTCCATTTTCCTCTCATCTATTTTATCCAATATCTATGCCCAACTACCAGATTTCATCATTTCTATGGTACACATTATTTTCACATTTCTGAGGTTGGAATCATTTAAAATGGTGGTGTGTCATAACATGATAAGGTTCATTTACTTCTTAGTGGTACACCCAATGATGCTACTACAGACTATATTTTAGATTTGCAGAAATATTGCATGTGGAGGCCTTGAGAAATCCTGAACAAATGATGGCTGTTTTAATAACTCCCCTCCCAGCTAGGAGAGGCTGCAGGCTCCTCTTCTACCACTTCAGGAATCTTGCAGGTGCCGTCATCCACCCCACACCCAACCCACTTGACACCTTGGCCGCTGTAGCTCTAGTCCTTTGCCTCCTGCCTGGTACCTGTTTCCTGCCTGGGTTCCTGTTGAACTCCATGAGGCCTGTCTGTCCAGCTGAATCTCAGCTTCACCTCTAGGCTCCACCCTCTGCTGACTCTTAGCTCCGTGCTCTGCAAGGTGTGGACACTGGCATGCCCACGGGTACCCAGCAAGTGTCCTAGCCCCCAGTCAAGCAGGGACTGAGCCTGCCTGCGTGCCAGGGAGAGGAGTTCAGGCATGCAGGAGAACCAGGCTGTGCTTTTTAAAAAATGTTTTTATTGCTTTTTAGAGAGAGAGGAAAGGAGAGAGATAGAAACATTTATGAGAGAGAAACATCACTGATAGGCTGCCTCCTGCATGGCCTCTAATGGGGATCAACCCCGCACCTGGGCATGTGCCCTGACTGGGAATAGACCCTCAACCACTGACTAGACCCAGACTGTGCTTTTTACTTTTCTATCCTCAACATTTTACACATTTACTGGGACAAAGTAAGGGTTCAATAAATGTTTATGCAATAAATCCACAAGCTAACAGATTCATTGTTTTTATCTACATGTGACATATTGGTGCAGAACATCTACTTCTACATATTCTTTCCTTGTTTCCATGACAAGGAGGAGCTAGCACAGAGCCATTCCCTAGCAGGGCTGTGGCCTCTGGTCTCTAGGGCCGCTAGCTGACCCTTTCATTTAGATGTGGTGGTTTTGGTTTTTTTTCTGCCCCTTTGGTTGGGATGGGGTGTTGTTAGCTTTGTCGGTGTGGATGAGGTGGGGCATACAGGTCTCATCTCTCTCTTTCTGCATAGCGTCATACCTGGCCTAGCCTTGAAATTTCCAGTTTACCCGGGACAGATCCAAGTTTGTGGCTGAGGCCAGAGCTGGGCAAGGTGAGGCTCCACGGGCATTTGGCTTCCAGCTCAGTCTAGATGAAGGTTGTTTGCACCTGTCAAATGCATGGGATTCGTCCTGGTGCTTATCTGGGTCAGGTTCACCTCTGGCTTTGACCTAATGCTTTTGTAAAGCTGTGGCTCTTCACCTGGTTAACTCCTCATTGGGGGCACTGCTGGGATCATTGAGCGTCCCTGTGAATAGAGCACTTGCTTACTATACTGGAGAGCAAAGAAACATTAGAAGACAAGGTCCCTGTCATCAGTAAACCACCTGCCTCTGCTCAGCAGCATGCTGAGAAATAGGACTAGCCATGAAATAGTCTCCCCATGGAATCGACTGCTTTGTTCACAGTGATTCTAGATTATATTTCATTAACGTTCACTCTTACCCAGATTTTGGTGTTTTATTCCTTATTTCTTCTAGAAAACAGACAGATCTACTGGTACTTGTTGAGGAGGCACTGGTTTTTATTTTCTTTGGTTAGGTGCTGTGGTGGGAGCTCTGCTCATGGCATCCATAGATGGCGCCATGGCGAGGCATTGGCAGTGGTGTGCCATGTGGATTCCTGCGAGCTGACATGTGGCTAGCTGGTCAGCCAAGGCAGGTGTGTTTTCACCAGAGGAATCAGCAAATGCTACATCAGGGCTTTCTCCCCCTTCCCTTGTGGAGCCAGGTAGCCTGCATACCAGAGGCTGGCTCCTAATGCAACAGCCTGGGAGATGTTATAGCTGATTATTTCATGTTTTTCTTCTTTTTCTTTTTAGCTATAAATTTTATCAAGAAATAGGCATTCATAATGGAAGAAGAAGAGGGGCCTACAATTAGGGTTGAAACAGTCGGTAATGAGGCACAGACTCATGTAATGAAACCTATAGCAGCCTCAGTGTAGAAGATGACCTTGGTGCACCCAGCTTAAATCCTCCTTTCAACAGGGGCACCCTCCCCTGCTGCTTTGACTAATCAGCTAAGAACTTTCTCTATGACCTTGTCCAGAGAGAGATTTGCCCTTGACTGAAGAAGGCACACTCAGTCACCCCTCTTCCCCTTTCCCATTGTGTACAAAAGCCACCCCCAGCCTCAAGGTGAGATTGTAAGAGTTATAGGCTGCCAGTGTTTAACCAGCGGTTCTCAACCTGTGGGTTGTGACCCCAAAGGGGTCGCCTAAGACCGTTGGAAAACACATACATAATTACATATTGTTTTTGTGATTAATCACTATGCTTTAATTATGTTCAATTTGTAACAATGAAATTGGGGGTCACCACAACATGAGGAGCTGTATTAAAGGGTCTCGGAACTAGGAAGGTTGAGAACCACTGGGCTAGAGATTCAGAACAAGATGAATGTCTGTTCTCCAAGCCATTAGCATCTTTCAGTTTCTCCTAATGAAAGGCAATCAGGCAAATATTTGAGGATAAAAGAAACCATTAACTTCATAGTTAAACCAGACATATTAGATTTTTCTCCTTCAGTTTGCTTTGTGGAACAAACTCTGAAAACACTCATTTCAGAGAAAGAGCTGAAAGCAAAAAGGAGGAATTCCCCGCACCCCTCACTGCCAGTGGCCAGTGGACAAAAGTTTTGGTGTGGAGCACTGAGAGCTAACGACGCTTTCTTACCTGTTATTATCAGTAATCCTACACACGAGGCTGATCCCTTGCTCCAGCCTGACTTACAGAGGGAGAGGCTCCCTGGCAAATATGATGCAGGGGGTAAGCCCCTGAAGAGGGGATGTTGACTGAGTAATGAATAACTGGGAGGAGCCAGCCATGCAAAACCTTAGGGGAGGAGGAGACTAAGGCTACCCAGCACCTGGAGGAATGGCAGGAAGCTCAGGTGACAGCCCCAGGTGATGGGATGGGAGTGGGTGGTGAGCAGGGGAAGAGGCTGGAGCCAGCTGAGTCACCATGTAGCAATGTGGACCATTGTCAGCCAGAGTGAGGAGCTGAGTATAAAAACCCTCAGGTCCTTCACGTTGGTGAGGCACCCACCAATCCAACCTTCTTGAGGATGTCCAGGCATCCTGAGACACAGATTTTTCCGTAAGAGTTGTTAAAGCTGGTATTTCCTAACATATATAAAAATGAATCATTTAGATGAATAATAGCAAATACCACTCACTTTTCCTTCTCTGTAAATTGCATATACAGCTACATAATGTCAGGATCTGTGCCCATTGTAATGTCCCAATAACTCGGTGGTTAAAGCGAATATGCAGACTGCCTTCTTTCAGGCCCTCCCATCCTTGCCTCTCACAGGCACACCCCTGAAATGGACACGGAGCCTTAAATCTCAGAGTTCCAAATGTCACCCAGGTGTCAGGTTTACCTGAAGGGGAGGAAGTCATGGTATAGGGGAGGACTTGGGGGAGGAGGGGTCAAGGAGCACAACCCCAGGCTGTTCTGCTGTGGTCAGAGGGAAATGCAAAACAGTTTGTTTCCAAGACTTCCAGACTCCAGAAATGGACTTAGTCTCCAAAATTGATTGGTTTTATCCAGATGAGTTGACAGAGAATATCTGACTGAATTGTACTCTATGATTCAGTCAGTGCTTGCTATTGAAGTCAGTTTTAGATAATGTTTTTCTATTCATTTTATCCTCTCTTCCATCAAAATTGCTTACTCTGATGCACTCAGTACTGTTCTCATTCTGGAAGACAGATGTGACAGACAATCTTTCTTGGGTCAGAGTGGACGATGGACTGCTAACTGGTAGTGTGATGGGGCAGGAGAGTAAGAAGCTAGGGAAATTCCTTGACAAGTAGAATAAGGGAAACTGAGACAATATAATTATATGAGACCAAACAATTAGAGCAATTTATAGCCTGCTAATGAATCACAAGGTTTTATCTTCCCTAACCGAGGACACTAAGGAGCAAAAGGTTTACACATTCCAGACTGGCCCAGGGCAGAGCAGCCTCAGTCCCTGTCCCTCTTCAATGACTTTCTTGATGACGCTCTTTAAAAATGAAACTAACCAGAAAATAATCCCTGATCCCACTAATATGCACATTTTGATGAATCAACATATTGAAGGACACACCTGAAAAGTTAGTGACTATTTTAAGACCCTCCCCTAAAACCTCCCCTAGATTGCAGCAGGCCAAAGAGAGATAAAACTCAAGCCATGGCTTGCTCTTGCTAGAGCATGCCCATGCTTATATCTTTGCTGTATTTCTCCTAAATTCGAAGGGACCCCAGGAGACTTGCAACCAGTGGAGCAGCAGGCAGCAGCAACTCCAGAGGCTTTCCCCTGAACCTGTTTCCAAGCCCCCCTTTTTCTCTCTCCTGTTGCTTCTTCTGCTTTAAGCCCTTCCTTTGTTTTACTGTCCTCAGCTTTAATAAACATACTCTCAAAATCACCTGGACACATGTTGTGAAGTTTTTCCTACACAAACTTAAGAACCCACACACTACCTATGGGCCCTAGGCAGACCCACACAGGGCCCAGACCCTATCTGGTAACATGATGACAAAGGTAGGTATAGCTCTTTGGCATGTTACCAAACAGTACAAGGAGGATTTCTCATAGAGGGCCATCAGATAGGAAATCATTCCGGCCTGCCAGGGAAAGGAGTAGTGGGGGTTCAGAACGAGCCACCTCAATATGTGCCTCTATGGTATGCAGATTGTTTTGAGATATGGGCAACTTGAGCCACAGGCTCAGGAGAAACTTCTCTCTCCCTCCCTTAACTGTCTACAAGAACTTGAATTAGGGTCCTTGCCCCTAGCAAGCAATTAGCAGAGCAAACCTCTTTTGACCTATCTATACAGCAGGACAAGCTTCTATTTATTAAGCATCTGCTCTTCTTATTATCCTGCAATGAAGTCAAACAGTTTTAGATACTTTTTTTCCTGATCATTTTATCCTCTCTTTCATCAAAATTGCTTACTGAATGCCTCCTATGCACTCAGATGTGACAGACGATCGTTCTTGGGTCAGAGTGGACAATGAAAGCCCCCAGGGTGCCTCACCTCATCCCCAGCTTGGATGTCCTATACACCCATGTTCCCTTTCTGTCTCTGAACCTCTGAATCTCTACTGCATGTGGGGTCTCTGACCCTCATGTATGCAGGGTTCTCATACATATAACTCTGTCTCATGTCTATGTTGTGGTAGGCAGTTATATAAACATGAGCAGAGCAAGGACGATGGGCCAGGCACAGAAGGTCACCAGGGTGGAAAGCCCTGCGTGTCTAGCAAAGGACAATTGTAGGGTGGGACCTCCCCCCCAAGGTGACCTTTTCTCCTTAGCATATTGCTGGTAATGCAGTTTGGACCCCCTGACCTTCCTCCCCAGAGATAACCATCTAGGCTTTTGTTGTGTTTCAGCTCCAGGCCCACAAAAGCAGCAAAACCAGACAAGTGACACCAAGGCTGACCTCAGGACCAGCTGCATTAGATAATGACCCCTGCCCTCAGGCCACCCAATCATCAGTGGAGACCCAGACCCTGGAAGGACACACCTGGAGAGCTGATGGATATTCTATTAAGATCTTCACCTGGGACCTCCCCTAAGATCTCTGCCCTTAAAACTCTTAAGGCAGAGGACCCAGCTGGCTCTCCCTCCTGGGAGCACGTCCTCTCCTTTCCCTCCCCTCACTTCCCCCAGGCTCCTTACCATGACCTTCCTCACTCTCAAGCTCCAAAGGCCCCTCCTTTGCCTCTGTAATTAATTTTCTCAACATTCCTTCTACGAAATACTTACTCTGTCTCTGTGATTTTCCAAATAAATGTTCTCTTACAGTTGGAGCCTTGGCTCTGAATTCTGTCCTAGCCAGAACTCAAGTACAGGCTGCTGATCAAGTACCAAGGTTGCTGAACCAAGATCCAGTCTGAATTGGTGCCGTACCTGCCACCCACAACAATTTGATAATTAGGTCAACCCCCCAAAAAATTGAGAGTAGAGGAAAGTTTGACCACCTCCCTCTCCCCCCTCCCTCTCCCTGCTCCCCTACACCCACACACCCACACACTGAGTCCTTCTGTTAGCTCTGGAGGGTGGGTCTAGTCTAGTGATGGTGAACCTTTTGAGCTCGGCGTGTCAGCATTTTGAAAAACCCTAACTTAACTCTGGTGCCGTGTCATATATAGAAATTTTTTGATATTTGCAACCATAGTAAAACAAAGACTTATATTTTTGATATTTATTTTATATATTTAAATGCCATTTAACAAAGAAAAATCAACCAAAAAAATGAGTTCACGTGTCACCTCTGACACACGTGTCATAGGTTCGCCATCACTGTCCTAGCCTCTAGAAATATGAGAAGTGTTTTTTGTTTAAGCCACCCAGGCTGTGGTATTTTGCTATAGCAGCCTGAGCTAAGACAATGGCAATGCCTTTTATGACCTGACCTAATACCGACACTTCACATTCTATTTCTGAGACAATGCCACTACCCTCATTCGAGGGAAAAGGAATGAGACCCCACCTTTTGAGGAAGGTATGCTGAAGAACTCGTGGACATAATTTAAATATCCTTTGATGTTTTTGGAATAAGGGTTTATTTTGTGATGGTGAGGAAGGAATCTAGCCCTAAAGCAGGCAGAATAAGGCATAGATATGAGAGGCATTAAAGTGATGGAATTAACAGGATTGGGAAAGTGATTGCAATTAGAACGAGCTGGGACAATCAAAGGAGAAGTGATGCGGAGGAGGAAGAGTGAAGTCAGGACATGCTCAGTGTAGGATGCCTTTGTGATGGTGAAATGGTACTTCAAATAGGCAGTTGCACATGCAGGTCTCTGGCATTAATCTGGGGGTTGTAAGCCTGAAAACTATGGGTGTAGATGAGATCATTAGGCAAGAGACATAAAATAAGGGGAACAAAGGCCCAGGCAGGACTCTGGGGAGCTCCGTCATTCAGGTTTGTGTAGGGGAGGACAATCTGGCAAAGGTGACTAAGAATGGGGTGGAGAGGAGGGACAAAATGTGGAAACTGTGGCTTCAGAGAGCCAAGTGGAGAGGGGACTCCTGTATTGACACAGCTGGCAGGTCTGGCAAGGTAGCTGCAGGTGGCGATATGGAGGTCCTTGGTGACCTTGGCCAAAATGCTTCAGCAGAGTAAGGGAAGTTTAGGTGGAATTGGGTTAAGGAGTGAATATTTTGAAAAAAATAGACACAGACTCTGTTGACAAGCTCTTTTAAGAAGGTTGGCTATCATAGAAGAGCAATAGATAGAGGTTAAAAAAATTGTTTTAATACTTAGGGGAGGGCTGCAGTAGAGAGAGAGGAGGGTGAAATGAAGATGAGAGAGAAGAGTAAATGAATGAGTCACCTGCCCTTGTTCTCCTCTCTCATGGAAAAGAAGAGGTGGGGTTGGGTGTGCATGATGCGGATCTATAGATTTAGGATTTCCATCAGGTGCCTTCTGTTTTTCTTATGAATGATAAGTCTAGGTCAGTGGTACACTCTTTGGTTACATATTAGTATGGCCTGGGGCAGCTTTTCAACACCCTTTATGTCCAGGCTCACTCTCACACTCATTACATTAGAAGCTCCGGGTTGGAACCCAGACACCAGAATATTTTAAAGTTCCCCACTCGAGGCCAGAGTGCTTCCCAGGGACAAGGAGGGTCATTGCTGGAGGGGAGCTGGGAGGAGAGAGGTGTGCCTGTGTGAGGCCACAGGATCCAACTGTGGAAGCACAGTGTGAGCCACTTGGCGGGGCTGCCAGACAATGGGAGGCCTTTTAGAGGCAGGTGATTGTGCATTTCCTGTGATGACTGTTTGGCTGTGTGGTTACCTCCAGCAGAGCTACCTGCTTGGTCTGTATTAGTAGATACCCTCTCTCGACTAGAATGTAGGATGTGAGTGGGAGAGCAGTGAGACAGAGCTATAAAAGCCTATTTGTAGAGAAGATCTTTTTTTAATAGGCCATGAGAACTTTGGGGGATTTCAAGCTGGGGTGGTTTAGCACCTGTTTTGGAATCCTGGGGAGAGGGTGGATTGGACACCAGCAGGCAGATCTGGTTGCTTCAGTTGTCCTAATGGAAACATAGTGTGGTGCTCTGCTCAGAAGCATGTGCCTTTGGCTGGAATTGAACCTGGAACCCTTCAGTTCACAGGCTGATCCTCTATCCACTGAGCCAAACCGGTTGGAATACATTCTTTCCAGGCACATTAGGGCCATGCATAGTGTGAGGAGAAAAAGATGAAGCATTACTGCTCCCATCACTGTATCTGATGAACTGTACATAATAATTAGGGACAGGGAGGTCCAACACTCCAGTCATT
>NW_006292686.1:753580-755297 GCF_000327345.1 Myotis davidii | reverse complement strand
GCATAGTACCCTGACTGGCTACCGACTGCACAGGCAAGGAGAGGCACATTTTTATAAACTGGCTCCAGTATGGTGCTCTCCATCAGATGAAAGGAAGGAAGTCCCTTGTCCTGAGGTGGTGCTCTGTTGATGCCATGTAGCCCTAGAGGTAAGTTATGCCTAGACAGACCCACCTGATCAGAGTGGCTTCTTACCTTTGGAATGTATTCTTCCAATGTGATTTTTAGCTACACATTATAAGTTTGATAGGTCCTGTCCAGGATTATAGGTTGTGGTGAGAAGCTTATATGTCCTGTACCATGGCTGGCCACTTCTTTCACTGATGGCCATCTTGCCCACAGAGACTACAAGTCCCAGCATTCATTGCATACCAGTCCTGGCCAGGGCCTCTGTTAATAAAGAGGCCCCAGGAGGCTCTTCCTCCCCTCCCTCAGAAATGCCTCTCCTTATCTTCCAGCCAGGTGGCAGGTTGCCACCCAGGCCTTGACTCAGGCAATTGCTTTATTTCGATGCAATAGTGGTAATCTTTTCATTTCTGGTGATTTCTTTATACCATGATGAGACAAGGAATGGCAAGATCTCTAGCAGAGAGCTGTTTCACTACTCATTCATTCAGCCAGTGACCAGAACTCTGGCAAGATCCAGGGTTTTGTCAGATGGGAGCTGTGGTAGTGAATAAAAAAAGTGAAACCAGATGTTCACCCCTCCAGTTGCTTCATATCCATGAAAAGGCTGTAAATATGTCCCAGTCCTTGATTCCTGAGGCCCAGATTTATGCACCATGTAACCTTGCACCAGAAATCTACCACCCTCACTGGAGCATCAGCTTCTGAAGGGGCAGAGCCCAGCTGTGTCCTTGACCAGAGGTGGTGGATGGTGCTGGAGAGGCAGGGGCAGGGAACACAGGCGCGGGGAGCCTGGCTGGGAACCAGCGATTGCTTTTCAAGAATTTTAAAGAAGGCAAAGGATTTTACAAGATTGGCTTGGAGTTTGGTGTTCTTAGGAGATAAATCAAACTCTATTTTGCATTTTAGCCTGAAAGCGAACTCAATTTCTCTTTGGAAAATATTGGCAGATGCAAGGAAACTCTGTGGGAATGAAACTCCCATAAGCAGAGTTGTTGGTACAGGTAGAGCTGCTCACAGGAGAAAGGAGAGGTAAGGAGGGCCAGACCCTGCCTATTCCGGGAGTCCACGCTCTGGAAGCTGGGATTTAACCTAAGTGCCATGGGATGCCACCCAACTTTGGCTTTATGAAGAATCTGTCTTTTGTATGGAGATTAAGTTATGGGGTGGGAGCAACAATGGAAGCAAGAAGGCAACTGCTACCTGCTAGTAGCCTGCAGTTGATGTGAGTTCCAACGTGGCACACAAACTCTTTGCCATCCTGCTCCTACAGCGGCAGCATTCTTCCCAAGTTCTCCATTTCTGTCTTTCTGCATCATCTGGCTCACATTTTCTGCTCTCCTAACATTTTCCCAGCTTGCTGACATTTTTACAGTGGGCATAACCTTATTATTTTATTATTAGTCACTAAACAAAAATAATTTGCTTTTCCCCACCCCCCGCCACCACCAAATAAGGCTTAAAGCAGATGTCTGCTTGCACTGCAGAACTAAAAACCTGTGCGTGTGTGACTGAAACATTTGCCCGGAACAGCTGAGGGGGTTTATGTGGTCAAGTGTGGAGCCCGTGGGCCAGGAAAGGAAGGCCAGGGG
>NW_006292686.1:753035-753331 GCF_000327345.1 Myotis davidii | reverse complement strand
GGGCATAACCTTATTATTTTATTATTAGTCACTAAACAAAAATAATTTGCTTTTCATTAGATCCGTTTGCTCAAAGTGTTACAATAGTTTCTAGTACATTTTTAAATGACCAAGTTCTCATAGCTGGCTTTAAACAATGCTTCTAGGTGTGTGTCTGACCACCTAGGGCCAGATGTCACTCATGTTTGTTTTGTTACCTGCAATTTCTATTTTGCACAGCAACTATGGTTTTTATTTGTTCTCATTAAATACTAAAAATGTTCAGTTCAGTGGATTCTTCATATAAAATGACTCAA
>NW_006292686.1:748736-752558 GCF_000327345.1 Myotis davidii | reverse complement strand
ATCCTCACCCTGCACCCTCACCCCAACCATTGAATTCATGAAAGAAGTCTTTTGAAAAGAAACAAAAGGAGACTACACCTGTGGGCTGGAGGGCATTGCAGTGCTACCCTCAGCCTTCTCACTGTCCTTGAGCACTTGGCCACTGCTGATACCTGGATTACTTTTGGGACTGGAGCTTCAGGTCTCATCCCCTTTGGGAAGCCTTGTTGCAGACAGCTGGATTAAATGTAAATTGGGGAGTCCTGCATGTATGTGGGATATATGAACGTGTGCAGAAGGTCAGATTGCTTATGGGGAGTGTGTAGGGTGAGACAAAGAGAACCAGCTCTGGGAAGAACCAACAGGAAGCAGCAGTCTGGAGGAGCTGAGATCCTGAACAGTCTGAGAAGGCAAGGTGGCTGTTGTGGGGTGGGGAGAACTGGAAGCCCCGGAGCAGCAAAGTTCCTGAAGGAAGAGTGATGAGTCCACACACAGACAATCATTAAGATGAGAAGGAAAGTGTCCATTAAATTTGGAAATTCAACACTAACTGGTGATTTGATTAGAGCTGGTCAATGAGGGAGTGGTGGGGCCAGAGTCAGCCTGCAGGAGGTGGGCAAGTGAGGCAACAAAGACACCGAGTGAAGGAGAACTTGGCAAAGCAGAGAGATAAAGGGCAGGGACAGAGGGAGTGCACGGGGTAACAGAGGACTTTGCTGGTTTCTGTTTTGCTTGGCTTTGGGTGGGGTTGGGGGTGGTTGTGATGGTATTTACTTTGCTTTCACTTCTTATTACAAGGAAGAAAAAGACAAGCCCTATTGGTAGGCAATTAAGTTCTCTGCCATGGCAGTGTGGGTTTGTCTCACTCACTGTGATGGAGACCTGATGGCTTGTTTTAAGAACTTGTCTTGTTTCTATAGAGATGAAGGCTAGGAGCTCTAAAAAGGCCAAGGAGGAGAAAATCTTGAATGAGAGATTAGAGAGACTCTTGATGATGAGACACAGGATGAGGGGAGATGGGGAGGATGAGAAAACAGGAAAGGGATCCTGAGGGAGGGAAGACAGAATGAGGTCATCACACGGGTGAGAGAGAGAAACAGGAGGAGACAGGGCCCCTCTTTGAGCCTGGAGCAGGAAGTTGAGGGAATTCGTGTGACGGGCAGCTCTACTTTCCTTGGTCACTAGGCAGCAAGGCCACCTAATGTTGGAGGAGATGAGGATGTGATGGAGTTTGTTGAAAAATCTGAGGTTTAGCTGTTGTGGGGACTGAGGGGGAGATGAGCAGGGATCAGGAGAAGTTTCCTTCTCATGGCTTGCCTGGCCAAGGTTAATGGTGTATTCAAGGTGTTCATGGCACAAATATCCAGAACTTCCTCCATCAGTGCAGTCAGGATGTGGGGAGGAAGGATGCAGAAAGCAGAGGAAGGGTCAAGATTGTAAGACACGTGAAGTAAAGGACCAGGGCCAAGGGAGCCAGGGGTTCTGGCATGAGACACTGGATTCCTTGTCCTCTTCCTTTCTGACCTGCCCTCAGCCTTTTCACAAACAAAAAATTAATTTTGCTCCTTGTGTCTTATCCAGAGAGAGCCTTTTGAGACATATTCTATACACTGAAAAAACAGACTTTGGGCAATTTTGACATGTCAATGTAGGTTCATCAATGGTAACAAATGTACCATTCTGGTGCAGGATGCTGATAGTGGGGAGGCTGTGAGCATGGGGTGAGGGACATATGAGCAGTTTTAGGTTCACAGCAAAATTGAGCAGAAAGTACGTATAATTACTGTATATAGGATGTACTCCTTCCCCACTTACCTCACCATCAACATCCTCCATCAAAGTGTTACATATACTTGTTATTGATGAACCTACAATGACACATCATGATCATCTAAAGTCCACAGTTTACATTAGGATTCATTATTGATGTTGAATACCCTGTGGGTTTGGGGAAATGTGTAATGACATGCATCAACAATCATAGTCTCATACAGAATAATTTCACAGCCCTAAAATCCTCTGTGCTCTGCCTATTCACCTCTCCCTCCCTCCAACTGCTGGCAACCACTGGTCTTTGTACTGTCTCCATAGCTTTGCCTTTTCCAGTATGTTATATAGTGGGAATCCTATAATATGTAGTCTTTGCAGGTTGGCTTCTTTTTCATTATAATAAGCATTAAGGGTTCTACATGTCTTTTTTTTGGTAGCTTGAAGCTCTTTTTTATTGAATTTATTGGGATGACATCCTATATAATAAAAGCCTAATATGCAAATTGACCAAATGGCAGAACAACCAGTGGAACAATCAGTTGCTACGCTGTGCACTGACCACCAGGGGGAAGATGCTCAATGCAGGAGCTGCCCTCAGCACCCAGGACCAAGGCCAGCTAAGGTGAAGTGCCAGTGGGGCCCCACAATTGCCCCACCGATTGCCCCGCAGAGGGAGGCAACTGGTGGAGGTAGTGGGGTCAGGGCTGGCAAGTGGCCAGTACTAGGCTGGTCAAGGCGGGTGCCAGTGGAGGCCCCCTGATTGCCCCGCTGGTTACCCCACAGATCGGTCCTGATGCTGGCCAGGCCTAGGGACCCTACCTATGCACGAATTTTGTGCATCGGGCATCTAGTTTATTAATTCTATAACACATGTGTGTTCACCCCAAGTCAAGTCTCCTTCCATCACCTTTTATTCCCCTTACTTTTCTTTTACCTCCCCCACCCTTCTTTCCCTGTGGTAATCACCATATTGTTGTTTATGTCTGAGTTTTTCCCCCTTTGCTTAATCCCTTTACCTTTTTCAGCCAGCTTTTCAACAATCCTCCCCTCTGACAGCTGTTAATTTGTCCTCTGTATCCATGAATCTGTTTCCATTTTGCTAGTTTATTTTGTTCATTAGACTTCACGTACAAGTGAAATCATATGGTACTTGTCTTTATCTAACTGGCTTATTTCATTTAGCATAATACTCTCCAGGTCCATCCATGCTGTTGCAAAAGGTAAGATTTCCTTATTTTTTACAGCCAAGTAGTATTCCATTGTGTAAATCTACCGCAGCTTTTTATTCACTCACCTACTGATGGGCACTTGGGATGCTTCCAAATCTTGGCTATGGTAAAGAATACTACAATGAACATAGGGGTGCATATATTCTTTTGAATTAGTGTTTTGGGTTTCTTGGGATACATACCCAGAAGTAGAATTGCTGAGCTAATTTGTTTTTAATGATGAACAATACACCATTGTCTGGATGTATCAAGGTTTGTTTATCTATTCACCTATGGAAGGACATCTTGTTTGCTTCCCAAGTTTTGGTAATTATGAATAAGGCTGCTATAAACATTCATGTGCAGGGTTTTGTGTGGGCATATATTTTAACTCACTTGGCTAAATACCAAGGAGAGCAATTGCTGGATCATATGGTAAAATTATATTTAGTTTTGTATGAAACTGCCAAACTGTCTCCCAAGTGACTGTACCATTTTGCATTCCCACCAGCAATGAATGAGAGTTCTTATTACCACATAGCTTCATCAGCATTTATGTTGTCAGTGTTTTGAATTTTAACCATTTTAATAGGTGTGTAGTGGTATCTCATTATTGTTTTAATTTAGGTTTCCTTAATGACACAGATGTTAAGTATCTTTTTATATGCTTAATATAGGCCTGGTGCACGGATTAATGCATGGGGTAGGGGGCATCCCTCGGCAATCAGGGTCAATCAGGGCAGGGTCCGTGGGAGGTTGGCTGTGGGAGCACACTGACCACCAGGGGGCAGTTTGTGCATTGAGCATCTGCCTCCTGGTGGTTAGTGAGTGAAATAGCGACCGTTCAAGCATTCATTCAGTTGAC
>NW_006292686.1:721149-747813 GCF_000327345.1 Myotis davidii | reverse complement strand
CCGGGCCAGGCTGGGTGAGGGGCTGAGGGCTGTTTTCAGGCTGGGGGTGACTGGAGCTCCCAACCGCTCCTTTTTTCCTTTTTTTTTTTTATTCTGGGCCAGCTTTAGTTCTGAGGCTCGGCTCCAGCTATGAGATCTCCGCTGCTGAAAGCAGGTTTCTGGCTTTGTTTACCTTCTGTATTTGAAACTTTGTTGCGACTCCAGCTCTGAGATCCCGGCTGACTGAAAGCAGGTTTCTGGGGTTTTGTTTAGCTTCTATATTTGTAACAATGTTTCAAACTGCAAGCTCAGAGGCCAGCAGCGGCAGGCGGGGGATGTTGGAGTCCTCCGTCACTGAAGCAGGCAAGCCTCATGTTCGCTTTAAGCTGCCTGGTTGCCAGCCGCCATCTTGCTGGCAGTTAATTTGCATATTTCCCTGATTAGCCAATGGGAAGGGTAGCGGTCGTACGTTAATTACCATGTTTCTCTTTTATTAGATAGGATTGCCATTTGTAATCTTCTTTGGTAAAAAGATTATAAATGGCAATCTCTTTGGTCCATTTTTAAGTTGGGTTGCTATCCTATTATTGAATTTTAAGAGTTTTTATGTATGTTGGGTAACAGTCTTTCATCAAATGTATCTTTTGCAAATATTTTCTCCCAATCTGTGGTGGGAGGTTGGCTGGCCAGGGGGAAGAGGCTGCAGGAGGTTGGCTGTGGGAGCACACTGACCACCACGGGGCAGCTCCTGCATTGAGCATCTTCTCCCTGGTGGTCAGTGCACATCATAGTGACCAGTCTTTTGCTTTCCTTTAAGTTACCTATTCGCCTCATTTATTACTTACATGCTATTTTTTTATAAACCTATCTGTGGCAGTTTAAAAATATGTTCATAATTTCTTTAATATGCTTCCCTTCAAAATGTAGGAGCCTGTTTCTCTTGCCTTATGTGTGAGCTTTACTTAGTGAATTGCTTCTAAAAAACTAAACATGGCAGAAGTGTTGATGTGTGACTCCTGATACCAGGTCTAAAAGACTTCACAGCCCCTCCCTCATCTTTCTCAAAGATTGATGCTCTGGGGAACACAGTTGCCATGTTGTAAGGCCATTTAATCAGCCCCATGGACAGGTCCATGTGGGAAAAGATTCAGGGCCCCTTGCCAACAGTTAGCAAGAACTGAAGCCCCCTTCCAGCAGCTGTGTGGGGAGCCCTGGGCAGCTGAGCCCAGGGTCTCGGGCGAGCATGCAGGTGACTGGAGCCTCAGATGACACACTGACTGCAACCTTGTCAGGCCTCTGAGCCAGAACCACCAGCTAAGTTGCTCCCAGGTTCCTGACCCTCAGAATCTGTGAGCTAATAAATGTTTATTATTTTAAGTCTGTAAGTCTTGGGGATAATTTGCCATGCAGCAATAATTAATGTATCTAATTTCTTCGGGATTACTACTTTGTCATTCGATCTGCCACACTGTCTACTCTGTCAAGTCTAATTATTTTTTTCCAGCATGTCCCCTCTTTTCTACTTCCACTGTTCTCAGGTCTTGCCACATAGTTGTCATCTTCCCCTCCCTGCTGATTTGGCTCATTGGTTCCAAGATGCCTGTTCTTCCTTTTCTTTCCCTGAAACCCATCAACAACTAACTCTTAGGTAAGGTGTATGAGAGGTCAATTTTCTTAATCCTTGCATGTCTAAAAATGCTTTTTCCTATTTTCATTCCTGATTGATAGTTGGCTGATTATAGATTCAAGGCAGAAAGTTGTTTTCTCCTTGAATTTTGAAGGCATTGATTATTCTTCTGGCATCTAATGTACCTGCTGTCCAATACCGTTTTCATTCTTGTTCTGTTAAGTATGACCTAGCTTTTCCCTCCTTGGAAGTTCTAGGCTCCTTGATTTGTCCCTAGTGTTGTGGAATTTTATGATGTGACTTGTACCATTCAGGATGCTTTGCTGAAAGTGAAGAAAGCCCAACTAAAATGGCTCACAGGACAAGTGGATTCATTACTTGCATAGTAAGAAGACCTGCAATAAGGTGGCTCTGGGGTTGATTGACTTAGTGACTGAAGTACATAGTCAGGGACCCAGGTTCTTAAAAATCTATCTGCTCTGCCAGGGTGCATTGGTAACTCCCTTTGTGGGCAAAATATGGCAGCAGCATATATTCCAGAGGCAGAAATTGAGACTATCTCTCCTTCTTATCTAGTTAAAACTTTAGAATATTTCTCAGAATTAATCCTATCATCGGCAGACTTTCTCTCATGGCCCCAGGTCCAAAATAAGGTATTATAGTCATTTCTAAATGAATCACTAGACCAGGGGAATAAAATTAATATTATTATCTTAGAGTAATCAAGATTTACTCCCTGGAACTGAAGATGGGCATTGGTGTTTTCAGACAACATGGTTTTGTAGGGGAATATGGGGATTTTAAAATACAATGTGAATCCCGTACCTTTGTCCTGTGGGTTTATACCATTTCGTTCCTTTATTCCTTTTTAATAGGATTTTGAAGGGAGAGGTGATACCGTGTATGTCCAATCTGTCATCTCCGTATGGAAGCCCCCACCAATGTTTTTCAAACTGTGAGTTGTAACCTATAGTATGCTATGAATTTAAAGAATGAAACAGAATATATAATACCAGATTGCATGTATTGCATAAGTAAGATTAAATATTGTTTCATGAAACATTTATTTAAGTTGAGTGTGCATGTGTGTGTGTGCTGGATAGGGATGTAAACTGTTTCTTGTTAAAAGTTGTACACAAAAATATTTGGGAAACATTACTTTAAAGAAATCTCTTCTGAGTATTTTGTGCTCAACAGTAACTATCTTATTTTGGTAGGTTTTACAGATACATGGGGTCCTAGCAAGCACATCACGCTTCAATGGCTATGACAGAGCGTGGGGAATATGTATAAGGGAACAGCTTCCCTCTCTTCCAGAGCAACTCAATGTGCTAGCATTATTGTCCTATTCATTTCTTTCTTCCAAAGGAAGAAACTGTGATTCAGAAATAAGCTGATGCCCCCAAAAGGCGCCGGCAGGGCCCGAGTGGCACATTTCTGGCCGTTAGTGTGGAGCTTGGCTGAGATCTGCCCCCTGATGGTCAGGGCTGTTTACAGAGTGCGAGGAGCTCTGTCCCAGGCTAAGCCTGTCCGCTCAGCAAACATCTGTCCAAAGGCTGCATCCTCCAATAGCTGGGAGAGCCCAGGTGAGGAGGGATGCGAGCTTCCTTCTGAGTTACACAATGTAGGAAGAACAGGTTTGTTTTGGAGGCTTATATTCACACAGCCTTGCCCTTTCCAGGCAGTTGTGTTCAGGAAAGCACGATGTGTATGTTTCCTCTGCCTAAAGATTTTCAGGAAGTGAAAACAGTTTTTTGTGAAACCAGCGTTTTTGGATCAAAATGTGTCGTGGTTGGGAAGCTCTTGCCACTGTCTGGGTGAGGTCAGTTAACCTGGCACTGTAGTCCCCACCCTGGGGTGCAGGGCTGGCTGGAGGACGTCTTAGTCTGGCAGCCCAGCGTCTTCAGTGGCCTGTAACCACGATGCGCTGCCCTTCTGCTGCCCTTCCTTGCTCTCCTCTGGTCATTCTGTTGTACTGTATTTTCTGCTTCCCAGTTTTAACATTCTTATTCAAAGAGGTTTATTGAAATATCCTTGACATGTATGTTTTTAAGTTGTACAGCTTGATGTTTTGAGATAGTATACATGTGGAAAGATCACTACAATTGAGCTAATTAACATATCATCACCTCTGCTTAGTTGCCACTGTGTGTGTGTCTGTGTGTGGTGAGATTTCACCTTAGCTCTATCCTCTTTGCAATTCCCAGTATACAATACAGTGTTGTTAACTGTAGTCACCATGTACTCCCTGCATTACATCTCTACAAATTTGCTCTAGAATTTATTCATTTTGTGTAACTGAGACCCTTTGAACATCATCCCGTTTCCCCGTCCCTTCTGCCATGGCAACCAACATTCTACTCTCTGCTTCTGTGAATTTGACTATTTTATATTCCACATACTAGTATAAGTGAGATCATATAGTATCACTCTCTCTATGTCTAGCTTACTTCACATAGCACAATGCTCTCCAGGTTTATCCATGTTGTCACAAATGGCAGGACCTCCTTTTTCAAGGCTGAGTAATATTTCATTTATATATATATATAATTTATTCATGAAAAATGCAGGGGTTAGAGGCATGGACTCCCCCTCCAATCTTTTGAAATTTAGTGTATAACTTTTGACTCCCCAAAACCTTAAATTGTGGGAGATTTCTTCCAGGAAATACCCCACCCAATCCCCCATAGATGCCAAAATACCCAGATGCTCAAGTCTCCCATATAGATCAATGCATATAGTCAGTCCTCTGCATCCATGGGCTCCCAACCATGGGTGGAAAATAGTACAAGTATTTATTGAAAAACACCATGTATAAGTGGATCTGAGCAGTTCACACCTGTGTTCAAGGGTAAAAAAAAAGTATATATGCAAGCTTTTCTCTCCCTTTCCCCTCCCTTATCCCTTTCCCTAAAGGCTATTGAAGTCCCCCTTACTACTCACTTAGAAGCCTAGAATGGGTAGAAAATGCTACAGAGACAGCAGGGCCGTGGGGCAGGACAGCGGGTGGTAATAACTGACTGGAAGCCTCCTCAGAAGGAAGGCTCTCTAGCATGTCTTGTCCAACATATTCATCATATGTTACCCATGTGAGGTCATAAAGGTCACTCCACCAATTTTGTGGACCATTCACCACAACCTAAAAACATCTTGGAAGGCTTGATGATGGGTTGAAACTGATAAGAGAATATGATTTATAAGTAAATAGCATAAGACCAGGATGGGGGAGGTGTGGCAGGGTCATGAAAAAGACTTAAAAGGTGTTTAGCTAAGAGTTGAGTGAAAAAGAGCCACCAGCAAGTGTGACGACCACCGCCCCCTCCCCACCACACACACACACACACAAAGGCTGCATTGGCGAAGCTCAGTGTTTGCCGTGAGCCATGCTGGGCAGACACCAAACTTAAGAGGGAAATAACCTGTCATCCAGTTGCCAAGAGGAACTGATGGCAAAGGGCTTGAGGCTACAGCATGGCAGGAAGGTTGAAAGAAGTAGGCAGAGATAAGGAAGAAGCGACGTGATGACCACCTTCAAAGATTGAGGAAGAGGACTCTGATGCTCTGAGGAGGACCACTAAATTCCCTGGGGTCAGATCTCATCTTCAACGTGAAGAAGTGCATTGCAGCCGTTAAGGGTGTCCAAGGTGGACTGGTTGCTTCCTGTGGCAGTACGTCCCTCCCGTTGGAAAGTGCTGGTGCTCAGTGGACGGTTTAAAGTGAGACATTGAATATTTAGTTAAACAAAATGCCAGTCATAACTTTTTAAAAAAATATATATTTTATTGATTTTTACAGAAAGGAAGGGAGAGAGATAGAGAGTCAGTAACATCGATGAGAGAGAAACATCGATCAGCCGCCTCCTGCACATCTCCTACTGGGGATGTGCCCGCAACCCAGGTACATGCCCTTGACCGGAATTGAACCTGGGACCTTTCAGTCTGCAGGCCGACACTCTATCCATTGAGCCAAACCGGTTTCAGCAAGTCATAACTTTTTATGGTTGACACTAATACTACTAACAATAGTGGTAGCTAACACTAACTGGCTGGGTATGTGGCGCCCAATGTGTTATCTGTATTATCTTATTTAATCTTTACAGCAACACCATGAGGTACTTAACTATTATTAATACCATCTTTGAGTTGAGGAAATGTGCTGAGGGAGGTGAATATGCCCCAAATTAGAGACAGTGAAGAATAAGGCCTCACTGGTGAATGGGACTAAAAATCTAACAGCTCAGATCAGGAGAATATTTACTGGTATAAAGTTAATGCAGACGTGGGCGGGCCGGAGGGGAGTTGGATGGTCTCCTCCGTGAGGCTACAGACCACAGGGGCAGGGACGTCTGTGGTCTCTGCACAGGAAAGGTGTAGCCGCAGAGCTGACAAGAGGAGCTCCAAAGGAGCAGAGCAGCTGTGTCCTTTCGCTGGGTGGAATTAGCCTTAAATAAAGAATTCAATGAGTAAATCACACCTATAATCACACATGTAACTATACCATATACATTTTGACTGGTGTGAGAGCTTTTGGATAGTGCACAAGGAGAATTTCATGAAAACGACAAATGCCAATCTACATTTTGAATCACAGCACCAGCAGGTTTGTTTCTGATGCTGCATGATCGGAAAGAAATGCTCCCAGGCCTTCATTGTGCCCTGTAACAACAGCCAATGTTCTTTGCTTTTCCATATTTAAAAAGAAAAACAGAAGGACTTGGCATTCGTTTCTATTCATCCAGTTTTTAAATTGTTCTCAGTGGGAAATTCAGTCTGCATACCTAGCCCAACACTGTTGGAAACTGGAAGCCCTCCCAGCAACGTGAAGTTCCCCATTCAGTTCCAAGTGCGTTCTATTCCCGATGGTGAGTGTTACTTCTATAATTAGCATGTCCCCACTTTAGAGGCTCCTAGTCCCTCCCACTTGGCAGGAGGAGGGAGGAGGAAGGCCCAGAGGCAGACCCTGGTGGCCAAGCAGGCAGAACTGGAGTGCTCAGGGCTGCTGGCGCCACCAGACTTGCTAGCCTACCTGCTCAGGCCCTGCACCTGGCTTTTCATCGGTAGAGTTTCAGAAGGGAATACATGCAAATGATCCTCAATGAACAGTAATCGCTCCATAAAGAAACATCAGGCATAGCAGCACACCGAGCCACAGCACCACGCTGTGCAGGGCCTCGCTGCTGTTCTGAGGCCAGGGCAGGTCTCAGGCAGGAGAAGCGAGTAAGAACCTGAGGCCTGTGCATGAGGTGGTAGCTCCATGCTGGGAGTCTGGTCACTTGCTACCTTCTGCTTCACACTTGAATCTTCCCAGGACTTTGGGGCTGGATCTTCCCACCCCCATGGCATCATGAATCAGAGCTGTCCCGGAGAGCTTGCGGGAAAACATGAAGGATAAGATTGCAGGGGTCCGCTTTGCTCCCTGGCTCTAGGGGGCTGGACTGCGGTGTGGCCCATTCCACTGCTCCAGGTTTTCCTTTTCAGCCCTCCCCTGGGGTGAGCTGCCTGGGTGAGTCAGTAAAGGTGTGCTGTGGGAGGCGGGACAAAGGCCAGTCCTTGTTGCCAGGAGTCCTTTGAGATGCAGAGCTGCCCTTGCAAGGGATGCCCAAGAGCCAGCTCTCGAATTTGTCCCGTGGAAGGATGCCATGTTCTTACCTCTCTGGCAAGGCCCAGGTTGCAAGCTGGGAGTGTGATACACATCTGTTCAGAGCCAAGCACTGTGCTCAGAACTGGGTCACCTCATAGACAGGCAAAGATGATCTATTCTGATTGGGGGAATCAGATTTCGTCCTTCCTTGTAAAACCCAGCCGTGCCCGCAGCGTCTGCCAGCATCAAGGTGCTCCTTTGTCCTCTCGCTCCAGAGGCTGAAGAGTGAAGCGACACAAAGGGCATAGTGCCCGCCTGAAGTCTCCCACACCCGTCTCTGTTCAGGGCTCTGGGCACTCACTCTGGCTTCCTTGCCCAGAGGCCAAGGAGCCATCACACTTGTCTAAGGGGGCAGGAGGTGTGGCTTCTCTCCGGAGCCTGTGTCTCCTCAGTGCATACCCCTGGCATGTGCTGGGAGACGCAGCCTGGCCTTCCCAAGAACAGTGTTTCACTGGCACAGCGAGGGCTTGGAGGGAGGTTTCTGTCTCCCACCCCCCCTCTGCCTTTCTAACTTGTTTTTCTGCGGCAGCTAGTGCCTGTGCTCCCAGATGCCCTGTAACTGAAAAAGGAGCCTGCTGAGTTATGTGTGAGCCCATGCTGCCCTCTAACGGCTCCTGCCTTCTAAGTTTCCAGGCCCTGCTGGGAACAGATGCCCAGGCCCTTGTGGAGGGTTCCCAGCAAGATTCCCCGAGGAAGCTGGTTCTTTCCCCACAGCAGCCCTTACTCTACATGGGGACAGAGTGGGGTAGGGTGGTGGTGGTGGTGGGTGTCAAAGTCAGGCAGCTTTGGTGTGTCTGTCTGTGGGAGAAATGGTCCAATGTCTCCCTGCCAGGAGCGAAGTAACTAGACGTTCTTTGGACCCACCTATCCCATTGCTCATCACTTCCACCTGCTCCCTGGCAGCTCTTTTCAGGGACCAGAGAGGGAAACACAGTGCTGGCAACTGTGCACATGAAGGGGCTTCCTTCCCCTGGTAAGAGGGGCATGGGGGTGAGGTTCAGACTTTCCAGTTGACACCACAAGAACCAACTCAAAAGGAGAGGGAGAGGGAACAGGCAAATCTGTTGACATAACATCTGTTGAGTTAATGTTTGAAGAACCTGAAGAAATTGTTTGGACATGGTCCAGTTCTGTTTTAAGGCGAATCCAGGGCTTAATCAAGGCACAAAGTTCATAGGTGTGGGAGGAAGAGCTGGGAAACATTTTGTTTTGGTAGCTGGACAGCTTTCCTCCAGAAGTGATGGAAGGAGGCTGAAAGAGGAACTTGTGTTTTTCTCCAGTAAGCTCCAATCTGGCAAAAGCCAAGCATGCTACCCACTCTGCAGGAACAAGGTGAAAGTTCGTGTTCATGAGTTCAGAAAGTTTCTAGAGTGAAGCTGCTCTTAGTGGAAAAAGACTTAGTGTAAACAGCTCAGATCTGGCCTTCAGCTTTCCTTAAACTGGGGTTGCTGGTCACAGAGGTGAATGCACCAGTTCCTGGGGGATTGGGAGAGCTGCTTGGTGGGTGGCAAACTGTTGTTCTTGGCCCCGTGGGGGGTGATGGAGAGCAGAGAGCAGCAGAGAAGGATGGGTTGGGGTTGAGTTAATGAGCCTGGTATTCATGTAAGGGTTGAGCAACTAGGCCATTTCTGATATGGTCACTCCTTGCAGAAATGGAAGAGAAGCATTTTTATTAGGAAATAAATCTTTCCCCACTGAACTTTAAAGAATGGAGTTATTTATTCTTTCTCAAAATCTTGAGCAAGTTCTAAAAAAAAAGATGAGAGGTAATAAAACAGTTACTTCTCTTTTGATAAGCTGACCTGAAATTGTGGCCTGGTGTGTCTGTGGATGCCTGATGGTGTTTCCTCAGCCCGGGTGTGGGCAGTAGCCCCCCCAGGCAGCGTGGCCCTGGTGTGGGTCCTCTCCAGGCCTGACCGACAGCGGGCAGCCCCTTTCCCCTTCTGTAACACACACTCCATCCAGTTCCCACTCTGGAGAGATAGGTGTTTCCCCAAAGCTGGGTTCCTGTTGAGCTGCATGCACCTGCTCGCTGGTTTTATTTGGATAAAACAAGGTAAACAGAGGGCCCCGGGCTTATATGTGATATTTAAAACAAAAGGTTGTGATCAGAGGACCTCTAAGAGTCTTTAAATCCCTGGCATCCTGTGACTTCCTGTTAATGTTCTAGCAGTGGCTAGAGGAAGCCAGCATGATCTGGACGTCCAGGCCCCTGGGGGGTGCCTGAAGCACTCCACAGCAGCACCTCCACTTCTCAGGATGTGCACATATGCACGGGCTCTGGTGCACCATCGTTAGCAGGCCAAACCTAGGCAGGCCCTGCATTTTGGCAAGTGCTTCACCCAGCCTCAGTGTCCTCCTTGTTGAGTGACGTTGTGAGCATTAGATTGTAGGAGTTCAGTACTCAGCATCAGTGCTAGCATCTTGTAAGATACCAATAGTATTATATTTTAAAAAGCTGGATTAAAAGGACCAAGAGGAAATGAAATGTAGAGGCTGTGAGCCCTATATGCCTCCTCTGGCTTGTGGTCAGATAGGGGCAGGAATTTGAAATAAAAGTAGAAATAAAAGCTGTGGGAGAAAGATGAGAGAGCGGAGAGCGGAGAGTCAGGACCTCTCCTGGAGAAACCAGATTTCCGTGTGAACAGCGTGGGGAGCAGCCATCCGGGCAGCCTGAGAAAACCTGAGGAGAAACCTGAGCAATCAGCTCTGAGGGATCCAGCAGAGAAGAAAAGCCGAGGACCGAGGACCGAGGACCAGGCTCACAGCTGAATACCTGCAGGGAGAAGTTTTGGCTGGGAGCAGAAAGGGGATGGGCGGGGTGGCGGCAAAAACTGGGAACTAGTCCAAAGCTACCAGTCTGCCAGGCCAGGGGAACTGGGAGCAGCAGCCCGTTAAGTACCTGATTAATGAGTAAGCTGCTGGCTGGTTTAGGTAAGGGCGCACCTGTGATTCCCTAATCCCTACAAAGCTCCACCGTGAACTCTCCACACTCTCTCTGAGTCTGGATTGTGCTGAGGCCCTTGCAGGAAGGGACTCCTGAGAGAGTTTTTTCTTCTTTATTTCTTTTTCCATCACTATTTACTCCCTCACACCCCCTTCCACCTCCTCCTTCGCCCCCACAATCACCGCACTGTTGTCTATGTCCATGAGTTCCTTCTCTTTTCTTTTTGTTCAGTCCCTCCACCTCCCTCCTTGCCCCTACACAGGCCCCCAGCCCCCCTTCTCTGCCCCCTCCACCACCAGAGCTGTTTTTTTTTTTAATCTGACATTTTTTTGGCCCTTAACAGAAGTGGCAATAAAAACAAAACTAGAAGTTGCTTCATATACTTGAAGCTGTTGTGGAGCAAAATGTGAGCAAAAGTTAATAGTCCATCGTATGGTATAGACTTGAGGTTATCTTTCATCCTGTGGCCTTTCCTGTACAGTTGGGTTTATATTTTTGTTGATAATTTTTTAAACTTTTAATTTAAGAATAACATACATTCAGAACAGTGCCAAAAGCCTGACTTTATAATTTGCTAAAAGTTCACAATTTGAAAACACTCATACAACCAGCACTTACATAAAGAAACAGAACATGATGCCCTCCCCGTGCCCCTTTCCCAGCATCAGATTTTGCCTGTTTCTTTCTTTTTCCCCCTTTAAGTAATTTTTATTTGTGATAAAATGTGCAAAACATAACATTTATAATCTTAATCATTTTTAAGCCTACAGTTCAGTGGCATTAAGTACATTCACAGTGTGTGCAACCATCACCATCTCCCAGCCACAGAACTTTTTATTTTGCAAAACTGACACTCTGTACCCTGTAAACACTAACTCCTCATCTCCACACCCCCCCATCTCTCTCCCCACCCCCCACCTTGGGCAACCACCGTTCTGCTTGCTGGCTTTATGAATTTGACTGCTCTAGGCACTTCATAAAAAAGAATCAGGCAGTGCTTGTCCTTTTGTGGCTGGCCTAGTCACTTAGTGTATCTTCCTCAAGATTCATTCATGTTGTAGCATATGTTAGAATTTTCTTCCCTTTTAAAGGGTAAACAATATTATATTTCTTTGTATGCATCTATGACAGTTGTTTATCCGTTCATCCATAGATTGTTTATCCATTCATCCATAGACGTACACTAGGGCTGCTTCCAACGTGTGGCTATCGTGAATAATGCTATGAACATGGAGGTACAAATATCTCTTTGAGAAGAATGGAGCTGCTGGCTCATGTGGTAGTTCCATTTTTAATTTTTTGAGGAACCGCTATACTATCTTTCACAGCTAGTTTTGCCCCCCTCCCCCTTTTTTTTAATTTAGTATACATGGAATCATTCAGCACACAATCTTTTCTATTTTTAATTTTTTGAGGAACCTCTATACTATCTTCCACAGCTAGTTTCACCTTTTTTAAAATTTAATATACGTGGATCCATTCAGTACACAATCGTTTCAATCTTTTATTTGTGTTTTTTTTTCATTCAGCTTTGTGTTTATAAAACTCAGTTTTTGTTGATAAAAATTTTAATATGCATCCAGTATTATAAGGGTCTAAAAATGTACTTGATTTTTGTCTGTTTCATACTTTCCCATATTTTATTAAGCTGTGGGGTTTTTTTTGTTTTGTTTTTGTTTTATTTGATAGATAAACCCTTCCCATTCTATTAGGTAGCTGTGCAGCATTTTGTTAGGAGTATTGAGCAGAGCAGTACATTTCTTCCTTAAATGTCAACAGAACCTTTGCAGAGACATTTGCCGGTGTTGCATCAGGTTCTGTGCTCCTCGTTTCCTGCGAGGACATCAGCCACCGCTCCCTGTTTAGGGTGCTCGAACAGACTTTACAGCCTAAAGGGGCAGCTATCCAAGTGAGGAGCCCTGCACAGCCCTCGAGCTTCGCCTACTCATCGGCAAACATCCTTTAGCTTCAGACTGATGCTATAATTTTATGATGGAGTACTTTGATCGGCCATTCAATTACCTGGGCTGATAACCACTGCACAAGATAAGATAGCCTTATATTTCCATACCTCCTGTAAACTCCTGTAAACCGACTTTCCTAGTGAGCCCTTCCAGCCACATCCGTCCAATTAAAAACCTGCAGTGGGCTCACACATTTGCAGAACCCCTAAAGCACCTAAAGGTTTCATTGCATACTTTAAAAAAAACCATTTCTGTAGAGAGCTGAGAGAGAAAAAGATCTTGTAAATCAGATAATCTAGTTAGTTATATGCTAGCCTCAAGTTTTAACTAGGTTTCGTCTAGAAATTATAGCGAGTTCCGTGCGGTAGGGAATAAGGGCAGTGTGTCCTCTCTTGGGGAAGGGGGAAAGCGGGTGGAGTGGTGGCCACAGAATAGTCAGAGTTTGCTAAGAGTTTGACTGTCTTCCAAGACCAGAGGCGAGGCCCTGGGGACTGGCTGCCCCGCCCTGGGGCCAGCAGCACATGACCCTGAGGAGCTGGCACATCTCCTGACATGCTCTCTGTACCAGACACATTTTGGTGGAGTCAGGGGTCCTGGGTTTGAGTCTGACAGCAGAAATGTGATAGCAAATTGCCGGACCCCACAGAATCTCACTTTCTCCACCAGTGGAAACAGCGGAATTTATAGACTCGGTTGTGTCTGTCTGCTATATTTTCTTACCTCCACTCCCAGAAGAAGGTCAGGTCTCTGAGCTCCTTATCGTGCAGGGAGGTTTGTGGTACAGAACTGAAAGCAGTTTGCCTGAATCCACACCGCCCTGTGGATTTTGTTCTGAAAGCTCACGGTCCTTAGCAGTCTAGGCTAACTGGTGCCCAGAGGATGGGGTCTGTGTGCATGGGAGGTGGGCTGTTGTGTGTGTTGCGGGGGTTGGAGGCTGGCACTTCTGTTTTGTTTGTGTGCCTGTTTATTTGTGCTCAGTGAGGAGGAGGCTGCAGCGTGGAGGGGTGCTTTCTGTGGCTAGCAAAGAGCCCGTGCTGGAAATTCCAGAAGGAGCCCCAAGCATGTGAGGCCTGTGCTGTCGTAGGCCCAGATCTGGAGAAGGTGGCCAAGCCTTGGTAGGGAATGGCTGCTGGCAACCAATGAGCAGCGTGCAGACGTCTGCAGGGGACCAAGCCAGAGATGGCAGTGGCATGTCAGGGATAACCAGGGCCACGGAAGACCAGAGGGGCCACCTCGAATCTTCTCCTTTGCTTATGACTCTGGGGCTTTTGCCTTTTGAACAACTGCAGGAACTGGGGTGAGAAGTGATAGTGGCAAACAGGGTTAAGGTCAAATTAATTTGATTTAACAAAACTGAAATGCATGTTTTTATAACCTGAGTTTGTGGAGCAAAATTCCTATTGAACACAAATAGGAAAGATGGGGACATTCTACTGTCAGCTAATGTGACCACTGTGGGGATGGAGTGGTAATGTATGTGGAAGACACTTATCAAGTCCTGAAGTAGTTTCTGTTAGGACCCAGTTCCCCTGGAGGGGGAGCATGCAGGCCCAGGCTCTCCTAAGGGTGGGTGGCATGGTTTCCTCGGGAGGCAGGCTTCCCTGGGCGTCTGTGTGGGGTGTCCGGGTCTGTCGCATCCATCAGCAGACTGGAGCAGGATGTTGACAGCTGGGGCTGCTTCCTTGGGGGGATGGGGCAGGGTATTGCCTCCAAATGCTGACCCTGCAGATTTGCTTAGTTTACCACAAAGAACAGAGACTCAGACGCACCTCGAGGTGAGCACTGGAGATTGCTGACAGGATTGCGTGTCCACACTCTGCCATGCCTCCACTGTCCGGTCTATCATGATGACAGGTTGTGCTGGAAAATGATTGCTTTGCTCCTGAGATGCTAAGCCATTCCCAGAGAACTGGGTGACCTGAGCAGGAAGAACCTTAGCCAGTGGCATCTAGACCTGCACTGACCAACAGAAACCTAATGCCCACAAGCTGAGCAACACATGCTATTTCAATGTTTTAGTAGCTACATTGTAAAAAATAAAAAGGAGGTGAAATTAATTCTTGTGATTTATTTTATGTAACCCAATATATTAAAAATACTATAATAAATATCAACTAGAGGCCCCGTGCATGAAATTCGTGCACTGGTACGATTCCTAGCAGCTGCAGGCTGCTGGCCGGGAACTCCCTCCCTTCCCCCGAGCTGCCTGCGGCTGCCATTGCCAGGGCCTCCCTCCCTTCCCCGAGCTGGCCTGCCCCCTGGTCGAACTCCCGGAAGAACTCTGGTCGAGGGGACAGTTTGCATACTACACTTTTATTATACAGGATGTGAATATAAAAGAGTATTAATATAAAATATTCATGAGATATTTTTTGTTTTCATTTAAGTGTTCAAAATCCAGCCCATGTTCATTTTTCCAGCATGTCTCCATTTATCCCAGTGACGTTCATGCTCCATGACCACACATGGCCCTGGGTTAGACATGCAGGATCACACCACTAGTTCTCAGTTGAGGGCATCCTTCCCACCCACCATAGGGCACTTGCCAATGTCTGCATATATATCCTATATAATAAAAACCTAATCTTCTAAGTGTCCAGTCGGCTGTTCAACCAATCAAAGCATAATATGCTATTGATATGCTAAGATCACTCAATGGCTCACTATGATGTGCACTGACCACCAAGGGACAGATGTTTAATGCAGGAGCTGTCCCCTGGTGGTCAGTGTGCTCCCACAGGGGGAGCGTTGCTCAGCCTGAAGCCCTGAGCCAGGCTCATGGCTGGTGAATGCAGCGGCAGTGGCAGGAGCCTGTCCAGCGCGGGGAGCAGGCCCCAGCCATCAGTTGGACATCCCCTGAGAGCTCCCGGACTGGGAGTGGGTGCAGCCCAGGCTGAGGAACCGCCCCGAGTGCATGAGTTTTGTGTATCAGGCCTCTAGTTTATATATATATATTAGAGGCCCAGTGCACGAGATTTGTGCACCCAGAACATGAGATTTGTCCATCAGCCCAGCCTGTGCCCTCTTGCAGTCTGGGAGCCCTCAGGGTATGTCCAACTCATGGGACAACTAAGGGTATGTCAGATATCCTTAGCACTGCCACTGAGGCAGGAGAGGCTCCCGCATTGCCTTTATTGACTTCAGAGAGGAAAGGAGAGGGGGAGAGAGACATCAATGAAAAAGAATCATCGATCGGCTGTCTCCTGCATGCCCCCACTGGAGATCAAGCCTGCAACCCAGACATACGCCCTTGACTGGAATTGAACCTGGGACCCTTCAGTCCGTAGGCTAACCCTCTATCCACTGAGCCTAACTAGCTAAGATGCAGATATTTTTAATGGTCACAACTGGAAAACATACTGTTACATCCAGTAAGTAGAGACTGGGGTTGCTAAACATGCTACAATGCACAGGATGGCCCCACAGAAAGGAATTATGTCCCAAGATGTCAATAGTGCTGAGGTTGAGAAAACCTAGTCTAGACCAGTCTCCCCTCCTCCCCTTTTTTTTCACGGAGGTGGGAGTGAGCCAGCCACTGACAGGACAGGTGCTGACACTCAGGTCTCCTGGGTTTAGCCCCAAGGCACTTCCCTACATCACCCATGGCCTCCTTCAGGCAGGTGACAGCAGCAGGTGTTCCCAGTCCTTCTTCCAGAACAGCTCTGCAGATGATATAAGTGACAGGACACAAGCCACAGGCAAGACACCAAACCCCAACAAAGTTCCACAGCACAAAAGTTTCTTTTGTGTTACATGGAAATTTAGGGAAAATTCATACACTTGTCAGAACCTGAAGACTAGCCTGAGAGACAAAGGAAACGCTGAAGCCAGCGAGAATTCTGCAGCTGACACGGGGCCAGCTTGAACGAGGCCTTCAAAGCTCGGGTGTCAGAGGGGAGCATCTCCCAAGGAGATCGGGTTTCTTACTCAACTACCAGAGGACCAGGAACCACTTTCTGAATGTCCATTTAAATGCTCACTCTCATCAATCAACAAAAAGTACTTTCTAGTTACTGGAAGCCAAAGCTCCAAGTACAATAATGACCAAGTGTATTTCCCTCTCTTGGTCTCCTGAAGGGTCTTTCAGAAAACATCTCCCTCTTTACCCCCAACATCACCAAGTATACAGATAGGAATTCTTGAACTGTTTGTAGAAGCTGGTAAGAGGAGTGAGTGAATGAATGAATGGATTGCACAGAACAGCTTCAGAGGCACACAAGCTTTCTTTCTGTTTATTTCCGTGTTAAGTACCCTGTCTCTTCATGCCTGACCTTTGGCCTCCTTGCTGGTGCTGCTTTCTGTGTCCAGCCCCATTCTGCATCCCATGCTTGGGGATGGCCTGAAGTCACCTAGGGAAGGGATGCTGAGAGAGCTCCCTGCATGCCTCCCTCCCCAGCCATTGGCCTGGCCTTTGGGGCCTCTGGGGCTCCCTGTAAAAATGCCTCCTTTCTCTGTGTCTCACGCCAGGAGACACTCAGACCTCACTTCCTGTATCTGTGGCCTCTGGCTCTCCTTGGGCCTCTCCAACCTCCATGGGGAGAAGGTGCCCTTTGTGCATGTTTCTGCCGACAAGGGGCCGTTCAGCCGCATTGAAACAGACTCTACACCTGTGGTACACCTGCCCGCTGACAAACCACAGGGAGCCATTGTTCGCTCAGTTCATGTTTTATTTTGAGCCTCTGGCTTGTTTTTGTCTACCTTTATGCCTTTCACTGCTCATCAACTTAGCAGAGGATGAGGAAGCAGAACTCAAATTGGCTCCAGCCATTGTGTCGTTCGCACAAGCTAAGAACAGAATAAGAAAGGAGCTTAGAGCTGTTAAAAAATGAGATTGGTGGAGAAGCTGTGTGCTCACACACATGGCCCCTTCCCCCACCCTGTCTGTTTAGACATGGCTGACAGCTGGCACTCTGGCCCCAAAGAGGCACAGGTATCAAAGGTCCGAATGACACTTGGGAATTCCCAGCACTCTGACCCATGGCTGCAGCCTGGCCTTTCTGCCTCCATGGCTCCTATTGTTCTCATCAGGAGGAGGTAGAGAGGTCTCTGACTCCACTGGGTGCGCTGTGTGTCCTGTCATTAGGCTCCAGGACAGCTGTCCAAGTTCTGGGACTTGGAAATAAGTTTCTTACTCTGAGAACTAGGGCTTGACCTGGAATGAAGGATGAACATATTACCTGGAGATGGATCAGCCACTTACTGACCATAGCTGCAGGGATGTGGACAAGAAACTCCCCTCTACCCGCCTAGGCTCTCCCAGCTGATCTAACAATTAAATTGACATGAGGCAGATTCACAAGAGAAAATAACCAAATTTAATTACATATGTATGGACGGGATCCCTGCATACATGAGCTGTTCAGAGACAGAAAGGGAAAATGGTGTGCATATGGCATTCTGAGCTAAGGAGAGGTAAGGCACCTTGGGGCTTCAGAGGGGAAGAAGGTCATGGTAGGATGATAAGAAGAGCAGATGCTCAGTAATTAGAAGTTTGCCCTGCCCTATAGGGAGGTCATAAAAAGTTATCTCTGGTGATAACTGTTATTATGGGCAAGGCCCCAAATTTAAATTCTTCAGGGAAAAGCAAAAGTTTCTCATGAGCTCTCAGGGTCTCTATTGCCTACAGATGAAAAAATTCACATGCCCAGGCGGCACCTGAGGGAGGCCTGTTCTGACCCTTCAGGGACAAATTCCTGGTCATACCAAGGGCTAGCTTCGAGGGCACGGCCACTGTACTGGCTCCTGGCTCGGTGCAGCTACCCGTGTGCTTATACAACTGGTACTTCCGCAGAGAGAGGCCATTCTGTGCACAAATCAAGTCTGGATTAAACCCTTTCTAGACACTGAGAGCTGCTCTTCTCAGAGAACTGAAGGATGGATTTTGAAAACCATTTCTTTACCTCTTTCTCATCTCCTCATTATTTTATTTACTTTAAAGAATACACACAATGTCTTTCTTAAATGAGATGAAGTCCAGAATCTAGGCATCTGTCTTAAGCACAACGGGTTTCTCCAGCTCACTCACAAGAACGCTGCTCCATCTTGACTGCCTCCTGGCTCTCATTAGCTGGAGTGCAGCCCTGTGTTGGGGGGTGGGGGGTGGGGGGCGGCTGCTCTTTTGCCCTCAGCATCTCTGGGGCAGCTGGGATGGGGCAGGAAGTGGCAGACAGAGATGGTTCCCTGCTGCTGTGCAGCTGTTGGCAACCCACCTCCCCACGCGGGCAGCTCCTGCAGCTGGCTGGGGTGCATGCCATTATGCAACATGGCCTGGTGCTGCCGACAGATGCCAAGGCCAATGCAAACCCCATAATGCAAACACTCAGATGAACAGGACAACGTGTGTACTTTGCTTCCAGGTCCTGGTTTCATGCTCGTGTTTGCTGACCCAGCACATTATTTTAGCTGAATCTTAATGAAAACATTTTGGACAGGGATGAGTGTCAGGCGCTTTAATTAAACTGGTTTCGGAGTGTCAGTGGCCCAGGGTCTCAGTGGGACACAGTGCTTACTCTGGTGGGAGTGGAGTGGCTGTTTACTTCTGGAAGTGAACATGAGGAAGTTAATGGCAAAAGAACGTCACATTTTTGCTCTTTCTGCTCCATCTGCTGGATCTGCTGGCTTTGTTTTTATTTTAAGAGAGCATGATGTTTTGGTGGAGGGTGAGTTCCCAGGAGAGTCATTTTCAGAGGAAGAATATGGGGACATCGGCACAAGGAAACCTTATGTTGTAACTGCAATTATTTTTCTCTTCTTTTTTTCTTATTGTGGCTTGAAAAATTCAGAAACCCTTAGGAAGACAGGCGGTTTGCTTTCATTGTACACGAATGGTATCAAAACCGTCTGCTAGCTCATCTATGTTGGAGAACTGTGAGGCCAAACAGAGTCACAGAAACTGCTCGGCGCTGTGCAATAACTCTGCCCGAAGCAGCAGCCGCCGGAGGCCCCTTTGGAACAGTGTTTGTTGAATCCTGGCACTTGCAGAGGTTACTGCAAGTCATTACCGATCACTTTTGCACGCCTCGCAGCATCTCCTGTAAAGAAAACACACTCAGGGGTTGGGTCTGGCCTTTCTCTCCAGTGTAGTTTCCAGTCCCCTGCGTTGCTGTCCTTTTGCTTCCCCCGGAGCTGAGCTGAGCAGAGCAGAGCAGAGCAGCCTTGATTTGGGCAGCAGCAGGGAGCCTTGCATGGGCGCCTAATCACCAATGCGCTTCTGAAGGAGGCGGCCAGGGGGAGACGAACTGGCTGGAGTTTCCTCCCTCAGATTGCTCTTCTTGTCACTTATCTCATTTCCAAACATAGGACTACATTCACTTCATCAAAGAGCTGTGCTTGGAGAAGGCACATGCTAATAAGACCACCTCCCCTCCAACCCCCATCCCCACCCCCGTGTGCAATCAGGAGCCTCACTCCCTGATCTCTCAGGGAGGCTGCCTTCTCTGCTCTGCCCTACTCCACAGAGCATGTCCCTCTCCCCCTCCTGCCTCCCCTGACCTGGGATGCATTGAGAAAGCAAATAGCCCGTTTGCCTTTCTCTTTCAACATTCCTACTTTTATCAGAAATCCTGAAGAGTTCACGTGGTCAAGCAGCTCCTGCCTGAGTTGGGCATGTGGGGAATGAAAGAAGGAGGACTTCAGTGCCCCCAAGAGGTGGCACAAGTTGAAAACAAAATTAGCTGCAAAAAAAGGTTCAGATTGATTCATAAGTGACCAATTTATAAAATTTTCAGTGGGACCCAGGAATTCTGTGTAAGCCTCTGCTATGTACATGGGGGGCAGAGGATGAAGCAGATAGGGTTCTCATTTCCAAAGACCTGAGGGTCCAGGAAGGAGATGGGCTGTGTGCCCACATAGCTGGCAGGTGAGAGACCCCTGATGAGACCAGCCTGCATGCTCTCCTGGGTTCCAGGCCTTTCCCAGCATGAGATGCATCAAAGGACCACAGAGCCAGTGGTCTTGAAAAGTAATGAATAAGTTTACTACAAACTTCTTGAGAAGGCAGTGAAGGGTGAGGGATTGGGCATTACATGGTCAAACACAGGGAAGACTCTGGGAAAAAGAATCCCTCACCCATGTGCCTGGCATGTTGCAGGTTCCTGGTGATGGGCAAAACTCTCTCCCCTCTTAGTGGCAAGTCTCCTGCTCTTTGGCCACTTCATCCCTCCATCCCTTTTGTCAACCTCTCACCACAGTTCCCCACCCCCAGCCCCACAGATGCTTTCTTTACTTCTCTGCCTGGCTGCCTTCCATGGGCCTTTTCCAGAGCTCTGTTGGCACCTCTCAGTTCTCTCACAGGTTCTTTTCTACCACTTCACACCCTGCCAGGTGGGAGCTCTGTGGGCAGAGCAAAGGGGCCTCCTCCCTTACAGTGCTGGACTTTACCTGAGCCCTGTGCTCAGAACAGTGAAGGTTAATTCCCCCCAACACTGTGGAGTTTGTCTGCTCCTTCCTGTAAATGTCTAGACAAAACAGCTACTGGGACATTCGAATCTTTGGATTTGGGCTGCTCTCTCTGCTGCAATAGCCTGAGAAAAATCAGTGCCCTTATCCATTTATTGTTTTTTGATAGTTTGGTGCTGTGTTTGGATGGAAGCATCTGGGCCCGGGTGCTGAGGCCCCTCCAGTCTGCTGTGCTCCTTGCTGGGCCGGCATTCCAGGGGTCCCAGGGAGAGTCCGCTCCTGGTCCTGTGCTTGGCCATCTGTCCATGGTAACATGGAAAGGACTTGATTTTGATTCTGTTTGAACACTCTTTAGGTTGGGTTTTGTTGCTGTTCCGTTCACCATGAGACACTTTCCATTCACTTCTCAAGCCTGAAAAGGAACAGAATTTGTCACTCCAGATGCGTCTCTTTGAAATAAGGATTATTTGTAGGCTGATTGTTTTTAAGAGACAACAGGCACAGGAAAAGCTCTAAAAACTGAGTAGAAGTTGCACTTTTGCCCTTTTGTAAGAGATTTACATTTATGGAGAAAAATCTGCATTTATGAGAGTGTCTCCCCCTCTGTGCCAGGAAGAGGGGGATGACCAACTCCCTACAAACTCTTATCAATGCAAAAGGCAAGGACTTACATCTGGGTAAATCATACCTGTGCTTTTCCTGGTAACCTCCCATATCTAACCCCCCTCTCCACCCACATTTTTAAAATATATATTTTTATTGATTTCAGAGAGGAAGATTGAGTGAGAGAGAGATAGAAGCATCAATGATGAGAGAGTACCATTGATTGACATGCCCCACAATGGGGATTGAGCCTGCAACCCAAGCATGTGCCCTGACCTGGAATCGAATTGTGACCTCCTGGTTTATAGGTCAACGCTCAACCACTAAACCACACTGGATGGGCTCCACTCATATTTTTTTGTCTTTAGTTGAAGTAGTATTTAAGGTAGTGGCTTCTGCCATATTTGGGAATTACTCAGTTTTCCTGGGTTGCTCCCATGTATACCGAAGGCATATATGTCATTAAACTTCCATTTGTTTTTTCCCCCCTGCTAATCTGTCTTTTATTACCGGGTGGTCTCAGCCAAGAACCTAGAAGGGTAGAAGGAAAATGGTTTTTCCTCCCCTTCATCCTCCTTTGGAAATCCATTCTGATTACAGTAAGTCCTCACTTAACATCTTTGGTTACTGACTTTAATTGAAATAATGTATACATTGTATAACAAAACCAATTTTGCCATAGGATAATTGACATCAATAAGAGTTAAGTTTCAATCACATATTTCTAGTCACAAAAAATCACCAGACTTCTAAATAAAGATCCAAACTGCTTCTAATATTAAACATTGAAATAAATGTAAAGTATACATCCACTTAAGAAAGATGAGTGAAAACAAGCAAAACGGTGTTTTGTTTTGTTTTTTCTAACCTGCTCACTTCATTTTGGGGTTGCGGCTGTCTGGATCCTATTCTGGCAGCTCAGTTCGCAAGGTGGAAACCCACCCTTCCATCGCAGGGCCACTTGCACATGCGCACTCTGATGGGGCATTGTAGACAAGCCAATTCGCTTAACTTCCACTTCTCTGGGATGTGGAAGGAAACTGGAGTCTCTGGAGAAAACCCGTGTCGTGGAGAACAAGCACCCTCCACAGACAGTTGGTCTGGCTGGGGAGCATTATTTTCCCTCACATCATCATCATAACCAAAGGATGTTGAATGAAAGGATGTTATTCAAGGACCTGCTGTATGTTTCTCCACTATGGTAGCAATTCAGTTCATGACCTCAATAAATGGCAGAGTTTTACTGAGGATAATTTACAACTGCAGTGGCCTCTTTGGCACCTAGAATTTCCCTGAGGCTTATAAGCTAAAACCATTGGGAGAAACTTTAGAATTTGTTCTCATTGTCTCCCCTCAAAAACTGATAGGTCAAAGATGCAAGATTGCAGGTGACAAAAAGATGACCCCACCTCTAACTATAGACAGAGACTAGAAAATGTTGGAAAGGACACTTCGGTCTTGCTCTTGAAGACTGAACCAGTCTGCCTTTGCTACTAATTTTGTAAATGGCTTATGACCAAGAATTAGAGATGTCATCTAAAACCACAATATAAATAGGAAAAATGTTCCTCTCTCGAAACATGTACACTAGCTCAACACCATGAAGACTCCATTGCAGGAAACATCAAATCAACCCAATGTGAACTGAAGGCTTTACAACTTAGCTGATTAGAAAGAAGGAGGCCAGGGCAATTTGCTTCCTCCAAAACTCCCCAAAGATAAAGACACTTGCAGATATCATTAATAAAAGGATATTGCCTGGTTTTATAATGTAAAAGGGAACAAGAGTCCAAAAATCTATCTCCCTGATGACTTTCACTAAAGGACCCGCCCCCTGTGTCCACACTAACTTGCCAGAGGAAACAATCATTCCCATGAATGGGCACTCCCACCTCCTTCCTAGTGGACCCAGGGCAAAAAACCCTGCCATCAGTACTTCTGATTTCCCTCCACCTTCCCTTGTACACAGCCATCTCTCTGGAGGACGTGACTGTCATCCATGTGACTACCTTTAGCTGAAACTCTCTGTGACTCACTAGGGTCCCTCACTACCTAGCACAGCTTTCAACTTAGCTCCACTCCCTGGTCAACCTCCTAGAAAGAGAATTACTTTCTAACTGAAAACTTTGCTTCCCTAAGAGTCTCATCCTTGAGACTCCCCACCTCATACCTTTGTTTTTCATGGCTCTCATTTGCCCTCAGCTTTTTCTTGCTGCTGACAAAATGCCTGAGCCTCCTTTAAGCCCTCAAGTACAAGCAAATTACTTGACTCTCCTGGAGTTGCTTACCGCACTGACACAGATCAAATCTGGAAGTCTGACCCTCTCAGAGTAGAAATAGAACCTTCTGTACACTCCCAACACTCCCACTGTGTCCTCTAAAGCAAGAATCCTCTAAGGTCTTCAACCTATAATTCAAGGCCTCCTTGACAAGGGAGTCTTAGTCCCACATCTAGTTCCTGTAATACTCCCATCCTCCCTGTAAAGAAGCCAAATGGGATACCAGCTAATCCAAGACTTGAGAGCAATCAACAAAATATTCAATCCTTAGTTTTCCTTTAGTTCTGAAAAACCCCGACACCATTCTGGCCTCTGTCCACCCAACTGCATTTGCCTCATAGTCCTTGACTTATGTTCTGCGTCTTCCAGAATATTTTTCAACCCTGACTCCCAATATCCTTCTGCCTTCATGTATAAATTCAATAATATATGTGGACCATCATGTCTCACCTTACTGAGGACCCATCTTACTTCTCTACTACCCTGAATACAGGCCTGAGAGATTTAACCCTCCCCTGCAACTCTGTTGTTATTCAGCATGTAGGTGACACTTTTCTCTGCTCACCCTATTTTGACAGCTCCTTTATCATTACCCGTTACTTACTCCAAGCTCTTGTCCACAGGGACATAAGTCTCTAAAGACAAAATGCAAGACTCAGTCCTCAAGTGTATTACCTAGAGAATATCTCCTCTAAAGGAAAGACCTTATCCTCAATGTGTTAACACTATCATTGATTTCCCTCTCCCTGAGACCAAAAGGTAACTCAGGGTTTCTAGAATTAGTTGACTATTACAGGAATTGGACCCTTAACTTTCCCACCATAATCTCTCCCTTAGGGCCATAACCTCTTCCTTAGTGCCATGGCGAAAGAGATTGTTACCAAACCCCTTAATCAGGACTCTCCTTTCATATCTGTATTTCAAAGCAGTACATCCTCTCTATCCTCTTCTCCTGCCTTTGGATTCCCTGTTTTGGACTCATTACTCTTTTCCCTTTCTTAAACAAAAAGGAAGGGCATGCTTAGGATGGTCTTACCCCAAAATACAAGGGAAGCCAAAGTCCTATGGGGGTACTTTAGCCTCACTTTAGACCTAGTGTCTCAGGAATTCTCCTTCCCCAAACCCCCCAATTAATCCAGACCACTGCTGATTTAGCTATGAGTCATCCATTCAACCTTTACATACCCAATGCAGTTTAGACCCTATTACTCACGGAGAACACTCACCACTTTTCCACACCCAGACTCATCTCATAAAATCCTACAACTGCCTCCATCATGCATTATTATCCACTGCTCTTAAAACCTTAAGCCAGCTACTCTCCTTCCCCTACTTCTGAGGGATGTCCTCAGAGCTGTATTACCATCACAGTCCCTCACTCTCTGCACACTGACCTTACTGAAACTCCTCTCCAAGTTCCCCATGTCTCCTTATTTGTGGAGCATTTTACTTCAGCCACACAAATGGGAAATTAAATTTTCAACAATCCAGTGAGTTCAAACTCACACCTGAGGTTAATTTGACTCAAGTGGCTGAACCTGTAGCTGTCACCTGAGCTTTCAAACTAGCACAAAATAAGAAAGATGACAAAATAAGAAAGAGAGGGTTCACAACAGCTGCATGGACACCCATCAAAAATGGAACCCAAATTGTTAGCCTCTGAGAGGCTTTAGTCAAAGAATGAAGTATTCTCAAAATTACAGTTCACAACAATAGTCAGACCTTCACATCTAAAGCAAATTCCTTGACTGGGAAATATGCTATGATAGCTGCTTCCCAAGAAAACTTTCCCTTGATCACCGGCATACTTCCCATTGCCCAACCTCCTTTAGAGACAGAAATTTTAAGAAACTTAGGGCATATCAACTGCTAACACCTGAGTCTGATAAAATGAATTAGAAATAGGATGAATATTTTATCCACTAAGATGAGCTTTGGAGACACCCAGATAGTTGCTCACTTTGTCTCTTCTTGGTCCCTCACCTGAAATTTAGTCCACAGCCTGCATAGGATCACACATCAAGGCAAAGGAAATCTTAAAGTCCTTGCCCCTATTGGTGGGGATGTTTTTGCCCTCATAGTGAGCAGGAAATCTCAGCATGCCCCGTGTGTCAGAAACACAATCTTGGTGAAAAAGTAAAGGTGCAACAAGGATAGTGGCCAATTTCCTCTGTCCTTGTCTTCATTGGCAAGTGGATTTTCTCCAACTTCCAACATTTCGTAAGCATGAATATGTTCTAAGCTTAGTCTGTGTGTATTTCAAGGTGGTTAGAAGGTGTTTCCTGGCTACATGCCACCACTGTAGCTAAGCTGATGCTAGAAAGAATTTTTGCCACTTAGGGGATTTTGTTCTTCTCTAGTGATAGATGGACTTACTTTACTGCTAAGTTTACTCAGGATATTCAATGAATACTTCCTTGCATTGTCCTTATCACTTTCAGTCCTCAAGGAAAGAATGAGCCAATGGTGCTCTTAAGTTCAAATTTGTTAAGCTCACTGAGAAACTCAACTTGCCTTGGTCTAAAGTCTTGTCTTTATCCCTGATGATTCTTCACTCCTCCCCGTCCAGTCAACATTGACTATCCCCTTGTGAAATTACAGGCATTCTCTTACCCTTGCTCCTTCCAGACCTTAGGAGACCCTAGTCTAATACAATCCAATGTTCTTAAATACTGCTAAGGTCTTGTAAAATACTCTCATCAACAACGTGTCACATCTGCCTGTCCCAAGACATCCCGCTACAGCCCTTACATGATCTTCAGTGCAGAGACTTAGTTTTGTGGAAAGATAGCACTGAAGACCAACCCTAACCCAGGAGGAAAGAACCTCATACTGTCCTCTGAACCGCCATATTGCTGCAAAACTACAAGGAGTGAAAGGTTGGGTTCTTGTTTCTGTATTAAAAAGTTCCAAGCTTTACTGTGAACATAAATACCTTCCAGAGGGAGACCTTCAATGAGGCTCTCCAAGAGCCCCCCAAAGGAAATGACAACATGAAGTGGATTGCTTTCTCAAAACTCACATAATAGGCAAATGACATCCCAAGTGTCAGCATCATCCCGTGCAGAGCTGTGAATGCTGCTATGCAGCCACTGACTTGACAGATGATTCACCATGTGTCGTGACCCAGCAGTCCTGAGAACAACTCTGTTTCCAGCTGGATTTGTACACAGAAGCTGGATCTGAGTTGACAACATGGCAATCAAATGTGGACTAACAATTGAGGCA
>NW_006292686.1:719346-721133 GCF_000327345.1 Myotis davidii | reverse complement strand
GACATCCCCCTTTGCCTCATTTCCATACATAGTTGTTATGTTTGTGTTGAACAAGAGGAGGGACTGACCACGTTGACATTTCCATGAGCCCTGTGTTTCTAGAAAACAGTGAAGGCAAATAGTCCTAACCTTTTGTTCTCCAGAATCGCTTGTCCTTTTGTGTTCTGGGAAAGATCTTATTGCAAAAAGCAGCCCTTCCCATGACTTAGATAAGACCCACTGCCCATTTGTTTTTGTGACCCCCATTAAACTCACAAGTGACTCTCTTGTTTGCCTGTGATAAGGTCAGACATGGACCCTCCACATTCATGTTCTTTGTTTCCCAGATGAGTAGTTGCACTATTTGCCCATCAAAACTAGATAGACATTTCTTGTTCACTTGGCTGACAGAACCCCTGATTATAAAAATGTCATAACTGTAAAATCACCCATCTATGACTTGTCTACTCCTCCCTATAAACATCTAGAGTCTAGACAAAACCACTGCTGAGATACTTAGATTTTGAGATCTGGCATGCTCTACCTACTGTAATAGTATGAATAAAATCAATCCCTTGCTTGTTTTTCATTTTTCACAATTGAAATGATCATTTATTAAGCACTTACAGTGGGTCAGACACTTTTCTAAGGGCTAAATAGGTATTATCTCATTTAATCATCACAACAAGTCTATGAGGTAGGCATTGTTTGCCCCTACTTTTCAGAAGAGCAAAATGAAGTTAAATAACTTGCCTCATGTCCCAGGAGAGAAAATGGTAGATTGGGAATTCAGGTGGCAGGATTCTTTCTCTGCATTCTCAGCTATGGCTGTGAATTCTCATAATACATTAAACATGAATGTGTTTGTTGTTGCCATATCCTATCTAATAATAGACAAACATGGTAATTGACTGTACCTTCTCTACACTTCCCATTGGCTAATCAGGGTGATATGCAAATTAACTGCCAACAAAGATGGCGGTTAACTGCTAACACAGATGGCAGTTAATTTGCATACATAGGCACAATGCTGGGAGGTGAAAGGGGAAGAATGGAAGAAGCTGCCTGTCGCTGACAGTGATCAGAAACCCAGGTGGCAGGCAAAAGCCGGGTGGCAGGGCAAAGGCGGCCTTTGCCCTGCCCCCCCGCCCATGATCAGAGAACTGGGTTCAATCACTTTTTTTTTGAACCCCCGCCCCCCCGAGGCCAGTGATCAGTGATCGGAGAGGCTGGGCGGGGCAGGGAAGAGGAGGCCGCCAGCAGCTGCCTAGTCCCTGCCCAAACCCGGCTGGTGTTCTGAGAAGTACCTGTATTTATTTTTCAAAGTATCTGTATTTTTAATAATTTCTTGACATGGTAAAAGAATTTTACATTACCATCCAAGGGTGGTGGGGTGAGGAGAAGGAGTAGTAGAACAATCCAACAAACAAAAAGGGAAACAAAAATGCATGGTGGAAGGGATTTGAAGGGTGGGTAGGGGCATTGCCCAACTAAAATGCAATTGGTTTGTTACTGAGTACTATTCATGGGAAGACAGCATCCTGACTCCTTCTCTATACAGCATATTGGGAGTAAGAATGATGTATCCAGGTGGAAATATGATTAGGGGTTGGAAGACAGACAGAGAAAGAAGAAATCAGAAATAAACACTGAGAGAGTCACTGGCTGGCTGGCTGCAAATACTGACTCTCTAGTAGTGATAGAATAAAAAAGTGGGGGATACCTCTGGAAGGTTCAAGAGATAAGGGGCAACTCTTCTATGGTTTTGACTTGCCCAGCAGATTTCCACATACACACATGTATACACT
>NW_006292686.1:707972-719303 GCF_000327345.1 Myotis davidii | reverse complement strand
AGAAATTGAAAACTAGAGTCCTTAAGGTAACAAAGGCTACAAAGGACAGGGACAGCGCATGACCCATTATATCCAGCAATCCATATGGGGACTGAAAATTTTGCAATGATGACAATTACTGAAGATATGAATCAACTAAAATAGTTGACAGGGACAATTCTTCCATCTTTGAAAATATCGACATCAAACATGTTTAAATAGATTCTCATCTGCATAATATAACACATTCTGACAAGACCACCACCACCACCAATGTAGTCAGTGTTGTGCTGATAAATGTTTAATAAGTGAGGGACCATCCCCCAAGTGTACAAATTTTTGTGCACTGGGCTACTAGTTAATAATATAGATCAAAAGTTATCTACAGGTCAGGAATTAAGAGACTGAGAAAGATTTATGAGAATGGCATTTGAGGGGCATATTGAAGGCCACAAAGCCTTTATTATGTAGAGATAGAGAAGGGACATTGCAGGCCAAGAACAGGCTCCAGGACCAGCAGACAATTAGAATTAGGCTATGGACTCAGGAGAGCTTTGGGGACCAAGATGCAGATATAGGGATCACCTGCATAGAAGTGATGAGGGATGTAGCCATGGGCTGATGAGTTAGCTAGAAATGGCAAAAAGCGTAGCCTCCTTTTTCAAGAAGTGAAGGAATGAATAAAAATAGGAAAATAATTGAGGGGTCAGGAGGGTCATGCAAGTGCCTAAAAAAATAAATGTAATGATGGCATTCCTAATGCATAGAAATATATTTTGTGCTTTACTATTTTGCAGGCACTGGGGTAAGCACAGCCTAATTTGACCCTTCCCAGACTCTATGAGGTTGGGTTCCATAACCATCTTCGTGTTAGATGAGGAAATTAAAGCTCAGAAAGATTAACAGGAACTTTCAGGATACAGAGCAACTGGAACACTCATTCATACACTGTGTGCAGAAATATTCAGTAGTCCCCCCATATTCTCGGTTTTGCTCTCTGTAGTTTCAGTTACCTGTGGTCAACCCTAGTCCAAAAATATTAAGTGGAAAATCCAGAAAGAAACAATTCATTAATTTTAAATTGTGTGATGTTCTGAATAGGGTGATGAAATCTCACACTGTCCTGCTCCATCCTGCCAGGAACCTGAATCATCCCTTTGCCCAGCGTCTTCATACTGTATATACTCCCTACCCATTTGTCACTTAGTAATTGTCCAATTATGAGAGAGAGAGATCACATTCACATAACTTTTAGTACAGCATATTGTTCTATTTTATTTTATTTTTATTTATTTATTTAGTTCTCACCGGAGGAATGAACATATTTTTTTCCCATTGATTTTTAGAGAGAATGGAAGGAAGAGGTGAGGAGGAGGAGAGAGAAACATTGATTGTGAAACGGAATATTTGGACTAAAACACGTGTTTTCCCCTGGGCAAGATGTCCTGGATTCTTTGTCCCCTGGAGTTGAAGAATGAATCCACGGACAGAAGGTGGTATAGCAAAGGTAGGAATTTATTGAAGAACAAGTATAGATTCCCACATGGGAAGGTGAAAGACTCTCACAGCACGGACTACCACATGGGGAGGGGAAAAGAGTCCTACAGAGTTCCCTTTTCCAAGGTTTATAAAGGCTATAGATCTTTGTGCCTTGATATCCCTTCTGATTGGTCACTATTTCCTTAGACTAGTTACTATAGTAACTCCTGAGTTCAAAGGTCAAACCTCACATGGGACATATGAAGTTTTTCCTTCCCTCCTTATTGTTTTCCTATTCCCTTTGGGGTTTCTTTTTCTCCTTCTGGATGAAGAGCTTCCTTCCCTTTATTTTGTAAATATAGACCTTTTGCTGTTCCCAGCTCCCTCATTCTATGGAAATGTACCTGTTGAAGCTTTTCAGCTTCCCTATTCTATGGAAATATACCTCCTGCTGCTCTGCAGCCCTGTACTTCTTCCATGGTACTGTAAAATTTCTAGAATTTCCTAAAACCTGTCTTTTGCACCCCCTAAATTCCTGTTTCAATTGGTTGCCTCCTGCTTGTGTCCTATCAGGGCCAGGGATTGAACCTGCAACCAAGGTATGTGACCTTGACCAGGAATCAAACCCGAGACCCTTTGGTCATTGGGCTGATACTCTATCCACTGAGCCAAATCCACCAGGGCTGTTCTATTTTATTATTAGTCACTAGAGGCCTGATGCATGAAATTCATGTAAAGGGCTCAGCCCTCGAAGCCCCGGCTTTGTCCTAAGGTTGTCTGGTTGTCTGGTCTAATTAGCATATTGTGCTTTTATTATTATAGATTGTTATTAATCTCTTACTGTGCCTAATGTGTAAATTCAAATTTATTATAGGTATGCATATCTAGAAAAAAACATAGTATATTTGGGTTTGGTATTATTTGTAGTTTCAGGCATCCATTGGGGGTCTTGGAACATATCCCCTGTGGATAAGGGCAGACTACCATAAATTAGTACAGCCACTTTTCAAAGTGGTTTGGCATTTTTTATAAAATTAAACATACAGTTACCATAAGACCTAGCATTTGCTCTCTGAGGGATTCATTTTCTCTATGAGAAATAAGAAAATTTCCACATAAGGACTTGATCACTAATGTTCATAACATTATTATTCATAGCAGCCCCAAGCTGGAATCAACCCAATTGTCCATCAATGGGTGAATGAACAAACAAGGTGTGTATATCCATACAATGAGTCAATATTTCACAATAAAAAGGAACAAACTGCTGAGATATACAACCACTATGGGTAAATTGCAAAGGCATTATACTGAGAAAAAGATGCCAGACACACATACTGCAGGATTTTGTTTATATCAAACACTTGAAAAGACAAACTTAATCTACGATGATAGAAAGCAGATTGGTGGTTGCTGAGCATGAAGACTTGCTGGTAAGGAGCCTTAGAGGTACATTGTGAGGTGATTGAAATATTCTGTACCTTGATTGTGATGGTAGTTACACAGGTATATATTTGTCAAATAGGAGCATTTTACTGTATGTCAATTATATCTCAATAAAATTTATATAAATTTAAAAACAAAAAAGAATGAGTCACATATGAATACTTTAAAAATAGGTCACAGAAAAAGCCTACAATTATAATAATAAACAGTACATTCTTAATCATCTCCCTATCTGTGTAAATGCATGATAAAGGGTCCAGAAAAATTACAACAAAGTGATAAGTGGATATCACTCTAGGGCAGTGGTTCTCAACCTTCCTAATGCCACGACACTTTAATACAGTTCCTCATGTTGTGGTGACCCCAACCATAAAATTATTTTCGTTGCTACTTCATAACTAATTTTGCTAATGTTATGAATCGTAATGTAAATATCTGATATGCAGGATGTATTTTCATTGTTACAAATTGAACATAATTAAAGCATAGTGATTAATCACAGAAACAATATGTAATTATATATGTGTTTTCTGATGGTCTTAGGCGACCCCTGTGAAAGGGTCATCGACCCCCCAAAGAGGTCGCGACCCACAGGTTGAGAACTGCTGCTCTAGGGGAAAGGAGTAAGATGGAAGGGACCTTTCCCTTAAGATGGGTATATTTTCACTGTGTTGTTAGGTTTTTATAATCAGTTTGTATGTATTGTTTGTCCACTTTTTGAGAAGAATAAAAACAAAACACGCACACGCACATGCAGATGCACACACACAAGCACTTGTTCCACCCGAAGTTGAGCCCGCTTCTGACTCCAGAGCGGGAAGCTAAGAGCCACTGGGATGGGGAGGGGGTCTGCTGAGAAGGACCACAGTTGTCCCCCCGGAACTCAGGCGCAGGACATGGGCTGCAGGGCAGGTTGGTTCAGCGGCCACCTTGTATGCTCTTCTGTGTTCTGGTCACGGTGGTGGCTCGGCAGGTCATGCTTGTGCATGAGCCAGTGTGAAGGGATGCCTTAGACGCTCTCACTTCCCCATAGCACTTGACAGGAAAACCAAAAATAATTGTGAACATTTTTTTTTATAAGTGTTGTCTAGTGACAACCCAATAATCCAGTTTCCTGTAGATCAGCGGTTCTGCAATGGGGGCATTTTGCCCCTCAGAAAACATCTGGCAATGTCTAAAGATACTTTTGGTTGTCACAACCTGAGAGGCATGGGTGCCACCTCATCCCTAGTGGGTAGAGACCAGGGATGCTGCTAAACATCCCTCAAGGCCCAGACAGCCCCCACCACAAAGGATCATCCTGCTCAAAGTGTCAGCAGTGTGATGTTGAGAAACCCTGATATGGGTAACATACCTCTACAGCACTCTCCAATCTTATTTGAGAAATAAAAAGAAACCACCCACTTTGTGTTAGTGATGGGGGTTGGTTCTTACAGCAGTGTTTTATCTTCAAATTTTATGAGTGGTAGTGTGGAAATAGAAACAGAAGTCTTCCTAGCTTGTTTCTGGACAAAAGTCAGTCTTGGGCAAATCTACATGAAAGGTGACTGTAAGAAGCTAGGGATTGTGTTGGAAGAGATTGCTGGGGGCACGGGGGCTTGGGGCACAGGGCTTGGGTCCTCACACACACTTGCTGCCTGCCTTTGGGAGTGCCACTGGGGAGGGGAACAGAGCATCCTCAGGTCCCTGGCTCCACAGTTTTTATTCTACAACAAGTTCATGCACGAGTCAGTTTGGAGAGTTGCTCAAGCACAATGAACTATGATGGAATAAGGAAGAAGAAACCACTACATTGCCATCCACTCCCAGCATGTGCTGCCCTGTGACCAGCTTCCTCTCTTCTGCTGAAAGAGGAGGAGGTCAGGCAAGCAGGAAGGCTGACAGGGGTGAGTGTGGGAGGAGGGGCTGGTTCTGTGAGAGTGGAAGGGCCAGAGGAAAGCCTGGGGTGCTTGTTTTCACAGTGGGGTCCAAGGGGACCAGAGGGAAAGAAATAGTGACTGGTCTCTGACACTATTTTGAAAAGATGTCCCTTTTTGAAAAGATGGATACTTTCTTTCTGGGATGAACTATAGCTCACTTATGGTATTTTTTACTAGTGTAACTCCAGATGCTAAATTTTCTTTTTCAATTTTTATGAAAAAGATTTGAGTGTTTTATTTTTAGAAACAAGTAAGAATAGGTTATTTTTAAATTTTCATTTATTTTTATTGAATTTATTGGGGTTGCATTGGTCAATAAAATCATATTTGTTTCAAATGTACAATTGCATTGTGTGTACACCATTCCAAGTCTGGTCTCCTTACGTCACCATTTATCCCCCTTACTCTTCTACCTGCCCCCACACTCCCTTCCTTCTGGTAATCACCATACTGCTGTCTGTGTCCAGGATTTGTTGTTGTTTTTGCTTAATTTCTTCACCTAGACTAGGTGATTTTTAAAAATATTTGCACATTAAATCCTTTTACTAGTAAATCTATGTGATTTAAATATTTAAAAAGGTATATAGTGAAAAGTAAGTCTTCTTCCCAGCTCTGAGGCAGATAATCCTTGTTTCCTTCCCAAAATGGGTTTGGGAGGACTCAAGAAGTTGGAGAGTTGCTGCTTTAGTTGCCAAACCAAGGGGAGCAGTTCTATGACTGCTTTGGAAAGGAAGACAGGAGGACCCGGCACCAGCTGGAGGCAGGATGAGAGAGCTTCCCGGAAGATGACATTCTGTTCTGGGCAGACAACTGTTCACAGGGCAGTCAACTGTTGCACACAGCTTAGGTGGTTGCCCTGCTGGTAAAAGAAGGCAACAGAAACAAGGGCTAGGAACAAGGCAAGAAATAGAGGCTTTTGGAGTTACAAGCTTGAGTTTTACTGGGTTTTCTCCTGGATTAGCCCATTCAGGTATATTAGCCAACCACTCAGTTTTTCCTTATATGTCATCAGTTTCAGAGAAAGAGGCTATTACAGGGAAGTAACACAAGTTAGAAAGAATAATGTAGGGTTTGTTGGTCTTTTGTGTTTTCTTAGAACTCTATTGTTTTCTTTTTGTGTTCAAAGCAAGTTCTGGTTTAGACAGAAAGTGTGGCCTCTAGGGGTTGTGGATGCTGCCACTTACTCAGAATAGGCTTATCACGCTTACCTCGTACCAGCTTTGAGTCTCGCTGGGCTCCAACTCACCGTGGGTTCACTGGGGTTCTATTCTCATGGGACATCATGAACACTACACGTGAATGGGGCGGCAGGGAAGAGTGGACACACATATTGTGTGTATCTTTTCTGCTCATGTGCATGCTCCTCTGCCCTATAGAACTTTACTCACAAAACACAAGTTTAAAGATACAATTATTAAGGATTTCAAGATGGCGACAGCAAAGCATTAAACGAAGTGTGAGGCCTCTCCTAACCCAGGGCCTTGGGAAGCTTCACAGACTGATGGCCCATGAAGTAAGCCCTGCAGATCTGGATGTGAAACCAGGACTACCGAAGGGTCTTGAAATGATGAGGGAGTTATTTGAGGCTGACACCAACACCTGGAGGATGGCAGAGCCACGATCTGGAAGAACTTGGTTCCTGATGACATTGCGGATCATGATTTTCATCCCTTTGAAACTTGCCAGAATTCTTATAATCAAGGTAAAAATGTCCTTGCTTTAAAAAATAATAATTTCTTTTATTTTTCAATTTCTGTTGACAAAACGTTGCTTTTAAAGCTGGCTTGAGGTGAGTGTTTTGTTACTTGCTGTTGAAATCATTCTACTGTGTATAGGAGGACATTCTGTTCATGATGAGTGATTGCCTCACCTCCCTTTTTCTTACCTGGCTGCATGTCTCATTCCATGCTATTGATGAAGGTGGATACATAAAACGAGGGGCCACCTACTTAGTCCTGATAAGATTTTTGGACTTGATTGCTAAAGAACACTAAAGGGACCAAGCTGGCAATCAGGACCTGCAATCCGACTCCAGGCAGAGTGCCATTCCAAACAATGACCTAGCCTCGACATTCGCACTCCTTAAAGAGCTCCACGTGCATGTACTGCCCTCTTTGGGTAGATGATTCTCTTGTAAGAATCACCCGTGACCTGAAGAATTAGTAGTTCAGTCACACACAGGGTTAAGTTAACCCACTGAGTCTCACTGTCTCTCTTCCAACTTTAGGAACACTCAGTTTAAAAGGTGAACAAAATAATAGTAAAAAAATAGTCAATATGAGACTCTCAGAATGTGACCTCCAAAAACATTAGCTAAGCAGAAGAGCTGTAGCAAATCCTTGCAGATAATTAGACAATTCTACTGGCTTTCAAATGTTTATTTACCTTTCCTGGACTTAGTAAGTGCTCACATATGCCAAGATTGCTTTCATCATAGTGCAAAGACCTCTGGGAGATGTTGTATAGACTGCTCTTACAGACACAAAGCCACCCCCTTTTCCGTACATGTAGGCCCCAAGCCTTGCCAATAACCTAAGATGTGTTACTAATGTCACAGTTGAATATTTAGAGACTAGAAGCCTGGTGCATGAAAATTCATGCACTGGGGGGGCGAGGGGGGGGGGAGTTCCCTCAGCCCAGCCCACTCCCTCTCACAGTCTGGGAGCTCTCACGGGTGGGAGGCAACCCGACAATCAGGGGAAGGCGATGCCCCCATCACACCTCTACTGCTGCCACTGCCGTCAGCACAAGCCTTGCCCAGCCCTGGTTACCTGAGCCTTGGGTGGACGTGGGCAGCTGGGCAGCCAACATCTGAGGCTTGCCTGCACCTCGGGCCAGCCCGAGGCAGCTGGGAAGCCTTGGGCTGGCCCTGGGTGGCTGGGGGGCTAAGGGGACTGGGGGACTCCAGATGCAGGTGCTTGGAATGGCCAGGCCCACCTGGGGGAGGGCCTGGCCTTGCTGATTGCCTGCCACCCCTGCGGGACTGAGGGGACTGGGTGGCACCATCTTGTGGCTGTGGGAACTGCCATCTTTGAGGGTGGGGCAGTCAATTAGCATATTCCCTCCTTATTAGATAGGATAATGAACACAAGTAGTTGGAAAATGTTAATACAGTCATGAGCCACATATTTTGGTCGATAATACACTACATATACAATGGTAGTCCCATAAAATTATAATGTTTCTGAAAATATTCTATCACTTAGTGACATTTTAGCCATTGCAACATTGTACTGCAACACATTATTCACATGTTTGTGATGATGCTGGTGTAAACAAACTACTGTGCTGCCAGTTATATAAAAGTATTGCACATACAGTTACGTACAGTACACAATACTTGATAATGATAAACAACTAGTTTATGTATTTACTATATTATACTTTTATTGTTATTTTAGAGTATACTCTTTCTACTTATAAAAAATGTTTGCTGTAAAAACAGTTTCTGTGTTACCCTAGCAGCAGCCTCATACATCTCCTTTTGTCCGTGTCTCTTGATTGTTATCATTTTATCTTATGCTTGATTTAATCTCACGTTTTTTTGTTCTGTAAGTATACAAAATCTACTGCTAATGCTGCCAGAAGAGGCCACATCGATTGATGAACCTGGAACCAAAATTAAAAGTGATTAGAACTATAAAGGTGGAAAACCAGTGACGGGTAATGCCCTCCAGTCAGGCACGACCATTCCACCGCAGCTATGACATTGAAGAACAAAAACAAAGTGACAGAGGCTGTTAAAGGATCTGCTTCCGTGAAGACAATGAGACTAATAAAAATTTGAGAAGGGCCTATATCAGACATGGAGAAACTTCTAATGACCTAGTCTTCAATCTAGTCACAGAGGCTGATCCCTCTCAGCACTACAATGATCATGGACAAAGGAAAAAGTTTGTCTGTGATATTGAAAGACGAGGTTGGACCCAACTATTAGTACAATGTTGATTTCATTGCTAGTTCTGGGGGCTTTAATCGTTATTCATGACATAATTTGAAAGTGAGTGGTGAGTCTGGAATGCTGATGTAAAGGCAACTGAAGAATTTATGGAAACTCTAGATAAACTGATGGTTGGAAAATTACCTGCCAGAGCAAATATTCAATATGGATGAAACCTCCCTCACCTGGAAACAGATGCCTAAAAGGACTTGCATTCATAACCAAGCCAAGTCAACACCAGGTTTCAAGGCTTTTAGGGATAGGATAACAGTCTTGCTTGGGGTAATGTTTCAGACTACCAATGGAAACCCTTTGTGACCTGGCAAAGTGAGAACCCCAGGGCCTCTAGGTATATGATGAGCACACACTGCCAGTGCGCTACAGGAGCAATACAAAATCATGGACCAAGATGCCCTTCTGAATTGCCCTGCCAGAGAAATGCAGAAATACTGTTTAGAGAATAACATACCTTTCAAGATTTTGCTTATTTTTTTTAATGTTCCTGGATGTCTGCATTCTATCTGTGATCTTTAGCCCAATATATAAAGTTGTGTTTCTCTCTCCAAATACCACCTCTTTGATCCAACCAATGGATCAAGATTTTATAGCAACTTTTAAGGTCTATTACCTGAGGAGGACCTTTGCTCAAGCTATTGCTAGAACTGAGAAGACACTGATGCAATAACCTTGCTTGGGCTTGGGGTGAGGTCACCAAGGAGTGACACTCGAGAGGTTAGTCCATGACTTCAAAAGATTTGCAAAAGATGAGGAGGTGTAAAAATCAACAAGGTGGTGGTTGGGAGAGCAAACAACTTTAACCTGGGCATGGATGAGAATGACATTGAGTAGATCCTAGAGCTGCTACCTGAGGAGTTGACTAAGGAGAAGTTATAGGAACTGGAATGATCTGCATAGCTAAAGAAGAGGCAAGAGAAAAGGAACCTGCAAGAGAAGAAGAAGAAGAAGAAGAGCCTTGAAGAAAATTCACAGTGAAGGACTTAGCAGACACTTTTGCAGACCTTAACAAGATCCTATGGACCCCAACACCAAACGGTTTTCATTAATAGAAATGTCCATGGTGCATCATCTGTTTAAAGGCAAATCCATGATGACAAAAAGAAGTGAACCACCATGGACATATTTCTGAAAAGAGTGATACCTCGTCAAGAAGAGCCTCAGGCAGGTCCCTGAGGAGGAGTTCCAGAGGAAGGCACTGCTATCACAGATGACAGCTCCCTGTGTGACAGGAGGTGGAGGTGGAGACAGGGATGCTGATGATCCTGGCCCTGTGTGGGCCTAGAATAAAGTGTGTGCTTGTGTTTTAGTTTTTAACCAAAAAGTTTAAAAAGTTAAAAAAATTAAAGATGGAATAGGATCTAAAAATATCCTTGCACAGCTGTATAATATATTTATTTTTAAAGCTAATTGTTAATAAAAAAGAGTAAACAAGTTTTTAAAAAATTAAAGTTTTAAAGTAAAGATGTTATGTAAGTTTATTATTGAAGAAAGAAAAATATTTTTATAAATTTATTGTAACCTGTGTACAGTGTTTATGAAGTCTACAATAGTATACAGTAAGTAATGTCCTAAGCTTTCACATTCACTCACCACTCACTCACTCACTGACTCATGCAGAGCAACTTCTGATTCTTCGAACTTCATTCATGATAAGTGCCCTCTATAGGCATACCATTTTTATCGTTTGTATTTATATTGTACCTTTTCTATGTTTAGATATGTTTTGATACACAAATACATACTATTGTATTACAATTGCCTACAGGAGTCAGTATAGTAACATGCTGTACTGGCTTGTAGCCTGGGAGCAATGGGCTATAGTATAACCGTTGTACCATACAGCCTAGGTGTGTAGTAGGCAATATCATCTCGGCTGGTGTAAGTGCACTCTGTGATGTTCGCACAGCGAAATTGCCTACCAGCACATTTCTCAGGATGTATCTGTTCATTAGTGAAGCACGACAGTACTGAGAGTTGGATACCATTGTTATCAACATTCTTAAGTGCCTACAATTCCTAGAATCACAGATGTTTATGGCTGGAAAAGTCCCAGAAAGGTTACCTGGTCTATCCCAATCAAAGAAGTAATTAAGACACAGGTGTGCTTTGCTCAAGGTCAGCAGTTAACGTGGGCCTGGGATTAGGTGTTTTGATTTCCTGCCCAGTGCTCTTTCCCCGCATCCCACCGCTCCCTTATTGCTCAGGCTAATTTATTGCAGGTCCTGTTTCTAGTTGTTTATGTTCACCTGACACTCTCTTCAGGGTAAGATTACATTTTCCCATATTACTTCCCCGTCTTCTCCCTTCTCCCCTCTCCCCCAATCCTGAAGAGTTGCTGCTGCGAAGTCTCCAGCTGAAACCAGTTAAAAGGAACTTCCTGGGAGAGAGAAGATGGCGGCGATATAGGCAGATGCATCCCAGGTCGTGTCCAGGAGCAAATGGAGTGAGCAGCTGAAACTAATAACACCCACCCCGAATTGGCGAAATTGCTCAGCTGGTGAGACGGTTTGCAGCCTGGAAGGGCAGAACTCCCCTGGAAAGGTAAAAACA
>NW_006292686.1:707098-707660 GCF_000327345.1 Myotis davidii | reverse complement strand
AGGGCATGTACCTTGGTTGCGGGCACATCCCCAGTAGGAGATGTGCAGGAGGCAGCTGATCGATGTCTCTCTCTCATTGATGTTTCTAACTCTCTATCTCTCTCCCTTCCTCTCTGTAAAAAATCAATAAAAAAAAAAAGAATACACATTTCCTTAATTATAAAAAAAAAAAATCTGATCAATCCCTGGGAGTTAACAGGGCCTGGCCGATAGAGGGATTTTCAAACCCAGCAACAACACAGAGCTGGTAACTATTGAGGAAACAGTTCTGGATAGATGAGCTCTCCAAATCAGCTTTAAATGCGATAGAGAAGCCATATAGCCTCAGAGGCCAACCCCAGAACACTGCCACCCAGAGGCTGAGCCACAAACTGACTCTTTGCTAAACACAAAATAAGGCAGTCTGGGAAACAAATATGACCTGCTTTAAAATAAGGACTGTGGTTTACAACACAGAGGAACAGTGTATCGCAGGGAAACTCAACACTCTCCTGAATACCTGGAAGGAATAAAAGTGTACTTTCTGTGATGAAGGGAGGAGCCTCCACAGGGTCAGCTACAT
>NW_006292686.1:686184-700824 GCF_000327345.1 Myotis davidii | reverse complement strand
TGATTTATTTAGCACTTCTTATGTGCCAACCACTCCGAACAGATACTGCCCCTGCCTACCCCACGGATTCTTTCATTTAAACCTCCAACCAAAGCAGCAGGAAAAGATATAATGTAAGCATGTCAAAGTCAAAGGCTAACACGGACCAAGTAAATGAGGCATGTGGCCCTCGGGCCACAAGTTTGACATGCTTACATGTAATGTGTTTCAGAGGTCAAGGCTCCAAGAGGGTAAGTGACTTATAGGGTAGCACAGCTGGTAAGTGGCAGAGCCACATCCGAACTGACATCTATTGAACTTTAGATCTGTGCCCTAATACACTTTTTTTTTTAAAAAAAAATAAAGATTTTAAAACATATGTTTTACTGATTTTTAGAAAGAGAGGATGGGAGAAACATTCATGTGAGAGAGAAACATCAATCAGTTGCCTCCCACAAGCAAACCCTACCGGGATGGAACCTGAAACCTAGGTATGGTCCCTGACCTGCACTCGAACCGGTCATGGGGTGATGCTCAGCCAACTGAGTCACACTGGCCAGGGCTACACTTTTTATTTTTTAAAGGCTCAGGAAGTCAGCAGCTGCCAGTTAGTTACATGTAAGCCTTCCAAATTCTTGAAATGCAGTCAAACAAACAAACAAAAACCTTGGATTTTCTGCTATCTATTTGGAAAGTGGTAAATCTCCCTCCACGCCTTCATGCGGTGGAGTTCCCTCATGGTTCTGATCTGTCTTCCAAGTCAGACTCTCATGATTCACCCACAGGCAGCCCAGCCCGCCCCCTGCTCGCAGTGGAGAATATTGCTCATCCAGCTGCTTGGTGTCAGGCTGGGCCTTGGAGCAGCTGTCCCTCGGGGGATTTGGGCGAGGCCAAGCTCAGTGCACGTGAGTCTGAGTGATGGAGAGATAACAGCCATGTGCTGGGGAGGGAGAAAGTGCTTGTGTGCATAGGGGGCTAACCTTCGGTGGTACAAGAAGTTACCAACTGTCCTTGTCTTTCAAAAGACAGTAAGTCTCCAAAGAGTGCCAGCAACTTCGGAATGTATTTCAGCTGAATTTGCCCAGCCATATTGAGGCTTCTCCCTGCTGGACCCTCAGCCTCTAGTCATCTAAATATTCCTCCTTGAGATCAGGAGTCGTTCTGAATAAATTGGGTATGTGGGTGCCCAGAGGGGAGGGGATGATGAAGAGAATGGGAAGAGAAGCACAGCATTTGTGCCGGCTCTACTGGGAGATGTGATGGCTGCCACCTTTTGAACATTTGTTTTCCATCTTCGGACCTGGAATCTATTTACCCTGCTTTCAGGGGATGTTGTTAAAGTTGGTGGGAGTGATGTTTGATGGGGACTGGGTCATGGCCATGTGATCTGAATATTAAGCCTTGTCCTTGAGGCTTGCTTTACAAGCTATAGAGGTAAACATGTCCCTTGAAAATTAAATCATTCATCTTTATGAAAATGTTCATACTTAAATAAACTTAAATAGTAAGCTGAAAAAATCATTCCAAGTGAGCACTAAAAATTATGAAGAAATTCAGACCACAGCATCTTTTGGCATCATTTTCATTAATTTTTGACTAGTTAGTAACTTATGATTCTATTCTTTCCCACTGGAAAGAGGTAATTTTCTAAATTACTTCTTTAAAAACTATATATGTATATATTATATTGATTTCAGAGAGGAAGAAAGAGAGAGAGAGAAACATCAATGATGAGAGAGAATCATTGATCAGCTGCCTCTTGTATGCCCCTCACTGGGGATGGAGTCTGAAACCTAGGCATGTACCCTGACCGGGAATTGAACCATGACCTCCTGGTTCATAGGTCGATGCTCAACCACTGAGCCACACTGGGCAGGCCTAAATTACTTCTACAAAAGAATAAAGCACCTTTTCCCCCCAAGCAGCTCAGCTCCATTTTTTTAGCAACTTTTTGGACAGCAGAAGGTGGTTGGAACTGCTATAGTTTGGCCAGCAGAAGTAGCTGCTACTCTCCTGTCACATCCCTTGTCACATCTGTGAGCACACCCCTGCCCCCCACCCCGATCCCAGGCCAGGCTCTGTAACTCTGTGGACACCTACTGGATACCGGGGCAGGGACCAGCGGCTGATTTGTGAGCACCAGTGGAGGAGGAGAGGGAGTGCACAGTGAAAACAACATTCTGCATTTCTGTGCTGCGCTCTGCCTTGCCTTTTCTCACTGGAGAGTGCTGGCTAGAATCCGGACCCGGGTAAAGCAGGTCGTCCACCCGAGAGACAGCTGCCACTTGGCAGTGCTGGCATGCACTGCAGGGTCCTCCCCTGGCCTCGCTGCTGCAATGGCGGTGAAGCAAGCCTGGGCCGGCATAACCCCCGGGACGGCTGTCCTTTAGGCCAGGAAACACGGGCGGGTTTGTCTCTGTTTGTTTTTAAAGGGAGTCCATCTCTATGCCTCTGCTGCTTCTTTGGCTTCTCTGCCACGGATTTCTCTTTCCAGGAGAGCTCTCGGGCACATTTCTCACCACACTCTTAAGACTTTAGTGATGTGAACTGGTGGCAACTGGTGCCGTTCTCAGTTCTCAGTGTTTGGGACCCAGCCAGGCTCCTGAGCCCTGGGAACAGCCTTATTTAGCGCTAGGAGATTTGGGTCAGAGGCTCCAGAGAAGCCGGTGCAGGGAGAGACAGGAACAATCACCGCCCAGTCACAGCCGGCAGCCAAAAGGACCGAAGGGGAAGACTCGGCCGACAGCGGAGAGTCCCTCCAAGCAGCCTTGGACCAGCTTTCCAAAGAGGCTGTTTTCTTCCCCAACTGCTCTGCATCTGCCTGGGTGGCAGCCAGAGGCTAGGAACAGCATGGCTGGTATGCTCTGGGTGAGGCTGGTGGCCATGGCAACGGGAGGGGAGTGACTGTCCCTGAGGATGAGAACAGCGGGTAAGATTCCGATTAGGTGGGAGAGGCAGGGGAGGAGAGGTAAAGGTTGGACCTGCCTGGAGAAGGGCCCTCTTACTGTGGACAAAACCGAGGGCAGAGCAGCGGTTAAGGCCCGTCTCAGACTCGGATTGTGGCTCAGACTTGAGACTCCTCCCCTCCAATAAGCAGGGAGCTTGTTAGACCTCAAGACTGTCATCACCCCCGTGACTGTTCCCATCAAACAGTAAATTAACGGAGAACCACCCACCTCCTGTGGGCTCACCCTTGTTGAAATGTTTCTGTGAAAGACTCTCTAACGACACGGTGCCCAGGAAGAGAAGGCATGTTATCTCCTTGGACCCATTCTTCAGTAAGTCTCCTCACGCTGGTGTGAAGGAGAAGGGTGAAACCCACCCTGCCCAGAGATGTGGTGCATGTGGGAAGCCTGCGATTTGAGCTCTGGGCTCAGGTTCAAGGGTGTGAGTTCTAATCCGAGCAATGCCATGGCCCCTCCCATGACCCTCTGTGCCTCGTTTTCTTCATTCATAACATGAAGGTGGCCTGGTACTCTACAGGGCCTCTCCAGCTCTGACTTTCTGTACGTCTATAGACATAGGATAAAAGACTATAAGGCACTTTTATTGGTTCAGTCTTCTTCATTTTCTATTTTCACTTCCTTGAAGCCATCAGCTGGAGTTGAGGACAAGTTTTTAAAATAGGTTTCTTTTTCTACTTTCACCCCCTGCCTCCCTCCTCTTTTCCTTCCTTTCTTCCTAACTGTTACAGAAGTCATCCAGCTTAACCTCTGGAAGGCAGAGTGTGAAGCCATTTCTCGTTCATCTGTCTTATCCCCTCGCCTCTCAGATGAGCACAGACTCCTTAAGGCCTATATCCCCGGCTGACTTTTCCTGTCCGTATTCCACAGCAGGTCGCCCATCGAAATCCCAAGCTGCCCAGCCCATACCTTCCTCTGTCCCAGTGACCTCCACCCCAGCCCTGGCATTGCAGCATTTGAAATTGTTCATCTGAGACAGTAATTCTCAACCCCATCTCTTTACTGAAATCAGCCCAGAAATTGAAAACAAAACTAAAACAGAACAAAAACAATGCCTGGAAGTTCTGATTCAATTGACTTGCATTAGTGTTTTTATCCCCCCCCACCCCATGAGTATTTTTAATGTTCCCCAAGTGATGTTATTGTGGAATCACTCTGAAAGCTACTATTAAGAGGGAATAAACCTGCTGTTACTGGATGTCTGTCATTCTTAAGGGATGACAGTGGAGGTTACTGTCTTGTATTCTGATATGTTGCCTTGTTGGGACATGCCCCTTAGATATGAGATCACTACCCGAGGGAGGCGGCTAGTTCCCAGTGATCCCCACTGTCAATACCAGTGATCCCTGGTATTTACACCCCAGTAATCCGCTCCTGTCAGCCTGAGCTGGACCTAGTGACTTGCTTCTAACTAACAGCACATGAAAAAAAGTGATTAAATGTCACTCCCAAGGTTTGGTTACAAAAGACTGTGACTTCTGTCTTGCTTGTCCTGTCAATATCTCTCTACTGTGCCCTCTCCCCTTCCAGAGCTCATGCTCCGAAGGAAGCAAGCTATTCTGTTGTGATTAACGCTTCGGAGAGAACCACGTGACAGAGGATTAATGTGTCTGACCAGTAGCCAGCTGGGACCTGAGGCTGCCTGATTTCCCAACAGGAGTGAGCTCGAGAGTGAAATGCCCACTGTGGAGCTGTCTCCACTGCTGACACTGCAGCCTGTTGAGAAGACCCAGTGTCAGAGTTTCCCAGCTAGGCCATGCCCAGGCTCCTAGCCCAGAGAAATGGTGAGATAATAAATGTTTGTTGTTTTAAATTAAGTTTGGGGGTCATTTGTCACGCAGCAGTAGATAGCTAATACACCCTGAGAGTAAAAGGGGGCCCATAGGCAGGGCGGTATTACTGGGAGGGTCAAGCCTTCTGTCTATTTTTGAGGAGTGGAGGGTCTAAGAGGGCGTTCCTGGGGAGGGTGTTACTCAGACAGTCCCAGCTTGCTGAGGTTAGGGAGGCAGATGCTCAATAAGTAGAATCATGCCCACTAGACCAGAGCTTCTCAATTATCGTGTGCACTCAGGTCACCTCGGGCAATCTTGTCAAAATGCCAATTCTGATTCAATAGGTCTGGTTGGGGCCAGGGAAGCCTCAAGCTCCTAGGTGATTTTAATACTGCTGGTCTGGGGCCACCTTTCAGGGGACAAGGGACTATACTGCCCAGATTCATGTGTCTTTCTATGGTTACTTCTTTTAAAAGTCTTTTTGTTCTAAGCCTGACTTAGTGGTGCTTTAGGAAGCCAAGACGTGGCCTTTGTCTTGGGGATAGAGTTTAGAAGGGAGAGCAGTGCCCCCTGGAGGCCATATGGTGGAGGCAGTGGTGAGGGAGAGACCTCCAAAGTGAACCTGAGATTTAGGTTTTGGTCACATCAAGTAACCATTTTTACTTATATAAATGGTTATGGAATTATTGGCAATGTCATGAAGTTCCCATAATCACAGGGTCAAAGCTAGCCCTGCTGAGAGGTCCTGCTCTCAGTGCCGGGCCCAGCATCTCTGCTTTACTGGGCAGATTCCTCAGCAGCGCTGCTCAAATGTCCCCTCTTGAGTCCCGCTAACCACAGAGGAACACGAACCCGGGCGTGCAGCCTGAAGCAGCCAAGAGAAAAGTCTTTGAAGTCTTTTTGAAAAAAATCTTACGATTTCATGTGAATCAATGGAATGTGTTTATTATAATATAAAAATAATTTCCTCCCCAAATATATGTGTAAAACACTGCCTCCGGAAGATGTGCTTGGTCTAATCGGTGGCCTGGGAATATGCCTCTCCCAGCTGAGCAGTGATGCGTACATGCAAACTCCCCGATGTTTAACTCTGAAATTCCCATCTCCTACCAAGCCTCTCCTGTTTCCTCATCCTCACTGACCTCAGGATCTTGACCCTGCTCCGTCCACTTTTCCTGTTCTCATCGTCTGTCAGTTCTCTCTTGCTTTCACTCTGGCCTCTGCCAAGTGTGGGTCCAAGGTCAAGCATTCGGACTGCTCACAGTTACCACCCCACCCTGCCCCCCATGCCCTGGACATGCCTCTGTACTCTCCTTAAAGACCCCTGACTAGTAGATAGCCCTCACCCTCCTGAGTAGATTCCATTCTCTTGCATAGACCTCACTGTTACGGCTAAATGCCATCACCGGTTTTCTCCAAATGGGCATTTTCTCCAAATGCTCCAAACACTCTGGGCAGCAGAGTTTTGCTGTGAGAAGGATACTGAATTATCCCCCTCGATTTCCCTTTATACAGCCTCTCCCTGCTGCTCAACACTTCTTTAACTCACTGTTTCTTTAAACTTTCTTTAAACTTTCTTTAAACTTTCTTTAAGTACGTCCTCAGGCTGTCCTCATCATGCAGATTTTGGTCCCATCCATCCTGTGTACTGACTCCACCTCCAGGGGAGGAGCTGGGAAGTGCACATGGTGACACTCCTGGCCAGCAAGCTTGGCAAACGCTGCTGTCACTCACCCAGGACGTCCTATTCTAGGCCCTCTGTGGCCACTGGGAAATTACCTAGCCTCCCCTCTCAGCCTGCCTCCATCCCCAAAGCCCTCTGTCAGTTTTGATGTTGCCTCCTTTCCCACTTAGAAGATTAAGGCATCTGCTCTGTGCTTCCTGGAATTTCTCACCCTCCACCTTCAAACACTGCCCACACACCAGCTTTCCCCTGGCTCCCTGGCTGACTTTCCCCCTGGATCTGGACATTCCCCCTGCCCCCCACCCCCATCTCCCTGGCACACTGGCCTTCCCTACCCCTTCATGTGCAGTCAGTGTTTCTCTCAACAAAGGATTTTTTAAAAATTATTTCAGCTGTTTGTCTTCTCTCTAAAAAACAAAACATCTTACAGTAAAGTAGCTTCTTCCTCAGGCTGCCGCCCTCTCCCTGCCCTCACGTCACTTCCCCACCGACAGGTCTCATCTTCCTGCCGGGCAGCCAGCGGCCCTGCTTTTCCCTTTCCCTCACTGGCCCACACAGCCCTGAGCAGCCATCCGAGGCCTCTACGGTGCCCCAGGGGCCCACTGTGGCATTGCCAAGTGGAGGTCGTGGTCAGAAAGCTGAGGACGCCTGGCTGGCCCTCAGTGGAGCAGCCGCACAGGTTGTGTTTTCCCTGCCGCTGCCGCTCTGACCCAGGCTACATCCTTGGTGTCTCTCTGCAAATAGGCCTGACTTTGTAGGAGTAAGTGCAGGAGCCCAGTGAGAGGGAAGAGTGGCTGCCATGCGTGGCTCTGGAGGACAGAGTGGCTGAAGCCAGCAGGTGGACCTGTGCTCGGATTGTGGTTAGGTCTCCAGAGAAGACCCTCAGGAGCTGGGAAGATCTGGGCAAATTCCACCTCCGGACCGGGCCCAGCCTCCTCAGCCTGGTTATGTTTATTCTCACTCACACCCACCAGCCTGACTGGCATTTTTTTTTTTTGTACTTTGAAGAAATAATTTATGGAGGGGAAATTCACATAACATAAACTTAACCATTTTAAAGTAATCATTTAGTGGCATTTAGTACATGCACGATGTTGCACAAGCACCCCATTCCAGCTCTACGTTTTCATCACCCCAGAAGCAAACTATGGTTAAGCAAGGTACCCTCTCATTCCCCCTCCCCCTGACCGGACAACCACCAATCTGCTTTCCATCCCTATGATTTATCTATTCTGGATTTTTTATATAAATGGAATCACATACTGTGTGACCTTTGTGTCTGGCTTCCCTCACTTTAGCATGTTTTCGAGGTTCACCTTTGCTACAGCATGGATCAGCATGTGTTTCATCCTTTTTTACCAAATTTTTTCATTGTGATAAAGTACACATAACATAAATTTATCATCTAAACTATTTTAAGTGTACTATTGAGTGCTTATAAGTTAAATACATCATAGTGTCGTGTGAGCAGCACCACCATCCACCTCCAGAACTCTCTGATCTTGTAAAGCTGAGACTGTCCTCATTAAACACTAACTCCCCATCCTCTCCCCAGCCCCTGCACCCACCATCTACTTTCTGTCTCAATGAATTTGACTTCTCTACTAGTAAGTATCTCATATAAATAATAGGTAATTCTTTCTCGGTGTTGCTCCCCGATACTGTGTGTCCTCAGACAGCCCTGCAGCTCGGTATTCTCACATTTTGCCTGATGATGAGACGCCTGTGGGGCTTGTAGGATGACTGATGGGCTGGAAATCTCATGTTTGTGGAGACTCCCAGCTGACTCTGCCCTCAAAGCAAAGGAAAAGCCAGGAGAACCCAGTGACTTCATCGTTCCCCTTCGCTCCTTCCCCTGAGAGACCTCTATTTCCATGTAGACTTTTACTGTGATGGATGATGTGGGGCCGGGGGTCATCCTTGCATGAGCGCCTTATTACTTCACCCAGACTCTGAAGCTAAAACAGAAAGAGAGGGAAGCTGGCCAAGCAATCCTTTCTCTGGTGGCGTTTTGGTGACTTCAGAGCAGGCTGTTTGGACAGACAGACCTGCGTTTCTCCCATCTTCCATAGGTATCTTACCAGAATCTTTGATCCATGGAGACCTGAGAAAAGAGAAGTTTAATCAAAGGAGAAGAAACTTGGACTCAGAAGATGGCTGAAAAATCCCATTAAACCATTCTCGGAGAGAGTGGTTCTCATTGTTGCCTTTCTGAGGTCTAACAGGGAGCATTATATTCCATGTGCTCTCTGCATCTCCCCTCTCTATGTCCCTGCTACAGGGCCCTGGCTATGTCCCTGCCACAGGGCTCCTGGCTGTGTCCCTGCCACAAGGCCCTGGCTATGTCCCTGCCACAGGGCCCTGGCTATGTCCCTGCCACAGGGTCCTGGCTATGTCCCTTCCACTGGGCCCTGGCTATTTCACTATCACAGGGCCCTGGCTATGTCCCTGCCACAGGGCCCTGGCTATGTCCCTGCCACAGGACCCTGGCTGTGTCCCTGCCACAGGGTCCTGGCTATGTCCCTGCCACAGGGCCCTGGCTATATCTGTGTACTTTGCTACAACTTTAACTTGAGTTACATGGAGTCCACGATTGTGCATTATTCTTTTTTGTATTCATGATATCTAGCACAATTCTTGTTCATATTAGAACTTGGTAAATGTTCATAAACCCCAGGAAGATATTTATTGATTTATTTTTGTGGAGCCCCTGTCTACCATAAGCAATTTTATTAGTAATGTCTTACAAGTCAGTAATATTGTAATAATTGTATGGTGCCAGGTGGGTACTGTAAATATTGGGAAAAACACTTTGTGAAGTAAATAATTATTTAACCACTGTGCTATACATCTGAAACTAATACAAATAATATTGAATGTCAACTGTAAGTGAACAATAAAAATTAAAAAACAATTTAAATGTATTACAAAATTCATGGGCCCCTGTGAAGCATAGTGATTGACTGAGTGATTGATTTAGAGTTATGAGTAGAGAAGATACATTTACAAATGTATTTATTGTCCTGTCTTTATAAAGATTCTTCTTAGTGTCCAGGTACCATTTCTTTATGTTCAGGTCCAGGAACCATCTCTTTTGTTCAAAATCTTGGCTAATTGTATCTCCCATGCAGCATGATTATTACTCATGATTCCATGGCTCTTCTGGGCTTGTTTGTATTGAAACAACATAGATCGTCTTGCCTCCTCAGCTACCTAATGCCATGGACTTAATGGTGGTCATATCATTACTCAGGAGGCTGCATCATCTACCAGGCATCTTGTGTGTACTGGCTTCCACCGACTCTCTCAAGGTTGTCACCATGCTTTGTTGATGATGACTATAATCCCAGGTCGTCCCTGCAGCATGCACAAAAATGTGAACAATAAGTCACCTTTAGGTCGTAAAATGTATTAGCAGGCCAAAAGGTACAAATTTCCAGGTATAAAATGAGCAAGTCATGAGATGTTAATGTACAGTATGGTGACTATAGTTAATAATCCTGTATTGCATATTTGAAAGTATCTAGGAGAGTAGATCTTGAAAGTTCTCATCACAAGAAAAAATGTTTTGTAACGATGTGTGGTGAAAAAAATTATTTTCACGTGAAAATTAATTATTTCCCCACAAAAGTGAATTATTTAGTATATTGGTAAAGGTGGAAGAACCTATTTTCCAAACCTGTGTTTTCTTAACCCTTTAGGTTTTAATCCTACATCCCTGGAATGTGTTCTCTTCGCATGTTGCCTCCACCCCTGTCTTCACACACCACCAGCAATGGGAGGACAGCCAGGAGCCCTGGGTCAAGCAACCAGAGGGTCCCATTCAGCAATGTTCATTCCTCCTCCAGCAGAGCCTGAGCCTCAGGGGAGCATGGCATCATCACAGTGACTGGAATCAAGAGAGGACCTACATTGGAAGGGTGCACTGGCAACACGGAATGATGGCGAGAAAACCCTCAGAGGCCTTTCCACAGCCCCCAGGAGATTGCCCGACATGGACATGGAGGAGGGACAGCTGTTGTGTGGGCCACCAATGCTGCTCAAACCAAGGGTCTGTGATAGACCGTTGTTCGCCGAGAGCACTGAACCATCCTGTATCTAATGTGAGTGAGAGTCATCCAGAGTCAGCCTGTGAGTACTACCCTGATGGCTCAATCTCACCCATCCAGAGGAAATACCTAGGAGGCGAGCTGGAGCACTCAGCTCAGGCGTTCCTCTCCTGAAAATGTTCCTGACAAGGGTGCCCCAGGACAACCTCATAGGCACAAGTCTCGGAGCTCTTCAGAGCATCTTATATGGAGAATTGGAGAGTGTTCTAAAGTAGGAAATGGGAACTGCTGCCCACCTAAGTCTCAGGCAGGCCCAGGAACCCCACCTCGGTGGCACCATAAGCCTGGCAGAGGAGGACTAAGAAGGTTTGGAGAGGGCACTCTAAAGCACAGGGCCAAATGATGCATGGGGCTGGTCCAAGGACCCTGCTTGCCTAGATCGAAGGGGCACTAGTGAATGACCCAGGTGTCAGTTCAGGTTCTCCAAGAAGCAGACGCCAAGACAGGATTAGATGTGCAAGAAATTTACTTAGGAAACATGCCTCTGCGGGAGTGGGGATGCGGCAGGCTACATGATGCCACAAAGATGTCACTGTCCTAATCCCCAGAGCTTGTAAATATGTGACCACGCGTGACCAGAAGGATTTTGCAGATGAGATTAGATTAAGGATCTTGAGCTAGGGAGATTACCCTGGATTGTCTGGGTAGAACCTAAATGTAGCACAGGGACCTTTTAAGAGGGAGGTAGGAGGGCAGAGTCAGAGATGGAGATGTGGTGATGGAATAGAGGTCCAAGTGAAGTGAGAAAGGAGCCAAGAGCCAAGGAATGCAGGCTGCCTTTAGAGGCTGCAGAAGGCAAGTGATGGGTTCTTTCCTGGAACCTCTAAAGGAATCTCCCTTAGAGCCTCAGGAAGGAATGCAGCTTGACGATCTGTTCCAGACTTCTGACCTGCCGAACTAGGTTTGTGCTGGTTTGTTATAATAGCCACAGGAAGCTAATGGAGAGAGGAAGCTAAAGGGAAGCGGGGGGAGGGTGTTGGGATGTAGGTCTGACCCTCACTGAGGAGGGAGGGAAGGTTGGAGGGCTGGAAGGGAAATCTTAGTTTGTGATGCAGATTTAAGAAAGTTTGGGCAGACCAATGACATGTCTTTGAGCCCCAGTGACTGAGGGAGGAGTTCTGCGTCTCCAGGGAATAGTGGCCAGCATCCCTGCCACACTCAGTCACTGGCTGGGAAGAGGTAGATTTTGGCACAGCAGCCGAGGCTGCCCATATTCTCTCAGCAACCTGGGGTTCAAGATTCATGTTCCATGGCCTCCACAGCTCAGCTCTGTGTTGCACAGACCTACCTAATCCATACAATTCCTGGGAACAACTTCTATGTGCTTCCCATGGGCCTCTTCTCCAGCGGGGACACTGAGAAGAGGAAGGCTCTTGGGAGAGGGGACAAACTACCATTCATCCTCTTTCTCCTCTACTATCCAGCCTGATTTCCTTTCACATTAAAAAAAGATTTTAATTGATTTTTTAGAGAAAGAGGAAGGGTGAAGGAGAGAGTGAAACTTTGATGTGAGAGGCATCAATCAGTTGCCTCCTACATGCCCCCCACTGGGGATGGAACCTGCAACTGGGCATGTGTCCTTGCCAGGAATCAAACCAGCCGCTTTTCAGTGCCCGGGCCAATGCCCAACCAACTGAGCCACACCAGCCAAGGCTCCCCTCACTTTTATTACTCACTTTGGCAGGTCTTGGTGGCTTACCTGAAGGGTCCACATCCCTTCTAATGGGGTGGCTGGGAGAATCTATTCATAGTTACTGTTGGGCAGGGATACCAAGAGGCACCCAAGGGGATCCCTGGGTTCCAACTAAACTTCTCCTGCATTTTGTGTAAAAGGAGCACTTTTTCCAGCTACTGTTGGTGTCACTAACCCCTGCCAGGATGGGTTAGGGTTTAGGCTTATGGGCACCTGCGGGCTCGTGGACCCAGGAATCCAAGGTGCCCTGGCAGAGCTATTGCTTTTAGTTTAATGGGAAGCACTAAATTTCCCAGTGGTGACTGTGAGTGATGGTAAGTGGGTCCCACACTCACCTGCTTCCACTTCTTGGTCCCTAGACCCATGTGTTATTCCTAATGGGGACCCAGCACCATCCACACGTCTCTCACTAATGTGTCCTGAAGGATGACATTTATCCTTTCAGAGTATGCTCTCTACAGTGTCCCTTCACCTGCACTCTTTGAAGGCCACCCCAGCGTTCCACAAGGACACTTCTGGGTGGTGCGGTCTATGATGGGACCAGTGGATTCCACAGCCATGTGCTCACTCCTGCACCTCCCTCTCTGAGAAGTGGGTTCCACAGTGTGATGCTTGATTGAGTGGAACTCCATGTCTGTGGATCAGGCATCCCAGCAATCCTGGCTGCTGGTGCTAGCCAAGGTCCATTAGGCAGTAAGGTGAACCCATACCTAGAATAGTTATATATCCTGTAAGATGAGCTGCTGGCTCTTCAAATATGGAAGGGATCCAGAGGAGTAGATTTGTCAGTCTAGTGGTCTCTGAATCAGTGCCTCAGCAGGTCTCTGTTGTTCACAGGTTGGACATTCAAAGACAGCAGTAGATCCCCTTGGCCTTGGTAAATGAGTCCATGCAGCTGGGCCCACACAGCACTTCCATCTCAGCCATTGTGGCCACTCCATTTGCATGTCGATTGCACCAATGATGAAGGCGGGCTAATGTCCAATGGCCAGGTAATTTGTAATGACCTACTTGGGCATTTAATACTCTCATTCAGTGGATACTTTCTGGTGGGGGTTAGCATGTGATACATATATCTTCAGGCTTCTTGCCTACTCCTATATGTCCTTCCACATGCTTTACTGATGATATGGGGCACCCCTCCCAATATGACCATAGATGCAGTTTGGAGAAGGGCCTTAGTACAGCAGTGGTGAGTACTCCCTTATGCAACTTACTTGTGCTCTTTGGTTCTGCTCAGGTTTGATCTCGGCTATACCCTTTCCATTTCATGATGCATCTTGTTCCACGACTGACACCTCCAGCCTCATGTACCTCCCCCTGCCCAAGACCATAAGGGCCCCAGTGGTAGGTGTGTTTGCGCTGCAGTCTGGACCTGTTGCCGTGCTCTTTCCTATGCCAGGCTCCACTCAGTCTTAGCGACCTTCTGTACCACCCAGTGTATGGGCTGGAGCAATATTTCTAGAATGTGTTGCCTTCAGAATCAAATAAGATATACCAAGCACTGTGTTTCTTCTTTGTGGTAGGGAATGCAAGATGCAGCAATTTGTATTTTGCTTTGGAGGAAATATTCAGGAATTTCCCTGACTACTGGATCCCTAAAAAACTTTATTTATTAAAATGCAGGCCTCTGAATCTTCATTGGGTTTATTTCACATCTCCTCTAAAGCATATATCTTCCCAAAGTCTCCAATGAACTAGCCACCTTTTACAGTCACCATGATAGTATGTTCTGTGGGCTTTTCAGGTGATCTGTGTATCTTCAGACTATTTTATTTTTAAAAATATATTTTTATTGATTTCAGGGAGTCAGAAAGAGACATAGAAACATCAATGATGAGAGAATCATTGATCGGTTGCCTCCTGCACTCTTCTTATTGGGGATTGAACTGGTAATCAAAGCACATACCCTAACCGAGAATCAAACTGTGACCTCCTGGTTCACGGGTCCATGCTCAACCATTGAGCCACAATGGCCAGGCTTTAATACTTTCTTGTTTTTAAAAAGTATTTATTGTTGAGAGTATTACAGATGTCCTCCTTTTCCTCCCTCATTGTCCCTCTCCATCTGGTTCCTGCCCCAAGCCTTCACCACCCTATTGTCTATGTCCATAGGTAATGCATATATGCATACAAGTTCTTTGGTTAATCTCTCCCCCCCCCCCCCCCCCCTTCTCTCTGAGCTTCATCAGTCTGTTCCATGTTTCCATGCCTCTGGTTCTATTTTATTCATCAGTTTATTTTGTTCATTAAATTTCTTGTTCATTTATTTTGATTTTATATTCAATTGTCAATAGATATGTATTCACTGCCATTTTATTCATATTTTTCTTCTTTTCTTCTTCTTCTTCTTCTTCTTCTTCTTCTTCTTCTTCTTCTTCTTCTTCTCCTCCTCCTCCTCCTCCTCCTCCTCCTCCTCCTCCTTCTTCTTCCTCCTCTT
>NW_006292686.1:679187-686142 GCF_000327345.1 Myotis davidii | reverse complement strand
TTTCATGTAATACTGGTTTGGTGGTGGTAAACTCCTTTTGCTTTTTCTTGTCTGTGAAGCTCTTTATCTGATCTTCAATTCTAAATGATAGCTTTCCTGGGTAGAGTAATCTTCATTGTAGGTCCTTGCTGTTCATCACTTTGAATATTTCTTGCCACTCCCTTGTAGCCTGCAAAGCTTCTGTTGAGAAATCAGCTGACAGTTGTATGGGCCCTCTCTTGTAGGTAACTAACTTTAACTGCTTTTCTCTTGCTGCTTTTAAGATTCTCTCTTTGTATTTAGCACTTGGCATTTTAATTATGATGTGTCTTGGTGTGGGCCTCTTTGGTTTCCTCTTGTTTAGGACTCTCTGTGCTTCCTGGACTTGTAAGTCTATTTTTTTCACCAGGTAGGGGAAGTTTTCTGTCATTATTTCTTCAAATAGGTTTTCAATATCTTGCACTCTCTCTCTTCTCCTTCTGGCCACCCAAAATGTGAATGTTTGTATGCTTGAAGTTGTCTCAGAGACTCCTTACACTATCTTCATATTTTTGGATTCTTTTTTCTTTTTGCTCTTCTGATTCAGTGTTTTTTTCTTCCTTATAGTCCAATTTATTGATTTGATTCTCAGAATCCCCTATTCTACTGTTGAATCCCTATAAATTATTCTTTATTTCAGTTAGTGTATGCTTAATTTCTGACTGGCCCTTTTCCATGTCTTTGATGTTCTCACTAACATTCTTGAAAGTCTCATTAAGGTCCTTGAAAGTCTCACTAAGTCCCTTGAAGCTCTCATTAAGATTCTTGAGCAACCTTGGTAAATGAGTCCATGCAGCTAGGCCCATGCATTTAGTTCTTTTTCTGGATATTTCTTCTGTTCTTTCATTTGTGACATGTTTCTTTGTCTCTGCATTTTGGATGCTTCCCTGTGTTTGTTTCTTTATATTAGGTAGAACTGTTATGTCTCCTGGAATTGGTAGAGTGGTGTTGTGTAATCAGTGTCCTGTAGGGCCAGTGGTTCAGCCTCCCCATCACCTGAACTGTGTGGTCTGTGTGCACAGTCTTGTTGTAGTTCAGCCTTGATTGCTGTTGGTGTCACTGGGAAGAGTTGAACTCCAGGCCAATTGTCTATAGCTGCAACTATACTGGGACAGCTGCTGTGCAGGAGATACCCTTATGGAGTAGGACTTCCTTTAGTGGGGCTTTGGTGCTCACTGAATCTTCCCCTTGAGTGTGTCACTCGTAGATGTGTAGAATTGTAACCTAGTATGGTCTGAAGCTGTGCACTGGCTCTGGGGCCTCCTGGGAGGTGCAAAGTCAACTACTGCTTGGGGGCACCTGGCAGGAGCTTACGAGTGATCTTCAGATGGCTGCTATTGGTATTGGGCTTGGAAGTGCCCAGGTGAGGCCAATCTGTGAAGCAAGGCAGACCGCTGTTAGTGCTGAGTCTCGCTGATGCCAGCTGCTGCTTGTTTGAGAGATCTGAAGCCTGAGCCAGGACAGGCCATTCATAAGGAAAAGCTGCTGCAAACAGCTTGGGTAGGGCTAAAAATTGGAGGGGGTGGGGTCTCAGGAAATCAACACGATGGAGGGAACAGTGTTAGCAAGGCTGATGAAAACTCAGATATGGCTGCCAGTCAGCTCTGCGATGTGGGGTGTTCTCAGCATAGGAACAATGACTTCTGTGAACACCCCTCTCTTGGAGAAAGCCGCCTCTGAGTTCTTGCTCCTGAGTTCTTATTCCAATGCCAATGCCAGCCAATCCAGTTCCTTTCTGTATGTCCCTGGATCCTCCCAAGCCACTGCCCCAGTGCTGGAGCTTAGAGGGAGAAGGACCATGTAAGTTCATGTGCTGGCCCTCTAAAAGTAACTTTCTGAGTCTCCAGTAGCCTCTGTGCCACTCAGCCACATCGCTGCTGCTTTTTACAGCCCAAAGTTACAGGGGCTTCTTTTCCCAGCTCTGGAACCCTGGGCTAGGGATCTAGTGTAGAGATGGGACTCCTTGTTCCTCATGGGAGGCCTCTGCAGCTAAAATATCCCTCCTGATTAAACAAACATGGGTGTAGGACCAGCCCATTCTACACCTCGGCTCTCCTACCAGTCTCAATGTACTTTCTTCTTTACTTCACTTTCATTCAGCCAGATTTCAGGCAATTCTGAATGATGGTTATTCTGTATTTTATTTGTAATTTTGATGTGGTTGTGGGTGGTGGTGAGAACCAGCATTTACCTATGCCATCATCTTGGTTCTCTATTCCTCTTTATTTTTAATTTATTTTATTTTTATTGATTTTAGAGAGAAAGGGAGAGGGAGAGAGAAATAGAAACATCAGTGATGAGATAATTATTGATTGACTGCCTCCTGCATGCCCCTTACTGGGGATTGAGCCCACAACCCAGGCATGTGCCCTGACTGGGAATTGAACCGTGATCTCCTGGTTCATAGAATGATGCTCAACCACTGAGCCACACAGGCAGGGCTCTAATTCTCTTTCTTGATTGAAATTGAAAAGATGTGAAAACACTACAAGGTTAATGAGTGAATGCCTCGAACTATGACCAGCATAGCACCTGTGATCAGGGCTACTATTTGTTTAATTTGTTGTAGATTATAGTCATTCCCTAGGATCTATTCGGTTTCTGCAGGAGCCAGACTGGTGAATTAAATGGAAATACGATTGGTATCACCACTTTGTACACTTGAGGTCTTTAATGATGGTACAAAGTTCTGTCAGCCACCTCAGAATACAATATTATTTTTGATTTACCACCTTGGGTGATAGGGGTATTTTCATAGTTTTATATTTGGTATTATTCACTACGATAGGTCTTACCCTAGAGCGAGGGACCCAATGTTGAAGCTAATCCAACTACTGGGAATGTCAATTACAATTTTACACTTAGGGATCAAGGAAATGACCACAGGGATGTCACTGGACTCAGCAGGACCACAGTGAGCTGTACATTAACCAGGACTCCATTTATTGCCTGGCCCTGTAGACTTCCACACTAACAGGGATATCCAAGTGTCAATGTCAATACAGACCCTATGTGTCCATATACCTTGAATTGTCTCGGTCTTCCCTTTTCCCCATTGATTACTCACTAGTGAAAGACCTTTAGGAAACAATTATTATCATGGGTTGAATTGTGTCTCCTCAAAGAAGATATTTTGAAGTCCTGTGAATGTGAATAGGATCTTTGCAGATTTAACCAGGCTGAGATGAGTTTAGTTCATCAGGGTGGGCCCTAATCCAGTATGACCCAAGTCCTTATAACAAGAGGAAAGTTGGACACAGAGACAGACATTCACAGAGGGAAGATGGTGTTAAGACATGGAAAAGTTAATGTGAAGATGGAGAATTGGAGTGATATACCAAGGAATGGCAAACCACCAGAAACTAGCAAAAAAACAAGGACGAATTCTCCTCCAGGTTTTAGAGGGAGCATGGCCCTGCCAACATCTTGACTTCAGACTTCTGGCCTTCAGACTGAGAGAGAATAATTTTTGTTATTGTCAACCACCTAATTGTAGTACTTCGTTACGGCAGCCCTTGGAAGCTAATACAACCTTTGTCACAGTACAGCTTGCCATGGTGTTGCAGAGTCCTACCTTTTTAGTCGATGGATTTCAACTCTGCAGATTGGCTCAGATCTAGAAACTACATAAGGTATTATGATATTTTACTGGGACAGCCTTTGCTGGGAATAGCCTTCTGCTACTCTATTTTTGCCTTTGTTGTTGTTGCAGATATTAAGCAGCACCTTCCTTGGAAGCCTGTTTTTTGCCCTTGAGGACACCAGGTTCTGTTAATCAATTCCACAACTCCCTTATGGTCATGACTCTTCGGCTGCCTCTGTGACCTCACTAGTAGGTAGGGTGGTTGCAACCTTGTGGCTTCTGGTGGTCAAGCACAGCCTCCTGGCTGCTAGTGTTTCAGGGCTCTCATTCTAACCACGGATATCTACGTCCAGCTCTGGGGCCACCCTTCCTATGGTCAGCCTTGGGTTGCCCAGCAGAGCCACCACTGAGCATCATGGTGATGCTGGTGCCCCCTCACCAGTGTATTCCTAATGCCTTGGTGAAGGTGTGTCCTCTGGCCTCCTATGGGGAATCATCCACTGGTCAATCTTCTGCCTCACCCAGTGTGTCCATTCCAGCATGCCCTCAGCCCCTTCATCCCTTCCTTGGCCACTTGCCAGGGCAGCTTGGAAACTTCTCCTTCATCCAGCATCACCCAGTCGTTTATTCAGTAGAGCATTTGTCCATCCCCTGGAGTCCTTGCCAAGATATTAAATTCTGACTCTGGGGAATTGCCATTGAGTCAATGAATTTCTGCTTTCTCCAGTCTTATATTCTGGCTCTTTTAATCAAGTCCCTCTTTTAATCAAGTCCCTTCAAAAATCAGTGCCAGGAATGCTTCCCTAACTCCTGCCAGTAGATATGACTCAATCTCAAGGCAACTTTGGTAGGTAATATCTTTCCTTCCTTATCAGGCACAGCACATACCCAAACAGGTTATGCGGGACTTGACTGTAGTTATCACTTAGGAGTGGAGCAAAGAGGTGGGGAGTTCCTCAGGGGCACCAGCTACCCTATAAGGAAGACTAGGAAGACCCTCAAATGAGGTGGAGGTGTCATCCAGTGGGAGAGAAGAGAGAAAGAGCACCTGCAATGCAGGTCTAAGAAAGTTTCCACCAGGCTGGTGGGGAGTCACAAAGCCTAAGTCCTTCGTTAAAGGAGCCCATATCTTCTAGACACAAGGAGTCCCTCCCTTCTGAGTGCAAGACACCCAGGTCCTGGTTAATGAAATGGGGCTGATACTTATCATACAGGAAGCTGTGAGGACTGAATGAGACAGTGCCTGAGAATGAACCCCATTGGAGGTGACAAAATATACCACTTTCCTTTTCACATCCAAGGCAGATGTCACAAATTCATGATAGCATTTTTCACAGGGAGGCCTGATTCAGCCCCTGAAACATTCTCAATATAAAGTAGCAAGTAGTATATGAAATAAAGTATTATTCTTTTTTTAAAAATATATTTTATTGATTTTTTTACAGAGAGGAAGGGAGAGAGATAGAGAGTTAGAAACATCGATGAGGGAGAAACATCGATCAGCTGCCTCCTGCACATCTCCCACTGGGGATGTGCCCACAACCCAGGTACATGCCCTTGACTGGAATCGAACCCGTGACTCCCCACTCCGCAGGCCGACGCTCTATCCACCGAGCCAAACCGGTTTCGGCTAAAGTATTATTCTTAAATAGGATCTAGGCACTGACCTAACTCCCTAACCCCAAAAACTCTTTGTTGGGAGTCCCAAGACATTTCAAGGGCTTATTAAACTGGTCTCTGTGAGCATATTCTGTAACTTCCAGGTATTCTGTTAGGATACTGTTATCTAAACAGTGCACAGCAAAACTTTGGTTCATGGGGAGGACATTCATTTCCTTGAGTTCTTTGCCAATTTTTGATGTAGGGAAGTTGAGGGTGGGGTCTCTGGTAACCATGGTGTAGAGAGGAGGGAGGACAGTTGTGTGTGTGTGTGTGTGTGTGTGTGTGTGTGCGCGTGTGCATGCAGAAATAGAGTTGGTGGAATTGTGGATGGGGTTGTAAAGGGTCTATTTCTCTATAGGGTGAGGGGGAGGTATGTGCTTCTCTGAAGGTTCCCACAGGGACACAGACCTGTGTTAACTGAGCAAAGGTTTAGAAATATTGTGTTACTAGAGGCCTGGTGCACGATATTAGTGCATGGGGCGGGGAGATGAGGGTGAGGGGGTGCGTTTCCCTCAGCCCAGCCTGCGCCCTCTTGTAATCCAGGACCCTTTGAGTAGGATCCCTAGGCCTTGCGGGCAATCAGGGTCTATTGGGGCTTTCCTTCCCCCAGCTGCTGGCAGCTGGTCCCGCCCCTGCCCCTGCCACCGGTTGCCTCCCTCTGCAGGTGACAGGAGTAGAGTGTGATTGCTTGGCTGGCCTGGGCCTCCCTCTGAGGGGCGATTGTGGGGCATTGGCGGGGCCCCCTGACCAATCGCACTGCACCCGCCTTGGCTGGCCTGGCACTAGTGCGTGTCATAGTGTGATCGTCTGCAAGGTCGTCCAGATGGTTGTTCTGTTGTTCGTTCGGTCGGTTGGTTTGCATATTACACTTTTATTATTATAGAAAATGGTATTCAACCCCAAAATCTTCTGTGTTTAGTTGAATAAAGATGAAGGGAAAAGGAAAACTTTCTTCTGTCTACTTCTTTCTCTTTCACTCTCCCAACTAATCAGACTGGCTTGGGCAGCTCTGCATGGAATGGAAATGGATTCTTCTCAAAACAGCCATAGGTCCTATTGAGACACACAGACACACACACCACATCACTGCCACCACAACCAATGTTTTCAGCAGTGTTCATACAAGACACATTGCAAAGAAGCAGAAAGTATTTCCTGGGTCAGCAAAACTCTGACACACATACATGATGTCTGGTAGTGACACCATCTTCTCATTGTTTTATTGAATCTTTTTTTTTTCCCTTTTAACTGATGGAGGAAATGGGTCACATTCTCTTCCCTTCCTCCTTTCCCCTAAAAGCTGTCTACATGTACACTTTTCTTTTTACTTGGTGTCAAGGAACAAAATTCTCATTATTTTCTGGCATATAAACTGCCTTTAATGCCTATATGACAGCCTCAGGGAAATCTCTTTTCTTAGCCCTACTTTGTCCTTCCGAGGAAGAATCTGTTCGTGGAGGCCTCTCTTAGTGCAGGCTATAAGAGGCCAAGAGGTTATTGTTTAAATTTGGGATTTCTATACTTTCTGTATGCTTCTTTTTTCTCTTGCTCATTGTATGACATTGGCACATCTTGATTTTTGCTGATTATTTCAGAATACTTCTCTATTTAAAGAGGTAATTTGTGTGTGTGTGTGTGTGTGTTGAGAAGGGAAATGAAGGAAGAAAGGAGGATAGGAAATCAAATATAGGG
>NW_006292686.1:662760-679150 GCF_000327345.1 Myotis davidii | reverse complement strand
TTCCTGCTGGGCCAGCAACATTGGCCAGTGTTACCAAAGAAGGAACCCAGGAAGGCTTTTCTAAAGCAGAACTCTGGATTTTCTAAAGGTGTGGCTGCTTGGCTATGTGGAGAGCTGGGTTGCCCAATTCTAGAGGACTCTGAATCACAGGGTGAGATGTTTGCACTTAATGGAGAGTGAAGAGCAATCAGAGCTACACATGCCAGGGAGTGCCATGTGCAGGCTGGCCCAGAGGTGGGGGATGGGTATAGGTGGGGGAGCTCAGAGAGGGAGGTGCATAGGTGCTGTTGGAATTCCCCAAGCAGAGGGAGAAAGACTTGAGCTGTGATGGGGAGAGGAACACTTCAGAGATTTATACACAGTCACTGCTTGGAGGGGAGTCAGGGAAGAGGGGAGAAACAGAGGCAGAGCCTCCAGAGTGAGGAGGGTACATCTGAAAGGTGACAGGGCCTTCAGGGGAGCAGGAAGATCAGAATAAATGAGAGCTTTCCTGTGGAGGGGATGATTTTGTTTTACATAGGTAAAGCTGATGGTGCCAGCAGAAGGCTTGGCAGGAAACATCCAGTTTGACACGACACGTGTGGATCAGGCCTTCAGGAAAGGAGCTAAGATGTGGCTATAAGCTCATCTGCATGGAGGGGAAGATTGAGAGGAGATGAGACACTGAGGGATCATGATTAGTTAGAAACTTTGGATCTCTAAAATCCATGTTGACATTTTAAGGATTGATCTGTTATCTATCTATCTATCTATCTATCTATCTATCTATCTATCTATCTATCTATCTATCTATCTATTTATATATGTTATGAGCTGAATTCATATTTTAAAGTCCTAATCCCCACTACCTCAGAATGTGGCTGAATCAGAAAATAGGGGTGGCTAAGAAATTTGGACAAATAAAGAGACACACACACATACACACAGAGGATGACTTGGTGAGGACTAAAGGAGAAGAAAGCTGACTACAAGCCCAGGAGGGAAGCTTTAGAAGGGACCAACCTTGCCAACACCTTGATATTTGACTTCTGTACATTAGAAAATGTTTTTGCCTACAACAAAACAAAAAATACCTAACCTCATAGTTGAAAAAGATGCTAAATAGGCTCAAAGGGGCTGCCTCGAAGCAGGAGGTCTAACAAAGATATCATATTAGCACTGATCATTTTTGAATATGCAGCAAAGTTAGGTGATCCTTTTATATTTTTTATGCCAAAGGAGTTTTCTAAGTACTAATGAATAGATTAGAAAGCATGCTAGATATTCCTTCCTGTGCAGCAACTCACTGCATGAATGTGCTCTCATGAAATTAGATCAGTATGGGAAAGATGGGAGTACACCTGTCTAAGATTCAGTTCAAAAACTCCACACACATTTGCATCTTATGGGACCATGAAAAAGCAGTGGTTGATGCAAAGATCTGCCATCTTCCTGATGGCAGGACACTGCTGTGTCCTGGGCCCATATAAGCAGCACCTGTCTTATGACTCACATCATCCTCGGCCCCTGCCTTGGGGCTTGTAAGTGTGGAAAGGAAAGATGGGTGCTGTGTTGCAGGCCAGGCCTATCTTGAGCCACAAGCACAGGGCACTGGGCATAAGCAAAGCCTGAGCTCACAAGGGTGACATCTCCGTGGTTCCCTAAGGCCTTGCTGAGCCTCCCTTCATCTAAGCCAAGCATGTCAAACTCGCAGCACCCGGGCTGCATGCGGCCCACAATGAATATTTTTGTGGCCCAGCCAATATAAAGGTATGTAAGAAACGTTTTAATAAAAATTTCATAACTTAATTTTTATAATATCTTGTTACACATGATTATTAATAATGAATAATGTTTGCTAATGTCTGATTACTATAATCGTGTTGAGTTCATTTCCCTTATGCACCTTATGTGCAGGCTCACCATTTCTCTCCACTAATACAAGCAGCGAATATTTTAGCAGCTGATTGCCATGTCATTAGTCTTGGACTGACTTGTTTGGTGTGAGCAACAGGAAATATTTCACTTTTGGAGAACAAGAAAAATAGGTTTATTTGCATTATGCTTATTAATTTGTGCAGTTCTTCAGTGTCTGGTAAGTTAATGTTCAAGAAAAAATATTAATGTTTATTTAAATGTTCTATTATTTTATGTTAACAATGACTCATTACTTTCAGCCCTTTGCATTCAGCATGTTTCTATTGAAATAAACCTATGCTTCTATGAAAATTGAAGCTTTTGTTTTTTTGTGGCCCACATAAACTTAAACCTTGTTTATTTGGCCCGTGTAGCCTTTGAGTGTGACTTGCTTGATCTAAGCCATCAGAACTCCTCGGTGGTCCTGGGAAAGGTCCACTTGTGATGAGGTTTTTAGGAGGCCATGCACTGCAGAAAAACATTTAGCACTGTGCCCAGCACGTGGAAAGCAATCAGTCAATAATAGCATTAACCATTATTAATGCACTAGGGGTCTGGTGCACAAAATTTCTGCATGGGGGGGGTGTCCCTCAGCCTGGCCTGCACCCTTTCCAATCTGGGACATCCCTCTCACAATCCAGGACCCTTGGCTCCAAACCGGTCGCCTGCCTACCTGATCACCTCTAACCACCTCTGCCTGCCTGCCTGATCGCCCGTAACTGCCTCTGCCTGCCGGCCTGATTGCCCCCTAACCATTCTCCTGCAGGCCTGATTGCCCCCAACTGCCCTCCCCTGCTGGCCTAATTGCCCCCCCTAACTGCTTGCTCCCCTACTGGCCTGATTGCCTCTATCTGCCTCTGCCTCGGTCCCTGCCACTGTGGCTTTGCCTGGAAGCAAGTCAGACGTCCGGAAGATGTCTGGTAGATCCAATCTAATTAGCATCTTACCCTTTTATTAGTATAACTACTTACCATCCTTCTTACTTAAGCTATGTTTAACCTTGGTATTTGGGTCCCTTATAAAACTTAATCATGGTAGCTTCAAAAATGTTTGTCATATATTTAAGAGTAGGATAGCAGGAATTTTCTTTTTAACATCATAGTGTTACAAAGTAATGTTTGCTTTGCATGGTAGTGTGGGACTGGCAAAGCTGAAACTGTGCAAAACAATCTCAATAATAATGATCAATGATCAATAAGATTCATTCCTGAACTTCAAAATTTTGTCAAAACATTAAGAACTCTCTTATCATTGGTTATAAATATGTAAGGAGAATTGTAAATTGCAAAATGAATATTAACAGCATACTATAAAACATTAGAAATACTGAGAAATAATGTTTTATTTCTTTGTTAAAAATTTCCAGAGTTCTAAACAGTAATTTTTTATTATAACGCTTATAGAATGGACCAAGCCTCTCTTCTATGCCTTCGTGAATTGTCATACTCTGTTCTAAATCTGGGTCAGCTTCCAACATTCAATTTTTTTTACACTTTCAGTGCCATGAAATAGCTCCAAGAGTTCCTTTACGATGGACTGTTTTTTGCAGCATCTTCATCCTTTTTGTCACAACCACTTTCCTCACTTATTTCAGTAAGTTCACTAAGTTCATCGGCTGTATGTAGAATCTCTCGAACAACAGCAGCATCAGCGGGTATTACTCTACAACTCTGTTCACATCTGATTAAACTTCCACTTCCAGCCTTATCACTTTTTTTGTTTCTCTCTTTTGATTATCCATTTCTGTAAAATGTCACGTGGGTTTATCACCGGGAGACAAGAGGCCATGCAGCTACATGCTTTGCTGCCTGCGTGTGAACTGATAACAGATGCACAGTGACCAGTCTCCCATGGACTCTGAAGGAAGTGACAAGATTGGTCCCTCATTATGATGCATGTCTGTAATTTATGTAGTGACCTGTGGCCTGGGGAGCAGCAGCAGAGTTGTACTTGATGAATTCTGTACAGTTAAGGTCCTGTAGTAACTGAATTTAGAACTGTGTTGTTGGGGGCTGGTGTTATTTAACTCCCGTTACCATGGAGTAACTGAAATTTGTGCATCTGGGAAATGTGTGAGGGGGGACTGCCTGTATATTCCATCATGTGATGTGTGCCTGATGGAATAGTATAAATGAGCTTTTCTGTTATTCTTGACCTTCAAGTTGTAGAAGTTCTTGTTGATGGCACCATGCGTGAATGAGTTTTACTCCTCCAAGAAATGGCATTTTCAACCCTCCTACTCAAATCCATTGCTCAAAAGGCATCTGAGGGCAATTTGTTTCCCTAAGGCTTTCTGCAGATGTGTCTGTGCTGTGCTACCCAGAGTGGGTTTCTGGATGGTGACTGAGCGTGGAAGCAGGGTTAAAGTTAAAGTGGCTGCAGGCTTTCCCAGAAAACTTGGTGTGTTCATGTGCATCATGATGCTCCTGAGATACATCATGTTTCCCAGAGTGTCATTGGTTAATAACAGCTCTATGGGAAATATCTTAGCCTGCTAGGGCTGTCATAACAAAACCCCACAGGCTGGGAGGCTAAGCAGCAGAGGTTTATTTTCTCACAGTTCTGGAGGCTGGAAGCAAGTTAAGCTGCAAGCAGGTTGGTTTCTCCTGAGGCCTCCATCCTTGCCTTGAAGACGGCCACCTTCTCTCTGTGTCCTCACCTGGTCTTCCCTTTGTAGGCACATCTCTTTGTGCCTGAATATCTTCTTTTGAAGACACAAGTGAGATTGTATATAGGGCCCACACTAACAGTCTCCTCTTAACTGAATAAGGCCTTATCTTCAAATGCAGCTACACTCTGAAGTATTAGGGTTTCAACGTACTAGTATGAATTGAGAGAAAGGGACATAATTCAGCCCATAAGAGGAAGTAAGGAAACATAGCACACTAATTATTAAATGAATTCCAATTTTAGAAATTTAAAAGAACTAGAAAAAAATGAGTGATAGAATCAAGGAAGTGTCCTAGCATACACTATTTATCAATATTTGACCCTGGCACACTTTTTTCATAAATCATCTCATTAAATGGTATTCTTTGTATCATACTTCATATAAAATCTTGAAATGGCTGTTAAATAGTAAGAAATAACTCCCTCATTTTTATATAATATAGAGAAATATATCTACTAAAATAAGATTTGGTTTGGGAGCTCCTGGTTGTCTAAATATGTTCATAGAAAAGTTACTGCAACCATCAGAGGCTTAAGCTCTTGGTCTTCAAGTACAAGTGTAAGGGCTCCTTTACTGTTGTCACTTGCAGAATGTTCCTCTCTAATGGGTGTGATCCCTTCCTTTCCGATCCTTACTCTGCGGGCCTGCTTAGTGCTAAATTCACTCACACCAGTCAGGATTCTTTGGTTTGCACTTGTGCCTCCTCCCAACTTGGGATGCCCCTAGCTTCCCAATGCAGTTCTCCTGAACTCTGGTGAGGGACATCTGCAGGACCGCCCCCACCACTCAAATATGCTCAACTTGGAACTCAGGGCGAATGGGGTGGGGGCAGGGACCAACACATAAATGCTCCTGTCACTCATCCCTCAGGCGGATGATTCTGAGATGCACTCCAAATACACCAGCAAGGTCTTTCTCCAGGCATCTGCCTTGGTGGGCAATTTGATAACACCTCTTTGTATTGACTTTTCCTGTTTCCCTCATCCTTTCCCTGGACCCTCTTCCCAAATAAACTACTGCCTGTAACACTCTGCTTTTGGGGAAACCCAGGCTAAGGTAGATGGGCTCTCATAACTAGCCAGGCCCAAGTCCTAGGCCTTTGCCTGGGGTCCCCAATGGGAGTGGGGTAGGATGAGGTGCTATGGTTAGACTGGGGAAGGCTGGATGCCCAGTGGAAAGGAAGGCTGTTTCCAGAGGCAGAGTGGAAACAGCTGCACAGACCCAAATCAGGAGGGAGCGAGAATGAGAAGCATTATCCACTACACATAATGGCTGTGAGCAGTGGTGGGAACCAGACTCCTAGGAACATGCTTTACTGAGTGGTCAGGCTGGAGGTTCACCCACAGTAACGCCAACGTGGTATTTAGCATTCCTTCTGTGTTCCACCCATTAGGATACAAAACAGCCACGTCTCCCAAATTTTTAGTCCCCAGAACACACTTATAGAAGAGGTAAGACTATTATTTTCACGATAAAGATGGAAAGCCGAGGCAGAGTGGATAATTGAGCTCCCCAAACCAGAAAAGAAAGTCGTGCTGAGTCTGGGATTACATGTGGGCGTCCTGCCCAGGCAGTTGAGCCCCACCTTTTACTGGAACCAACCCCAGGGAAGAAGTTTGCTGGTTTCCTGGAAGGCAGAGGTTTGCATGTGCATGCCCCGTGCGGGGCCTCTATCTGGGTGCAGCCGGGACAGGGCTGCAGTGGGTGCGCCTAAGGAAAGGGAGGGGAGAGAAACCACTCCGAGTGAGCCAGGCTTGGGATCGGCCGCGTCATCGCTCACGGGTCCCATGCCAGGACTTGCCACCAGAGAAGTCTCTTTGATTTTGTCCACGGACACCAGAGGACAGAACGGAGCTTGTTTGTTTTCAGACTTGAGTCATGCTAACATCCTATTCTTAAAATAAAGATCATTGTTTGGTAAAATGCAAAATAAAATGACCCACTCATTAGCTGTTTTTTTTTTTTCTGTGTTGGTGAAAAGCATGATTTTCAGGAGGAATTGTCTCCACTCAGAAGTCTCTGTGAAATACAGACAAAAACAGGCTTCGGTGGTTTTTGTTGTTTTTTTCTGATGGTGGTTTTGGTTTACTTTCAGTCCTTGGGCTGTATATTTAAGGAGAATAAATAGGGGATCAAATGTGTTTGGCATTTATTAATGGCATTTACATGGGTTACTTTCTTTGCTCCTATGGAACCCTATGGGCCATGTACTATACTCACCCTTTTGCAGATGAGCAACCTGGAGCTTAGAGAGGATCCATCACATGAGCAGCGCTGGGCAAGTTGAGAGAAAACCAGCCCCCCAGTCTGGCTGTGCCTGACCCCCAAGCCAGTGCTGCTCCGCCCTCACTGCCTCCAGGCTACCTACCTGCACCTGGTCTGGCTTCCCGCTTCCCACACTGCACTGCTGACCACACAGTGGACACGCTGCAGACCTTCTGGGCCGAGGCAACAAGAATCCCAATCATGAAATTAAGGGCTTGTCATGTTTTTTCAGACAAGATCGGGCACGTTCAGGGTGGTATGGCCATATACTGTCATGTTTTTTCAAATGCATTTTTTCCTAGCTTTTATTATAGATGTCAGTTTTTCCTCCTTCCTCAAAATCCACACACACACACACACACACACACCTGGGAAGGAGGAAGTGGGTTCAGGAGACAGCAGAAGTCTGAGTGACTGTATGCATAGTTAGGCTACAATAATAAAGTACTATAGACTGGGTGGCTTATGAACAACAGAAATTTAGTTCTCACAGGTCAGAGGCTGGGAGTGTGAGGTCAAGGTATCACCAGCAGGGTTAGGTGAGGGCCCTCTTTTGGGGGGTCTCAGACTTCTTGTTGTGTCCACACGTGGCAGAAGGTGGGTGAAAGAGCTCCCTGGGCCCCCCTCATAAGGGTGCAATCCCATTCATGAGCACTCCATCCTCATGACCTAATCACCCCAAAGGCCCCACTTCCTGATACTGGGGGTTGGGTTTCAAGGTATTAATTTTGTGAGCAACAAATGAATGGACAAACATTCAGTCCATTGCACCCATTTTGTTGATTCTAGAACAGGGGTGGGCAAACTTTTTGACTCGAGGGCCACAATGGGTTCTTAAACTGGACCGGAGGGCCAGAACAAAAGCATGGATGGAGTGTTTGTGTGAACTAATATAAATTCAAAGTAAACATCATTACATAAAAGGGTACGGTCTTCTTTTTTTTTTTAGTTTTATTCATTTCAAATGGGCCGGATCCAGCCCGCGGGCCGTAGTTTGCCCACGGCTGTTCTAGAAGGAACATTTTCTCATGCTGTAGCCATCTATAATCTCTGTGTCTTACACTCACTGTCAACTAAACAGCTCATGTCATAGTTGTCATTGCCACTGACTGAGCATCGAAGCCCAGGGAAACAATTGTGGAACACTTTTAAAAGAAACATGGCCTACGGCTTCACCAGAACTCTCCTGAAAGTGCTTGGTGACTCACAGGATGATGGTGTCTGGAAAAACATGGATTTCCAAGTCCTACATCCAAGAGTGACCCCCGAAAGGTGAATTCAGGTTGTGATGCAGTTTTAGTCACACCTTAACCAAGTTGTTAGCCTACATTTCCTTTATGTGTGTGCAGGAGAGTGAGTGACATATGGTTTAAAATTCTGTGTCCAAATAGGTCTAAAAGAACTCTTTTAATACATTTAAGATAAAAATTCTAAGTGCTAAGAAAGCATTGTGACACTTATTTAGTGTTTCATGAAATAGCAGTGTGTCTGACATAGTGAAGTTTTAGATTCCATGAAATGCGGTAGGATTCATGTTTTATGTTTCAATAGTCATCAATCTGTTTCTAATGTATTCCTGGAGAAGCATGTGAGCCATCTTGCCACTAAGCTATTTTCAAAATCTCATGGAAGCCTGCCAATGGTTTTAAATTGAGCTATGCAACTCTCTCACTCTTGGGTAGAGAAGTTCCAATATTGTAAGGCTACATTTCTGGGTATATTTTTTTGGTAAGTTTTTGTTAATCCTGGCATTTGTCTAAAGCAAAATAATAATAATAATAATGAAATAAGAGCAAAATGCGTGCATCATGAATTGTGCCATCCAGAGAACAACAGCTCAGCTGTGCAAAGTGAATGTAGCTTTGACAAAAGCACTTCACTTCAAAGCCTTGCCTCTTGGCTCCTGCATTGATGAACTCGCCACTAGGGACATGAGTGTCCTTGAGTTCCCTTGGTCATGTCCCATGGGTTTATTTATTAATGTGTTTAAATAGAACCTTTAACTTTACCATTGGTGCTTTTAGAAAAACACTAATATCATAAAAAATATTTCAACTTCAAATTACTTCCCACCCACCTCAAGTTTCATGCAGTTCATATCTGGGCATAAAGAGAAATCAATATATTAGTCTAGCTCAAAGGCCGATGGACTTTGGTTTTGTCACACATTTAGTGATAACAAATGTCTCATAAAACAGACCTTTGTTCCTCTTTGCACCATTCTTTCCGGGGCCATGAAGCCATTATGTCTGGCTGAGAGCAGCTTCTAGGCTGGCAGGAAACTGTCTTTCCAAGAAAGCAGGATGCAGAATCCCCAGTTGGTGTGCGCCTGCCTTCAACACTGCTCCCTCCTACACCCAGCTCCCCGACCTGGGATCTGGTGTCCTGTGGGCCTTTCAAACAAGCAGCTCCTCTCCCTCCCCAACACTGAAGCCAAGGTCCTCAGGGTCCCCCTCTCTGCCCACCATGGAGGGGAACCCAGGCCCTTCCTTCCACCGGCCCTCTCCTCCCTGCTGGCCTGGAGCCTCTGGGGATCCAGGTTGGGGGCCAGAGTTTGCTCCCAGTGTCCCAATACCTCAAGAGAGAGAAGTGGCTCCTCTGCTTAAAACCTTTCCATGGCGCCCCATTGCCCTCAGGGTAAGGTCCAAAGTCTGAAAGTGGCTTCCAAAATCCTCATGATCGCCCCCAGCATCTGTGCATCTTCCGCCACGTGCTCTCTGTCCCCTGGCCCCCGCATCACTGCTTTTGCCACTCTGAACATGGTTTGGCCCCCCAGACTTGTCAGCTTGCCCTGGCTCCCTGGTCTCTGCACAAGGCCTTGCGTGGGCTCGATTGGCTTTTAGGGAGTCCTGCAAGTGCACCGCCCAAACCTCATTGTTCTGATGGGAAAACACATTTCAAACCAACTTCAAACCCACACTTGGAGTTGTCTGTTGGCTGTAAGCTGGGGCCTGTGCAGATTTTGTTAAACAAATTGAGTTACATCAGAGGACTTTAGGTCTGGCAGCTAACCCCCTCCTCTTGTAGGACCGCTTTCTAGAGCTTTGGAATTCCCACACGGAAGTGTGAACCATTGTGTGCTTGCCTTGTTTGGCAATAGATCTGGGCAAATGCTAAACTCCAAGAGTGCAAGTTCTCAGGGGCCACCAGCCAGACAGCCAGCACCAGGCCCTGAAGCAAAGGTAAGTGCCGCATCCACTCTCCTCAAAAGACAGCTGGGCCAGTGCAGGCTCCTGCTCAGGGGTGAATAGGTGTGAAGTTGGCATTTATAAGCAGTGCTTTCCTTGTGTGGCCTCTGCGAGTGCCCACCTTCTTTCTGACCTTGGCAGGACACCTTCCCTTCCCTGTAGTTCAAACCTGTGCCAGAGCCTTGGCTGCGCCCCCAGGTCCCTGATGCCATATAAGCAAACATTTCTAGTTTCTCTTATTGAGTCGGCAGGTGATTTTTCTCTGGCCAAGGTGAAAGCAGAGGCCCGTTGAGGTAAGTCCTGGGTGGGGGGCCAGAGCCAGGGTCATGCCAGGGGGCAGCATCTGAGGGGCGGGACCTCTGGTGGGCTCTCTGGAAGCAGATCATGGATGGAAAGGGTGAATCTCAAGGGCATCTTGGCTGAAGCAAAGGCGTGTCCAGGCAGACCCAGTGGGTGTGTTTGGTGGGGAGAGGGACTCTGCGTGTGCGCATGCACGGGTCTTTATAGATTGGCGGGTATGACCAGCCGCGGGGCTGGCTGAACTATTTTGTCACCATTTTCAGGTCGGGTCTCCCTCTGTGATAACTGCTGTTTACTGAGCGCTGATATAGCTCTGCTCTGTCCTAAGGACTCATGCGCGTGACTCCTTTAGCCTCACACCAATCCCCGCAGCAGGTGCTATTTCCTGCCTGGTGCACAAGAAAACCAGTGGGAGAGTTACACTGCTTTTCCAACCCCCCAGGCCAGGTCCTTCTGAGCTCCGGCCAGAGTATTCTCTCATCATTTGTTTTCCTGGGGACGATATGGAGATGGGGGCTGCTTCCCCTCCAAAGATGCAGTAGAGAAAGGAAACCCAGAGCACATGGCCAGGATTTCCCTCGGCGCTCGTCCAAGCATGTCACAGTAAACCCTCCATTTTGTGGACCTCGATTTTACGGACTTCGGATTCAACAGACAAAATTCCCGGTCCATATGTCATGTGACGATTAACACCCCATCAATTTTAAAATGCTTTTAACCAAAATTTGCTTATAATTAAATTAACAGGTTGGGGTTTTTTTTGGTTATTAATTCACTTATTTTAAACGAATTTTAGTGAATAGGCTGCATGTTGGAAAAACTTCAGTAATTTCGCCTGCATAAATACATATTACATATATACAACTATCGTCTACATATTTAAATGCAAGAATCAGCGCTCATAGACAATGCTCGGGGAATGATCAAAAACTTTTCTGTGAAATTAAACTTCTCATACACTCTCGATTTTAATTACACAAACATGTCTGCATAAATAAACAGGTAAATTAACCAATTTGTCAATTTTTTAATGTGCACACGTAGAAAACCTACTTTATTACATAATGGACTTTCATCTTTAACAGACACCCTCTCAGCCAAATTAGTCCGTTATATCGAGGTTTTACTGTATTAGAAATAGAATAAAAATGTTTGGATGCTGAACACATCTAAGGCTAGAAAACCCACTTAACTTGTGCCCTTCCTACTGTCTCCTTTCCATTGCCACTTACAACTGCAATTAGCCACCGTATCCCCTGCTCAAAGCCTTCGAATGACACCCACTGACCACGGGGACAAGTCTCAACTCCTAACGTGGCTTCCCAAATCCCCCAGAGTCCCTTGTAAAGATAGCAATGATACCATTTCAGTTAAACCTCTCGTAGGAGACACTATCAGACCTGTGTCTGCATGAGGAAGACACTTGGGTGTTGCTGATGGGAAAGCACTTGGTCTGAGTGACTCAGAACAGTTATTTCCTGCAGAATCTTTCAGCGTGCTCAGCCTTCCTGAGCCGAGACCAGTCTCGCAGCCTTCCCACCATCCTGAGGGCCCACCTGATAGTGCTGGGCTTCCCAGCAGGCCAGTGTGCCCGCTCCCGCTGCCTAAAATGAGCAGCTGCATCTTGCTTCTGGGAACTGTTTATTGAAGATCTAGCTATAGCTGGGATAGTTTGACAACGTGTGAGGCACAAACATTCTTTATCGGCAGGATGAGGTTAGTTTCTGTTCGGGCCTGGTGTTTTTGTAAGAAGGAAATAGCTTTCATCAGCATCAGATTAGATCCAGGAAGCATCCACAGGGCAGTGGAAGCTGATAGGGGCAGAGCATCAGGATTTCTCATTGGTCACTACTGCCACCTCCTGGCTGATGCTGTTTACTACATAGCACGGGCTTCCTGGGAAACCTTAAGTGATATACCCTATTTTCCCTCTATTTACAAGCTCAGTGTGGTACAAAGAAGAAAAAAAAAAAGAGCGAGAAAGTATTTAGAGTATTTATTTGTATTTTTATATTAGAACAATGTAAATCAGAGACAAGAATGATTAATAAAAACAGGGACTATTCTCATTTGAGACAATGAGAAAAAGAATTCATCTGAGCAATTTATACCTTCTCACTTACCTTTGTCCAAAGTAAGTGTTCAGCCCAAATCTGAGTTTCTTTTTTTTTTAATATATTTTATTGATTTTTTACAGAGAGGAAGGGAGAGAGATAGAGTTAGAAACATCGATGAGAGAGAAACACCGATCAGCTGCCTCCTGCACATCTCCCACTGGGGATGTGCCCGCAACCCAGGTACATGCCCCTGACCGGAATCGAACCCGGGACCTTTCAGTCCGCAGGCTGACGCTCTATCCACTGAGCCAAACTGGTTTTGGCAAAATCTGAGTTTCTTAAATCTCCTTCCCACTCTCTAACGTTGCCATCTTAGCAATTTTAGGGAATTTTACCAATCATTTTGGAAAATGAGTGTAAAATTAAGGACTTCAGTAGAATTACAACATAAAAGTATTTGGTCTAAAGCATGCCTTTAAATTATGCAATAAAATATTAGATTTGATATTAGTCCTCATCATAGTTTCATATTGGTTTTATTCTTAGGGTATTAATCTCTAGACATTTAAATTCTAAGTTATAAAAAGGTTTATTGTAGCACACTTTATTCAGCCTCACCTGAGGATATTTTTTCCATTGAATTTTTTCTTTTTTTGAGAAAGAGTGGAAGGGAGGGAAGAGGGGGAGAGAAAGAGAAACATTGGTGTGGGAGAGACACATTGATTAATTGCCTCCCACATGCACCCTGACCCAGGCTAGGGAACCTGCAGCCAAGGTACATGTCCTTGACCGGGAATCCAACCCAAGACACTTCCGTCTGCCAGCCCACACGCTAATCACTAAGAAAACCAGCTAGGGCTATAACACACTTTCAATCTATAATAATAAAAGCATAATATGCAAATCGACCAAACGACTAAACAGCAGAACAACTGTCTGGACGCCCTTCTGGATGACACATTATGATACACACTGGCGTCAGTCCAGCCAAGGCAGGTGCAGTGTGATTGCTCAGGGGGGCCCCACCATCACCCCACAATTGTCCCACAGAGGGAGACCAAGGCCACTGGCTGGTGGGGCAATTGATGGTGGAAGGGGGCTCCGTGATTGTGGACCCTCAGCCAGGTGGGCAGGGCCTCTCTCTTTGGAGGAGCCCCATGATCGATCACCCCACAGAGGGAGGCCCAGGCCACCTGGCTGGTGACACGGTGGTGGGTGGGCGGGACCTCCCTCTGCGAGGTGATTGATCTGAGGGCCCCGAAATCGATCGCCCACAGAGGAAGGTCCAGGCTACCACCCAGAGATGCTGTGGCATGTGTGCAGACCGGCCAGCAATGGTCCTGCAGAGGGAGGCCCAGGCCAGCCAAGCGATTGCACCCCACACCTGTCATCCACAGAGGGAGGCAACCAGTGGTGAGGGAGGGGGAGCAGTACCACACAGATGGCAAGCAGTGGCAGCAGTAGGGGCAGGGCCAGCTTCTGGCAGCCGGGGGAAGGAAAGCCCTGATAGGCCCTGATTGCCAGCCAGGCCTAGGAACCTTACCTGTGGGGTCCCGGATTGGGAGAGGGTGCAGGTTGGGCTGAGGAACACTCCTCCTATGCATAAATTTTGTGCACTGGGCCTCTAGCACTCATATATTGACAGAGGTAAAGCTAAGTTTTTTCAGTTATTTAAGTTACATTTTTGAGGGGAGGTTGCATTTTATCTTTAATATCAAATGTGCTGAGATCACAGGCGGGCGGTTTCCAAACTATATTAAGGATATGGGCAGAAACTGCTCAGAATCCTTAGTCCCCTTCTTCCTCAGCAGATTCTCAGCTGGCCCAGGACCACCGTGTTACTCTGGGTATTATGAGAAACGGATACTAAGAAGGAATTAAACATGTATGGATCTTATTAGGGGGACCATCTGTTAGCAAAGATGGGAGGAAGCTAAGGAGGACTGGCAGGGCCAGGTCTGACCACATGTGCGGGAGAGAAGGAAGGAAGGAAGGAAAGAAGGAAGGAAGGAAGGAAGGAAGGAAGAAAGAAAGGAAGGAAGGAAGGAAGGAAGGAAGGAAGGAAGAAAGGATCTTAAACTCCTGTGTGGTTCTAAGGAAAGTTCTGCAAAGCTCTCAGCACTCCCTGCGACAGGCAGATTTCAGAGATAACCCCCTGTGACCTCTGCCTCTTGGTACCCATGCCCTTGTGTAATCCCTTCCCTTTGAGGGTGACCGGACCTAGTGACTAGCTTCGAATGAATAAAAAATGGCAAAAGTGATGGGATGTCACTTCCATGATGTTGTTATAAAGGACTGAGACTTCCAGCTTACTGGACACTCTTGCTAATTTTGGTGAAGTTGACTGCCATGGGAAGGTCCCATGTAACAAGGGACTGAGGGCAGCCTCCAGCCAAAAGCCAGGAAAGAGCAAGGCCCTTAGTCAACAGCCCACAAGGTGCTGAATCCTGATGCCAACCACCAGGTGAGCTGGAAAGCAGATCCTTCCCTGGCAGGCCTCAGATGAAACCCAGCCCTGGCTGACGCTTGAACTTCAGCCTTATGAGCGTTCTTGAAGCAGAGGATCCAGATACACTGAACATGAATTCCTGCCCCACAGAAGCTGTGAAACAACCCAAACGGTGTTGTTTACCCACTACATTCTGGTGTAATTTGTTACATAGCAACAGATAATTAATACAGTTCTCCAGTAAATGTTGCCCATCAATGAAGGCTCACGGACTCCTAGAAACAAAGCCGCTTTAGTATTCCTGATGCTCTCTGCCTGTGGCTGGCTGGAAGGAGCCTGCAGGAAGCGTGATCTCAATGCAAATGTGGTGGTGGATTTCACAGTTATACTTCCTCACTCAGAGATCTGAGCGGTGCATTCTCATTGCTGCCAAAGACACTCAGAAGAAAGATTACGTTTCCCATCCTCCCTTGAAGCTTGGATGACACTGTGATTGAGTTCTGGTCAATGTGGCATATGTGCAAGTCATATAGTGTATACTGTATACTGTATACAACTTTTGGGAAGGGCCCTTTAAAAGAACTTAAAACAGAACTTAATTCTATTTTTTTAAAAATTTACATTTTCTGTGTAAAGTCTGAAGGTTAAAGGAGTAGATATTTCCCAGAAGATAAGTCATGGTACAGAGAAAAGTTTAATTACCTGGGACTATTACTGGGTCACCTTTATTCCATATTAGAGGCCCAGTACATGAAATTCATGCACTCGGGGGTTCCCTCACCCCAGCCTGCGCCCTCTCGAAGTCTGGGAGCCCTTGGGGGATGTCCAACTGCCACGGAGGCAAGAGAGGCTCCCATCATTGCTGCTGTGCTTGCCAGCCATGAGCCAAGCTCAGGACTTCTGGCTGAGTGGCGCTCCCCCTGTGGGAGTGCACTGACCACCAGGGGGAAGCTCCTGCTTTGAACATCTGCCTTCTGGTAGTCAGTGCGAATCATAGCGACTGGTTGTTCTGCCGTTTGGTCAATTTGCATTTTAGCCTTTTATTATATAGGACTAGAGGCCCAGTGCACAAATTCATACACCAGTGGGGTCCCTCAGCCTGGCCTGAGGGATTGGTTTGAAATCAGCTCTCTGACATTCCCCAAGGGGTCCCGGATTGTGAGAGGGCACAGGCCAGGCCAAGGGACTCCACCGGGGCTGGGGAGGGATGTGGGAGTTTGTCCAGTCAGCGGGGGGACCATGGGAGGGCTCCAGGGCGTGTCCAGCTTGTCTTACTCAGTCCTGATCAGCCGGACCCCAGCAGCAAGCTAACCTACTGGTCAGAGCATCTGCCCTCTTGTGGTCAGTGCATGTCATAGCAACTAGTTAACTGGTTGACTGTCTTCCCTTTGGTGGTCAATGCACATCATAGCGAGCAGTTAAGTGGCCTTAGCATATCATTAGCATATTATGCTTTGATTGGTTGAATGGCCAACTAGATGACCAGGCACTTAGCATATTAGGCTTTTATTATATAGGACTAGAGGCCCAGTGCACAAACATTTGTGCACTTGGGGGGGGGGCG
>NW_006292686.1:641040-662647 GCF_000327345.1 Myotis davidii | reverse complement strand
GGGTGAGGGGATGATGGTTGTTTGCATCTGGTCACACCCCCTTCAGGGTGGGGGTCCCCACTGGGGTGCCTGGCCAGTCTGGGTGAGGGGCTGAGGGCCATTTTCAGGCTGGCAAGTGAATGAAGCTCCCAAACTTTCCTTTTCTCCTTTTTTTTAATTCTAGGCCACCAGCTTTAGCTCTGAGGCTCGGCTCCAGCTATGAGACCTCCGCTGGCTGAAAGCAGATTTCTGGCCTTTGTTTACCCTTCTCTATTTGAAACAATGTTGCGGTCCTGCTGGCTGAAGCCCCCGGTTTTGTTTAGCTTCTATATGTGTTACAATGTTGTTTAGAGTGCAGCTGAGAGGCCGGCAAGGCAGGCAGGGAACCTTGGCTTCCTCCGTCACTGGAGCAAGCAAGCCTCCTGCTCACTTCAGCTGCATGGCTGCCGGCTGCCATTTTGGTTGGCAGTTAATTTGCATATCACCCTGATTAGCCCATGGAAAGCATAGCAGAGGTACGGTTAATTACCCTATTTGTCTATTATTAGATAGGATGGTGAGGGTGGTAGCAGATAGATCTCACCACTCACGTTCATCATGGAGAAGTCTTTGAAAACAGCATGTAAGAAAGCAGCTAAAACCCTCCTACTGTGTGCCAGGCTAAGAATGTGGGCCTCAGAGGCTAACAGTTTGTTGAAGGAAGAGACTAAGAAGGAAACCAGCTTGATTTGAATTGCTGTCAAATCTGTTGAAAACTAACTTGCTCTAAACTAATTCTTTCTGAAGCCCTCAAAGATTGAGACCGTAAAAATGCTACCCTTTGTCAGACTTGTCTTTGATTCAACCCAGAACCACTCTTTGGCCATGGCCCAGGGGCAGGTATTTTCCAGAAGGATATGGAGTCCTCTCTGATGACTTTCTTTCTTTTTTTAAAAAATATTTTATTGATTTTTTACAGAGAGGAAGGGAGAGGGATAGAGAATTAGAAACATCGATGAGAGAGAAACATCGATCAGCTGCCTCTTGTACATCCCCTACTGGGGATGTGTCCACAACCAAGGTACATGCCCTTGACCAGAATCGAACCTGGGACCCTAGAGTCCGCAGGCCGACACTCTATCCACTGAGCCAAACCAGTTAGGGCTCTGATGTCTTTCAAACCATGAATTTACTCATTAAAACTTGTTGCCATATTATCCATAGCATTTTTTGTCCTCATGTGTGTTATCAATGTGTGGCATCTGAGGGTTAGCAAGTTTCATATTTACAAAGTGTCCCATAGATTGGGAGGCAGATGGAGGGTGGGCCAACACCTGAGGGTGGAGACACACCAGCCTTGCCTGGCCTTGGCTTTGCCACTGAACTGCGTGAGTTATTCTGGGCAAGTGCTTAATCTGTGAGACTCATTTGTAACAGAGAGTTACAACAGCCCCTCGTTTATGGGCTAGCGGTGAGGATTAGGTTTAATAATGCACGAAGAGTCATAGAGGCTCGGAAGAGTGCGGGGCATGTGGTGGATACCTGGTAAGCATCAGCTACTCCTGTCAATATTAATACCCCATCTCCAGTCATGTGCCATCCAGGATGGTGTCCACTGGTCACGTGTGGCCATTTTGCACTCGACATGAGGCTTGTCCAAACTGAGACACGCTGTGAGTGTAAAATACAGACTAGATTTTGAAGACTTCATATGGAAACGAGAATGTAAAATATTTCCCTGATAATCTTTAAAAATATTATTACATGTTGAAATGATAAAGTGTTTTATATATTGTGTTAAATAAATTATACTATTAAAATTAATTTCACCTGTTTTTTTCTTCTTTTTAAATGTGGCTACTAGATAATTTTAAATTTCATGTGTGGCTGACCTCATATGACACAGCCTGGCCCAGGGCACATAGACGGGGTGAGTGTAAAGTGAAGCAGGAGCTTGAGGTCCATGTGAACAGTATCTTGTGGTTGTCAGGGGTGTGGACAATGAAGGCAGAGGCTCAGGGGAGGAAATATACTTCTTGGGACACTGTGGATACTGATGCAATTTAGTTCCACAGATATTGACTGAGTCAAGGAGTGGGCACCTGAAGAAGCAGCACTCGGTCACAGGAGTCTAAAGCCAGGCTGCCTATCTGGGGGTCCAGATGACAGCATCAGTCTGGAGAGGTGCAAACCAGGGACCAGGTGGAGCATATTGTTGACAGGCAACCAAATGGCAGGGTGCTACCAGGTGCCTCGATCAAGGGGGCAGCGACTTAGGCTTAGGAATCCACTTCCCAGGGCCACTGTTGGTACTGCCATAATTCAATTCTGCAGATAATGATTGGAAGTTACTATGTTCCACACCCTCTGTTAGCAACTGGAGAAAACACTGCCTGCCTCCAAGATGCTCACAGTCTTGTAGGGCAGACGGTGGAGGACAGGCAGACAGATAGCTGTAACACAGAGTGATAACATGCTGTGCTAGGAGGCAGTGGGAGCTCATTGCAGAGAAGTGAGTCCATTCTGTGGATAAAGAGCAGTGGCCCAGAGAAAGCAACATCTCAACTAAGATGTGTGGGAAAGTAGCCGGGAAAGAGGGAGACACGCATTTAGGTAAGGGAGCAGCATGTGCAAAGGCCCAGGGGTCAGGAGAGCGTTATGGCTCCAGGAGCTGCAAGAGGCTCAGTGTTGCTTCGGAGCAAAGTGAAAGGTGGGGATGGCTGGAAGCTGGAGAAAGGAAGGGGGCCAGACTATGAGGGGACAAGGTGCGGGGTGGGGTGGGCTTTGAAGAGTTTTAAACAGAGGAGTGACAAGCCAGTTTTGTGCTTTAGAAAGATAGCTTTGATTACACTGTTGGGGTCTGGTTCTGGATAACATAAATTAAACACACTCCACCTTCCCTCTCCTACTGGGTCAGCTATAAAACCGGGACAGAATGCGCGGGCTGCTATGTGAGGACTCTGAACGGTAAATAACAGCAAGTGGACTGGGGAAGAGGGCCAGCATCTGAAGGGCCTCTAAGTCGGCAGTGAGTTTACATTTGCACTCTCTAAAAAGAAAAAAAAATCCTCAGGTGAGAATTAACAGAACAAAGAAAACACAGTGTCTTAGAACATAATACCCAAAATATCCAGGAAATAACCCAGCATTAGTTAGTGTACAAAGAACCAGGAGCAGTTTAACTGGCAGGAGAAGGAACCAACAGAGGCCAAAACCAAGACATCGTGGATGTTGGGATCATATGACAAAGACTTGAAGGCAGCAATTATAAGAATGTTCCAAAGTAAAAGCAACTCCTCTCCAAGTCAGTGGGAAATAGAAAGTCTCAGCAAAAACAGAAAATACTAAGTAGACGAGAGAATCAAATGGGAATTTTAGAATGAAAAATATGGTAACCAACATTTTAAAAACTGAATGGTCTGGGTGGAGGTGATAAAGGAAAGAGCCAGTGAGCTTGAAGACGGAGCAATAGAAATGGCCCAGTATGAATAACGGAATGTTCAGCTCTGACATTCAAAGCTGATTTTTACAGCCTGACAATAAGCGTTGGTAAGGAGAGCATTTTCTGATACTTTCAGCTCCTATTTAGCATCTTTAAGGACCAAGCCTGGGGGCTCAGATGTTAGAGGTCTTTCCATAGTACAGAGAAGGGCCTGCCTTGGCTCTGTGGCCTACTGCTCTGGGTAGAGGAAAGAGGGAAAATCCATCCCTTCTTAAACTGGGAGATGATGAGAGAAAAAATAGTGAGAAAGAGGCAGGAGAGGTAGCTGGTTGGAAGTTTGATGCAATTTTCTCTCTTTATGCTGGAGAGGGTTGAGTGTCAGAGTGTGCACGTGTGTTGAAGCTGGCTTGTAATTTACCAACTCTTGAGGGCTGATTATTAAAATTTCAGGAATCTATAGGCTGATTGTTACATAGTTGGCAACTAGAAATTGGATCTGGTGGGAATGTTTGTAAATACGTAAAATCCCTGGAGAACCTGTTGTTTAACTTGCACACCTCTGGGGACAGATGGACCAAGGAGAAATGGGAGTGCGTAGAAGGTGGGGCCTGCTTTCCCACTGCACCATTTAAAAGACGGGAGGAAAGTGCTATGGGGGCACATGTGCCAGCATGGGTGATCCAGCACGGCAGGTGACATGGTTGGACAGAGAGTGGGTCTGGTTAACACTCTCAACCCTACCTAGTTTCTCACGTGGCAAAATGCTGAGTTGAAAGCCACTGAGTCAGACTTGGAGCCCATCGTGGTAAGGTGAGGGGCCCACCCAGAGCCTGACAGAAAACTCAGATGCAGCAGTGAGAGCGGAGGAAGGCTGAACCAGTGGAAGGAACCACTAACTGTGGTCGGCAAACTGCAGCTTGCGAGCCACATGCAGCTCTTTGGCCCCTTGAGTGTGGCTCTTCCTAAGCCTTAGGAATACCCTAATTAAGTTAATAACAATGTACCTACCTATTTAGTTTAAGTTTAAAAAATTTGGCTCTCAAAAGAAATTTCAATCGTTGTACTGTTGATATTTGGCTCTGTTGACTAATGAGTTTGCCAACCACTGCACTAGGAGAGAATGGGTCCCAAATTCATGAGGCACAATGTTGTCAGCAGACTGGCAGAGCTAACAGACGAGGGCAGGCCAACTCCACTGTAGTGCCAGATTGGCCGAGGGTAGCATGGCTGAGGACAGATCCTGGATCCCCCAACTTGCACCATGAAGTCGAAGGAGCCCTCCTCCCTCAGACATCAGATCCATCTTGGAAGGGGAGGCATGGAAACAGGAGACTGAGACATAAGCCCCCAAGAATGAATACCCAAGGGGCTGCATAAGTTACTGCATCTAAGGTTAAAAATCAACCTCTACATCAATGGTCTTTCCTCTGCCACCTGACAGGTGGGCACAGGAGGAAACCCGGTCAGGTACAAACCTAAACTAAGAAAAAAGGTTTTCTTTCCTCTCCGACTGGCAGTGTAAATTTGCCACCAATGACACTTGGAAAATAAACAAATAGCACAATCTGTGCTTATTCATATATATACTCATGAATCTTTTAAAAGCTGAGTCTTCCACAGCACCTCATCTATACTTTGCAGATGGCAAAGAGGCTGCAGCCACTGCCCGTGAGGAAGTTGAGGACACAATGACGAACTTGGGTGCCTCTCCATGAGGTGGGGTTTTGCCCTCAGGCTAGTAAATCCAGAAACTAATTTTTATTATTTCTCCCTGAAATAACCAGGATCAGAGGAAGTGGCTCATCTTCAACTCAGGAGAGGAGAACCCATAAAGAATACTGAGTTCACCCAGCCGGCGTGGCTCAGTGGTTGAGCGTTGACCTATGAACTAGGAGGTCACGGTTCGGTTCCCAGTCAGGGCACATGCTGGGGTTGCAGGCTCCATTCCCAGCATGGGGCGTGCAGGAGACAGCCAATCAGTGAGTCTCTCTCATTATTGATGTCTCTATCTCTCTCTCCCTCTCCCTTTCTCTTTGAAATTAATAAAAATATATTAAAAAATAATACTGAGTTCATTTAGTGGCTGTGAAAATGTACCTGTAATTGCAGTGGACTGGGATGCTTGAAGATACAAGGTGTTAGGGTAAAAGAAAATCTGAGGTAATTTAGTCCAGGACACTGACCTCCCTCGAAGAGGGGAAAACTCACTCTGAGTTAGACAGCTTCCCCTGGCGACCCCACCCTGTTTTGTAAGGACTCTATGACTAAGCCAGTCTCCGCTGTTGCACAAAGGGTCTATGTGAGAAACCAAGTCACAGCGAGAAGGTTGCTTAGCGCCCGCAGAATAAACGAGGGAGTAGCCAACAGTCAGAGGCTCACACCTGACTCAGCTCTCTTTTCCTAAACTCCATGAAGAAGACCCAGGGTCATGAAATGTTTAGTTAGGACATATTCATTCTGAGTGAAGTGCTAAGCCCAGCGCACATTCTTGATTGGATTTCAGTATGTCCCAAGTCACTTGTGATTATAACAAATGATGACAGCTTCCATTATCGAGCATTTGCTCTGTCATGTTGCGTTGAGCACTTTACCGCCTTTATCTCTATTGACGGACTTACAAATCCTCGCTAAGGGTCTGCTATTTCCACCTCAGAACGTGCCCTTCCCCACAGCAGTGGCCTCTGGGAGCTGTGGAGCTGAGCTCCATCCTCGCCTCAATGTCCTGCCTCCTCTCAGCCCCGACCCACAGGCCTGTGAGTGTGGAAGGGCTTTGAGGGCTGGGGAGTTCCTGGGGCCCACGTGGCTCTGCCAAGCTCACACTTCCTCTTTGACATGGATTCAAATCTCCATGTTGGCTGCAGAGCTGCTTCAGAGAATAAAAAGAGGCACTGACTGAAAGTTGGAAATGTTTATGCGATATTGAATTTTCCAGAGATACAAACACAAGATGAAAAGTATGTGCCTGTGGTCTGGATTCATGGTCTACACCAAGCCTGTCAAACTCAAAGGCTCACACGGGCCAAATAAACAAGGTGTAAGTTTGTGTGGCTGCAAAAAACCAAAAGCTTCAATTTTCATACAAGCGTAGGATTATTTCAATAGACATGCTGAATACAAAGGGCTGAAATTAATGAGTCATCATTAACACAAAATAATAGACCATTTTAATAAAAATTAATATTTTTTCTTGAACATTACCTTACCAGACACTAAAGAACTGCACAAATTAATAAGTGTAACGCAAATAAACCTATTTTTCTTGTTCTCCGAAAGCGAAATATTTCCTGTTGCACACACCAAACAAGTCAGTCCAAGGCTAATGACGTGGCAATCGGCTGCTAAAATATTCGCTGCTTGTATTAGTGGCAAGAAACCGTGCACCTGTGCAAAAGGTGCTTAAGGGAAATGAATCCAACACCATTATAGTAATCAGTCATTAGTGAAAGCTGTAGTTCATTATTATTAATTATGTATAACAGAATATTGTAAAAATTAAGTTACAAAACTTTTATTAAAACATTTCTTACATACTGTTATATTGGCTGGGCCACAGAAATATTCGTTGTGGGCTGCAAGTTTGACATGCTTGGTCTACACCTTGGGATCTGGAGCTCTGTGGGTCTCTTTGTAAGAGCAAATGGCAGGTGAGTCACTGTGAGCTGCCAGGAGCCTCCAGGACCGGGCTGGAAGCAGAGAAGCTACCGGTGTCCGGGTGCAGCTGAGCAGCCACAGAACTCCTAAAAGCTGATGGAAACAGGAGGCTGGGGCAGAGGGATGTGTGTGTAGGGAGAGGGAAGTGACAAGGAAAAAAGTAAAGAAAACCTGGCTTAGACTCCAAGGCAGAAGATGGCATGTTGGGGACAGGCTCCTGGCCTTTTTGCTGTCTCTTCCTGGTCTGGCCATTTAGATCAATAGAAGAGCTGATAACAACACACTAGGAATTGACTAAGAGCTTCCGTAGTATTTCTGTTTCATTTTCTAACCAGTGATTGACATTTTTAAAAAATCCACAAAGACCTTTCTTATTGTGGTAAAATATGCGTAACATACATTTACCATTTTAAGCTCTTGTTCAGTGGCATTCGGTACCTTCATATTGTTGTGTAGCCATCACCACCTTCCATCTCCAGAACTTTTCATCATCTCAAACTGAAACTCTGTCCCCATTGAGCACCCTCTCCCATTTCCCCTCCCCAGACCCTGGCACCCACCACCATTCTACACTCTGTCTCTATGAATTTGACTTACCTAGGTACATGTTATATAAATATAGGGTGAGCAAAAATGTATACACACAATTAGAATAATTATAAAGGCAGTGTTTACTAAAATACATTTCATTTTCAAAATTGAGCTATCAGCTGTTAAAATGTGTATACATTTTTTGGGACACCCTGTAGAATTAATTAAGTCCTTTTTGTATGACTTATTTCACTGGTCATATGTCCTCAAGGTTCATCCATTTGTAGCATGTAGAATTTCCTACCTTTTAAAGGCTGTGTAACTTTCCATTGTATGTTTATGCCACATTTTGTTCATCCATTCACCCCCAGATGGATACTTGGTTGTTTTCACCTTTGGTTATAGTAAACAATGCAGCTATAAACACAGGTGTGCAAATATCTGCTCAAGTCCCTGTTCTCAGTTCTTTTGGGTATGTACCCAGAAAGGGAATTGCTGGGTCATGTGGTAGTTCTGTGTTTAATTGTTTTTGGGAAATGCCATACCATGCACAAGTACTTTTATACTAACTCTGGCTACTCAGACAAACCTATTATCTCTCTATAACTAACTATGAATGATTCAAGATTATCAGATATTTTGCTACTTGGTGGCAGTGGGTTAGAATTTTTTTAAAATTATTTTTTAGAGACAGAGGAGGGGAGAGGGAGAGAGAGAGAAGCATCAATGCAAAAGCAAAATATCACAATCCCCCCACTGGGAATGAGCCCACAACCTGGGCAGGTGCCCTGACTGTGAATCTAACCAGCAACCTTTTCAGTGCAAGGGATGACACCCAACCAACTGAGCCATGTGGGCCAGGGCTGGGTTGGAATATTTTAATTTAATACAGGATACATTTCACTTTTTTAAAAATGTGAAAATAGTCTCACTAAATCAGCTTCTCCTTTGAGAGCCCAGTCTGTGTCCCCCAATCCTGTTTAGTGAGGAAGAAAGAATAGGGCCCCAAAGATGTCCCCATGTTAATCCCCAGAACCTGCTACCTTACATGGTAAAAGGGACTTTGCAGGTGTGATTGGGGACCTTGAGGTGTGGAGATGACCCTGGATTATCCAGGTGGGCCCAATGTAATCCAAGGGTCATTCAAGGTGTACACAGGAGGCACAGAGACTCCAAGGAAGATGTGACGATGGAAGAAAGACAGAGAGGGAAGCAATGGAGGAAAAGGCCACAAGCCAAGGAATGTGGGCGGCGCAAGGGCAAGGAAACGGATTCTTCTCCCGGGTTTGCAGAAGAACAGATTCTCACCACCACCGTGGTTTTAGCCCAGTGAGATCCAGTTCAGATTTCTGACCTCCTGAACTGAAAAATAATAAAATTGTGTTGCGCAAACCACTAAGGTTGGGGTTATTTAGTAGAACAGTGGTAGGAAACTAATACAAGTGGTCCCAGGGGTCAGAATTCACATTTGCGCTTTCCCTGCTTCTACTGACCTTAAAGCAGACACCGTGCCTCCTGTTCACAGAGCCCTGGCCTCCAGCGCAGGGCCTCCGGGTGGGGCATGACCATCACGAACTGAAACACAAGACTGGTTTGCAGGGCATGTCAGCACCAGGGGGAGAAAGGCCAGGCCAGGCCGGGCTGGGGCGCCAAGTAGCCCCAAAGCAGGACGGCAGTGAGGCTGGGCCTTTTAGTAGCTTCAGGAGCTTGGACAACAGCCACAGTGTGGTCTGACGCGCTGCTCACGCAGACTTTCTGGCCTCCAGACTTTATCAAAACGTGGTTCTGCTAAGAATGGCTCTACTTAAATTGCTGATACTGGTTTCAGTCACAGTAAATGGGTCATTCATTTAACCTCTTTTAACCTTATCTTTTTTTTAAAAAAAAAAACTTTTAAGTGGGGGTAGTATTACCTCCCAGAGTAGCAGTGACTTTTAAATTACCTAATTTATGAAAAAGTGCCTAGTAGTTTGCCCTTAAAAGCAAGCCCATCATAAGCACTCAGGACTAAAAACACCATTTCCAGCGAAATGCAGAGCTGAGGCGTTCTAGGTCACCGATTCTCAGTGAAGCGTTCTCTTCTGCTTTCACTCTTTCTGGGGTATTTGAACAAATTTGTTTGCTTGCCATGCATCTGAGCCTCCAGTTTCCTTCTTTTCTTCAGAAAAAGGGGAAGAGGGTGAGAAGGGTGGGTGGAGGGAACCTTCTCAGTGTTATGAATCTCAAGCGGCCCAGAGCTTCGCTGTCTGCATTTCTCTGATAAGAGGTATTTTCCTGTCCCATGAAGAGAGTTTGAATCTGTTCCCAGCCTCAGTTAAAGAGACTGCTACCCTCACAAAGAACAAAGATTTTTGAGAACAATTTAAACAATGTCTTTGAATATGGTTTAATTTAGTGTCAATATCTGCCAAAATTTTAAGATCAAAGACTTCTGAATAGATTTATACAATGCTTTGCAAAAAAAAAAATCAGTGAATGCTTTGCAAAAAACTTAGATGATTGGAAGGGTGTGTCAAGTATTAAACATTCATGGTTCCGTTTTCTTTTCCTTGCCCACTAAGAAAAATAGTTTCAGAATTAACTCCTTTTTCTTTATAAAAAATAGTTGGTCAACTATATGTAACATAAAAGTTACTTTTTAAACCATTTTGAAGCTTTCAGTGACACTAAGTGCATTACTTTGTGTAACCATCTCCACTGTCCATCACCAGACTGTGTCATCATCCCAAAATCAACTTTGTGTTTTTTTTTAGATGCAAGTTGCATCAGGGAATTTAGAGCCCACATTTTCTTTTTGACTGTATTCAGAATTCTAATGTTCTACATAAATATCACACAGTTGTTTGCATACAAGTAGCTAAAAATGACTCAAAGGAAGAAGAGGAAATATGTATCAAGTGCCACCAAGCCCAATGTGTGACATATTTCACACAACAATCCGGGAAGCAGAAACTATTATCCCATTTTATAGATAAGGAACCTGAGGCACAGAAGAATTAAGCAGCTTGCCCAAGGTCACATAGCTAGGAAGTGATGGATCTGTCAATTTTTCAATGGAACCATATTTTCAAGTTGAAACCACAAACATTTTTTAAAAATCAAAAGAAATTAATTCTGAAACTATTTCCTTAGTGGGCAAGGAAAAGAAAATGGGACCATGAATGTTTAATACTTGACACAGCCTTCCAAAAATCTAAGTTTTTTTGCAAAGCATTCACTAACTTTTTTTGCAAAGCATTGTATAAATCTATTTCAGCACAAAGGAAAGGAGGAGGAAGGGACTGGGTGAAATGTGAACTTTAGGACTGTTGGATTGTTAGCTACTGAAAGATACTTCCAGCAAAGCCTGGGTTTTGTTGTGTTGGAAAATTTTAAAGAACTAATAGTCAACTCTTTTCTGGCCTCACGTATCCTTGGACAGAAAGGACCTCTAAAGGATTTCTGTGATTTGTGTTTGCATTAAAGTAGCTCCATTGTTACCTCTCTTTGTGAAATAGTGACACTAGGGACAGAGATGAGGAAGGGACAGATACAGAGAGCGAGTGGCAATGGGATACGGCAGAGGGGTGGACGTCTGGACAGGCCGTTGCCCCCAGACGCCCCTGTTTTGCTCGGAATGTTACATCTGAGCTGGAGGAGGTGAGTGCTGAGAGGAAGCAGATGGCTTCTTCACTCATACAAGGATGCGTGGACTTTGCAAGGGAAGTCTCATCCTCTACAGAGATGAGCTGGAAACGTATGCCTGATGTCTCAGTTCTGGTACTGTTCCCGGGGCTGCTTCTTAGGAAGATGTAGTTAGAATTGTATTATGACATGATATTAACTAATTATTGTTTAATCTTTGTAATAGATAATATATGGTAATTGTTTTACTTGCATTGTATCTCCAAATGAATGAAGATGTAGGTTCTGTTATTGTTGCTATTTAACAGACGAGGGGAGGGAGGTCACAGGGCCGAGAGGTGGCAGGACTAGGACTCAGCGGAGACCCACCTGAACTCCAAGTCCATGCTCCTTCCCACCATGACGTTCTCACACCTAGCGCTGAAGTCACATTCTCATAGGTACTGAACTTGGCTCCACTACTTACTGCCCTGTGCTCTCGCAATAAGTCTCAGTTCTAGAATATTATGAACAATGGGAATTGGCCTACTTACTTCACTGGATTGCTATGAGGATTAACTAAAATAATCCACAAGAAAATCTTGGCTACATTGTAGGTACATGATATGGATTGAATCATATCTCTCCCCCAAAAGATGTATTAAGTCCTAACTCCCAGAACCTAAGAATGTGATCTTATTTGGAAATAGGGTCTTTAAGGAGGTAATCAAATTAAAATTAGGTCATTGAAGTGGCCCCTAATTCAATATGACTGATGTCCCTATGAAAGGGGAACTTTGTGGACATAAGCAGACCTGCACCGAGGGAAGGTGATGTGAAGGCGGCAGCGAGAGGCCACGTGAAGGTGGAGGTGGGAATGATGCATCCACAGCTGAGGGGTGCCTGGGGACACCAGGAGCTGGAGCGGCACAGAATAACTCTTCCCTTCCCTGGCACCTTTAGAGGGAGCATGGCCCATCGCTATCCTGATTTTGGACCTCTGGCCTTCAGAACGGCGAGACAATAAATTTCTATTGTTCTAAGCCACTCATCTGTGCTACTTTTTTGTTACACCAGGCCTAGCAAATGAATACACAGTCAATGTTTTTCTCCCCTCCTTAGACCATTACTTCAACAAAAATCTTAAATCAGGTGCTGGAGATTTATTCAAAGGAGAACAAGACCTTGTTTCTTCTCTCAAGATGCTTATGTCCCAGTAGGGCAGACCAAAGGTACACAAGTGATTGCAATTGAATGTGGCAGTGTCATGCTTCAGTCAAAGCAAGGGGAGGGTGCCAGGGGAGGGTGCCAGGGGAGCCCCCAAGGTCCTCCTTAACCCAGCCTGGGCATCAGAGATGGAAGGCTTCTTGGAGGGAGATTTATTCCACACATGATGGAGCAGTGTTTCTGACAAGAGCAAGGCTGTCATGGAGCCAGGTTGCTAATGACTTTGTTGTTATAATGGAACAAGCTCAGTTCCAAGTTGATGTGCAAAATGACCTGGGACAAGCAAGGTTAGAGAGAAGCCTATGTGATTGGTTCGCCTAGCAGTTTTGACTCCAGAGTAACTTTAGCGAGGCTGCCTCCTCGTGAAGTTTGGTGAGTTGGTAATGGCGTGTGGGGCTTGGGGTGGAGTAGGGTGATAATGAGATCAGGGAACATCGATCAACAGGCAGAGGCCAATGTCTTCCTGAGGCAGAATAGTCCCCTTAGTTGGCTCTTTCTTCAACATGGTCCATATGGAGGGACAAGATTCCAAAGCTTGAGCTAGACCCTGGGTAAGGCCGTATAGGCTGTGGACTGCACAAGGGGAGATGCAGGGCTGAAATCCAGCGTGCACTCACTTACCAAGCAACATGCTGGGCTTGGCCCAGGCCTGCCCAGAGGACCAGTTCCCCTTTGCTTTGCATAAAGATGTCATCGGGCAGGGAAGCCCTGCTCAGCAGCAAAACTGGAATTTCTTATGTGTCGGCCTGTGGCTTCCTAGGAAGAAACTCAAACAATGATAACGTAATAGATATCACTGACTTACCACTTCACTTGCATATTACAGAGTCCCTCACACTCTTCTCACATTCCCTGCTGGTTATTTCTGGATGCTCAAGTCAGCTCAAGAGCAGTGCTTTCCTATTTCATTCGTTAGCACCCTCCTCCCAGGGCTGGTGTCCAAGCTCTTAAGGCCACTTGGAGGCAGACCATTGCCGCTACTGCTGTTTGGGGGTGAAGGGTGAACATGGCGCTCACGCCCAGGCCTGGTTTTCTCTCCCTTCTTTGTGCTCCCTCCCCTCCTGCCCTAGGTTCATGGAACAGGCCAAGCTGTGCTAAACCCTCTTGACCCTGTACCACATGACCATGGAGGCCCCCAAAATGCCACTGGTGTCCTCGAGTTTCTCAGAAACCATGTGAAGTCAGCTCCTGGCCTGACTTCTGGCTGTAGCTTCTCTCTCCTCGTGACTCTGTCTCTCATCTGAGTGGCTGGGTGGGGACACAAGGCACCAGGTCCTCCTTCCTCCCCTCCCTCTGCCCCCAGGAGCTCACCCACAAGGTGATGCCACCATCATCACTTCCACCCAAATATCCAGAAGAGATGACACATGGGCTTTGCCAACAGGATTGATTTCCTTCCACAGTTGTGCTGGTTTTAAATCCTAATTTTCAGAGCTTTTATTGAGATTAAGTATTGAATGCAGGTAAAATGCCTCACACATGCCCAGCACATAGCAAATGCTCAAATCATTGGTAGCTTTTAACAAATTGTTGCTGTTATTGCTGCTGTTCTGCCTTCTCAGATGTTGTCTTTCTACAACTCACACATCTTAACCTTTTTAGTCCACCTTTATGTGGAAACCTTGTTGTATCCCTTTGATCATTTCAATAATATTCTCTGGCCCCTTCTCAAATGTCCCCCCACCACCTCTGAGTGGAAGCGGGATGGGGCGGGGGTGAAAGCCAGGATACAGTGACACAGTTCATGCGCATGGATGTGTTTTCCTCTGTTGTCAGTGGGTTTCAGGGAATCCATAAAAATATCAGCTTGGGGAAGAACTCATAGTTTTCAGCTAAAGTAACATTGATGTATACATTCTTTCCCTCAGCAACAAGGAGATCAAGAGGCTGAAGGAGAGGATTCCGTCTTGTCATACATGTTAAAGAAAAGCTGGTTTAGAGGAGAGAAAAAAATTCAGGCTGGTCCATTTGAAGGCAGCTGAAGGCTTCCGTTCCAAAAGGAACAACTGAAGTTATTTACTAGCTAGAAGTGAATAGCTCTTTCCCACTCCCCTGGAGCCACCTCGGCCAGATAAAAGGGTTGGGAATTAGGTGGGAGTGTGTTTGCTGACTGGGAGCCATGCGGGTGGTGCAAGTATGAAGTTTCCCCGCTGGCTCGATGAGCTCCCTCTCCCGAATGAGTCCCCCGAAATCAGGACATGGGCCTTTCCGTTCTCTCACTAGCTATTTTGGGTTATTTATTTATTTTTATTTTTTTGAAGGCAGACATAATTGTTAAAGATGCAGATGTTACACTTAGCTCTTCACATTTTGGACATATATCTTTTTTCTTTTCTTTTTGAAACAAGTTTAATTAAAAATTACACACATTTTCTTTCCTAGGCTCTTTTGGTCCAGTTATATTCTGTTTGGGGGAAAATTTATACTTGAATGTTTCCCTTAAATTCTTTTCCAAATTAATGGTCAAAGCACACAGCTCAGCAAATAAGACTCCACCCCAGGTCTAATAAAACCAGCTCCATTTAGAAGAAATCAAGGCACCAAGGCACCATCCAGGCCTGGGGGAGGACTGTGGGCTGTGGCTGGAGCAGCCCAGTAACTAGGAGAGGGGAGTTAGGAGAGGCTTCAGCTCTACAGAGGGAACACCCATCCCTTAGGGACCCACCAGTCAACTTGTTGAAAGCCTACCTCACAGGGGGATGGTATTCAGAAGTGAGCCTTTGTAGGTGATTAGGGGATTAGTGCCCTTCTAGAAGGGCACCCCACCCCCCACCCCGGCCCTGAGCTCCCTCTCCCTCCCACCAGCTGAAGACCCAGTGAGAAAACAGCTGCCTATGCACCAGGGAGCAGGCCCTCCCCAGACACCAAATTGGCCTGCGCCTTGACCTGGGACTTCCCAGTCTCCAGAACTGTGAGAAATAAATTTCTGTTATTTAAATAAAGTCACTGGCTTATGGTATTTTTATTATAGCAGCTTTAAGAGATTAAGCACCAGCTTATAACAGTCACTCACTTCAAGTTACATGCAGGCATTGTTCCAAGCACTTTGCATGCATTTTCTCATTTGATTTTCATCGTATTCCTATAAGGTAGGTATTATTATTGTCCACACTTACAGACGAAGAAGCTGAGGCTCAGAGAATTTAAGTCACTTGCTGAGTTAATAGCTAAGGAAGTTAGAACAGAAACTGGCCTAATTCTAGTTGTGTTCTGGACTCTAGTATCCCTCCCCTCTTTTTTCTTTACCTCTTTCACTCCCCTTTCCCCCCAGTTTCCATTTAGCGAAATTGGTTCCAGAGGGACTAACATCAGTCCAGGTCTGGGGGTGGGCCATGTGACTTAGGCTAAGCCAATCAGTGCCAGGCCAAAGTGACTGGCCAGGAGTAGTCATGTGACCCTAGACCTTGCACTCAGAATGAATGACAGCATTTTGGATAAAGCTGTCTCTCTCTTTTTTTTTTTTTTTGTACTTTGGACATGTGAAATTATTTGCAGTTATAGGAAAGACTGTTTGAGGGTAAAACCAATATTTAGGGAGGTGAGAGGCGGAGGAACTATAGAGAAATGGGGGTGAAATGCTGAGGACAGTGTGACAGTGTGAACCGCTGCAGCAAACCACGGCTGAGCCAGAACCCTGCGGCTGGGCAGTCACAGGGGCCCAGAGGTCCCCATGTGTGCAAGCCAGATTGAAAGGGGTTTTTTCTCAGAGACCAAACAGGTTGAGAGATGTGATCACACTGTCCCAAAGGAATCTTCAGCATTCTGCTGAACACTAGCCTGGCGAAGCTTCCCTTGGGCACCGGCATTTCCTTAAAAAAAAAAAAGTAAACACAGAGAGTTACAATTTCCCTTAAAATACAAAGGAGGTCAGTAGCACCATGGTGACGGGCTGGCTGGTTTCTGCAGTGTCCTTTGGCTCTGGGGGCATAGCATAATCTTGAACCAACTCACTGTTTTTAGGGAAGTTTATTGAGGAGAAACTTTGGAATTCTTGATGATGATTTTGAAACTAGCAAACTTTGTTTATGAGAAAATGAAAAGTAAAGTAAGTTCTCTGTTCATGCACACTCACCCTCACCCCTAGGTGCACACATAGATGGTGCACACTCGCCCCCACCCCCAGATGCACACATAGACGGTGCACACTCGCCTTTACCCCCAGGTGCACACAGAGACGGTTCACCTAAGAGAGCTTGCCTGGTGCTGCCAGCTCCTCAATGCCTCCTGCTTCTGGAGGGCAGCTCCCAACTTCATCCCAGTCACTCTGTTCTGCCAGAGGGTTAAAGAGTGATCATGATTTTGGGCGTTTCTCCCACCAGGACTTTGTATTTTAAAAGGAGACTTGTAGACAGTAGGTAGTTTTCTCAGTTTGCAAGAGTGAAACTCAAAGTGAAATTTAAGGCCCAGGGCAGGACACTAAGGACAGACATATTTTGGGCCAGAGAAACACTTTCCTTTTCTCTCAGATCACAACACCCTTAGTGCAACTGCTGTGCATGCAGTCATGGCCAAGGTTAGCTCCGCATATGAAAATCCTTGTTTAACCCACACCTATAGCATCTGAAACTCTCAATCACACACACACACACACACACACACACACACACACACACACACTGTTGAATTTTTAAGACGAGGGCAAAGCATAGGAAAGGCAACAGCTGAGCTGTAGAACAATAAGAAGTGAGCTGTCCCTATTCCTCGCCCGTCGGTGGAAGGTTGACAGCTGACCTAGCGGCTGGTACATGTGGGTACCCAGAATCTACCCCAGGCCTTTGCTAGAATAGGGATGCTTACTGAAGAGGGTGCAGGGGAGAGTCTTGCTAGAGGGAACCGTAAGGGTCAGAAACTCAGCTTGCTTTTTGTGTGTGTAGCAGTATCACCCTGTGTGTGGTCAGAGGTTGTCTCCTGAGCCTGGCACGGCCACAGCTGGTCTTTCCTCCTGAGCACTTAGGGGCATAGGCGAGCCACACTGTAATTTCGTCTCTCTATAATCTGAAAGAGCCTCAGATTCTGGTTTTAAAGTTTGGATTCACCAAGTATTTATGCATTGCTATTCTAGGTAGTTTAATTATATGCAGACAGTAATTGATAGCAATGAACTTTTTAAAACTATGACATGTTTTCCTCTTTAATCTCTAATATAGTGGCACTGTCATGGATAGAAAAAATCTGCAAATGATAAAGTCAACCCAGTCACCTATCTCCAGCCCCTTTGCAGGACAACAGGCCAGACAGGCATTGGGCCCAGGGACATTGGAAGGGGGGTTGGGGAAGACTCAGGATGGCAAAGTGGCTGTGGGGCTCACCAATCGGTTCTGAGGGTGCCGGGACAGGAGAAGACGGGGCTGCCAAAATGGCTTTGACAGCAGGCCGGCCACCTGCTCATAACAGAGGGCACTGAGGTGCTTTTGTGTGTGAATAAATGTGCCCACTGGCCAACATGTGGCTTTGTAATACTGCAGGGGACCGCACGCTCCGTGAAGGCAGGGACAGTGCCTGCTTTGCTCCCTGGAGTACCAGGCTGAGCGCAGGGCCTGGTACATAGCTCTGCAGCTATCCATCAAATAAGACCTTGATGTCACTCTTTATGAGGTTTCATCAGCTTCTCTGCCCTTGAGGTCCAGGGCGCGGGGCTTTCCCAGCAGAAGGATAGGCATGTTTCCCCAGCGCACTAGCTTTAGCAGGGCCACCATCCTCCGGAATCTCTTAGAACAGCGGTTCTCAACCTGTAGGTCGCGACCCCTTTGGGGGTCGAACGACCCTTTCACAGGGGTTGCCTAAGACCATCGGAAAACACATATATAATTACATATTGTTTTTGTGATTAATCACTATGCCTTAATTATGTTCAATTTGCAACAATGAAATTGGGGGTCACCACAACATCAGGAACTGTATTAAAGGGTCGCGGAATTAGGAAGGTTGAGAACCACTGTTTTAGAACCACCCATGCTGCACCAGGCCCCGGCGCTGTGTCTGCAGGAAATGACATAACCACGGGACTGTACTCAGATTCTGTGAAGAACCATGACCGACTGTCGGCCAGCTTTCTTTATTCTGGTGCCTGAGGAAGTACTCCTAGGGAGCTGCAGCAGGGCGTCTGGTGTGAGGTGCCCGCTTACAGAAGGATGGGCCCTCAGGACGGCTTAGTGACCACCAGGAGGCTCCTTAGAAGCAGGTGATTTCGGGCGCTTCATTCCATATGTGGAGTCTGGGGCCCAAGGTGCTGGGCTAAGTCAGTGCCCGCACCTTCAGCAAGCCTTCCCACAGAGGTTCTGCTTACACGGTGGGTTCAGTTGGAGATGCCTGGAATTTCCACATGACAAGGCTGCTGTGCTTTTGAGCTGCTCAGGAGCAAATGATGGTCGCATTGGCACAGGCCACCATGGAATGGTTTTCATTATACAGTTTCAGCAAAATCTGGTGTTCTCCCTGCAAGGGACACAAGGAGAGCATGAGGCGTGTGAGCCATAGAGTAATCGACCACTCAATAAAGAGTCATCGAACACCTTCCATGTGAGGCACTGCTCGGGACCCTGGGGATAAAGTAGAAGCAGACAAACCGAACCTCGTCCTGTGAAGCCTAGGGCTCACTGGACAGGCAGACAGCACATGTTATCACTAGCTGTGTATGAGGTGTGTCACATGCTGACATTACACAGGAAGGGGTGCTGGGAGTGCGGGGCAGAGCTGGGTGGGGCAGGGCGGGATGGGGCTAGGGATGGCTTGCAATTTTAAGTAGGGTCGTTAAGGCAGACCTGTGGAGAAGGTGCAGGGGCCACCATGCTGCTTGGGGCGAGGTTAAGGACCAGTGAAGTGTTCAGTGGGGTTCAGGGAGACAGAACCCCAAGGGCAGGGAGAGGAGATGAGGTCAGGGAGTTCTCACTGGCCATGGGAATGCTGCCTTCAGCCCTGAAAGGGATGCAGGTCATGAAGTGTTTCTCCCGGGGGAGTGGTTTGACCTGGTGCATGTTGACAGGTCCCTGTGGCTGCCTCTAGCCAGAGGCTGCAGGGAGAGAGGGGGCAGCAGGAAGGGCAGGTGGGAGGCGACTCAGCAAACCAGGTGAGAGATGCTGATTTGGAGCTGATGGTGGACAGGGAGTGGGGATTGGGTTCTGGATAGATTTTGTAAGAAGAGTTGATATGATTTACTAAGGAAACCCATGTGGGTGGGAGAGAGGGGGAGGGGTGAAGGGTGACTCCAAGGATTCTGGCCTGAGCAAGTAGAAGGATAAAATGTCATTTTCTGAGATAGGGAAGACCTCTGGGGGAGCAAAATTCAACTCTATGAAATCAACATGCTCTGTCAGAAAAAGCATCGCTGTCTTTTAGGTTTCCTTTCTGGCAACAATACTCCACAGAGGGATCCTTTTGTCTGTGATAGTGGCTGCTGCACAGGCCAGTGTGTTGCTGCAGAAAGATCCCAGGGGTTAACCACATCTGCTTTGCTCCCAGCAGAAGCCCTGCCCAGTCCCCACAGGTCCACGTGGCAAGTGTCTGTAGACTCAGCAGTCTGGAGAGGAAAAGCTTGGGGCGGGCAGCGGCAACACTAAGCAGGGCAAGGGCCCAAGAGGGAAGGATGCAGGAGACTCCTGGCACATCCTTGATGCGCCTGTCACGGGAGGAAGGAAAGGGGTCCAATCTGTGTAAGCCAGAGGGAAGGGTAAATCAAATCGCCGGGTAGAAGTCACATGAAAGGCAGTTTTTGTAAGAAGAGAACAACTTCCTAGCAGGTAGCAGAGGTCCAGGAGCAAGCGGGTTCCACCCACTGAAAATTATTCGAGACACCCAGGTTCCACTCGGGATGGTGTCTTGGGCATGGGGATTGACTGGAACACCCCAGGCACCATTCAGCTCGAGGCTTCTGTGCTGTATAGGCTCCCGTGGGTCTGACTGCTCACATGTGGAGCAGCTGTGGTTACAGGAGCAGTGTCAGGAATTTAACCAAAGCAGTGTAAAAGAGAAGTAATTATGAGTAAAAACCAGCTCAAATTTGCATCTGATTATGTTTAATTATCACCATCCATTTTTCTTTTAACTGCCCATGTGCATTTATGTCCATATCCTATAAAATTATTGAAAATGAAATAAAGTTTTTTTATTGCTTTATAAGCCTAATGTCAGATGTAGTATTTGAAGGAAGGGTTTCTAGATTATGAGCTACAAGCTATAGACACTCTGGCTTAAGAAGCAGTAATATTTAGGCAACTTTGCCCGACTCTAGGCAGTGGAAGGACATGCTAGAAGACAGGGGGCAGCGGAGGGACAAGGGACAGAGTGGTGGCCCTTCTACTGTTGAGACGAGCACCGAACATGTGAGTTAGGAAGGTGCAGTCCCTGGCACGTATGCAGTTCGGGCTGTACCTACAGGTTGTCCAAGTGCTTTGGAGGCCCAAGGATCTTGAGCTCTAATCCAGAAAACAGCAGTCACAGAGAGATGCAGGGCCCAGGCGGGCCTCCATCTGGGCCCAGGCACCGCTTATGAAAAGTAAAGAGACACCGAAGAAGGTGGACTGCTGAGCGGAAGTTTTCAGCCAAGCTGGTACAGAATTAGCACAGAACCCATCTCCAGGGGATTTGGTGGGAGGAGGGGATTTTTTTCAAACCAAAAGGCTTCGCACTGTGTCTGTCCCATATTAGGAAGGGAAGCCTTTGAGCCTGCAGGCTGGCCGTCAGCCAGGTACCCTGAGCTGACCGCAGCTGGTCCTCGGCCAACGTGGGAGCCCACGTGGGGATTAAGGCCTCCAGCTGCCTCTGCTGCTTATGTGACGGGCCGCATGTGTCCCACTTGGGTTATTTCCCCTGTTGGGTCTGGCAAGGTGTCAGCAGGCTTGGGGGTGGGGGGTGGGGGAATAGCGCTGGCCAGGTTTCTGCTTCCCAGGCCCAGGCCTCAGAAGAGGAGGAGCAAGAGGACCAGGCAAAGACAGTTTGTAGATGCTCAAACACCCAGATCCAGAGACAGGAGATCTGACTGCATCTTTGCCCTCATGTTGGGCAATAATCTCATTGAGCATTTTTCCTGGCAACAAAGCTTTGTACAGCTCTGGTAAATTTTATTTCAGAGGGATTCCATGACTGTAAGGAGTTCTCTTCCCTTCTATTTCATAGCAATTGCTAACAGAAGCTGGTTTATTTAAAAAAAAAAAAGCCAATAATGCAAGATGAAAGTCAATTGTTTGCAAATTTTAAGTC
>NW_006292686.1:637376-640986 GCF_000327345.1 Myotis davidii | reverse complement strand
TGTGTGTGTGTGTGTGTGTGTGGCGTGTGGGGGGTGTGTGTGGGGGGGAGGGAGAAGGCGGTATCAGAAAGAAAATGAGTAAGGAAAAAGAATTCAAATAGCAAAGATTTATAGAAAAATCTATCTGGAGAATTTAGACCCCACATTTTAGAAATGAAGAGAATTTGCAAAACTCATATTATACTGAAAGCTTGCAGAGAAAGCTCTGGAGAAGAAAAACCTGGGGAGGGCGGGGGGAGTTCCCAGGTACTCGAGCGATGCTGGTGAAGGTCCCAGATGGCCTACAGACACCACAGCTCTCACCTTAGGAACCAGAGGCTAGTATAGAAAGGAAACACAAGAGAAATGGAATGAAATTAAACACATTTTTTTTTTATGAAGAAGGAGACCCTTTTGGAGGACAAAAACGATGATGTTAAAAACAAAAATTTAAAGATTATTACTTTTTTTCTGATTATTTTTATGTTGTTCCATAAGGTTCTCTGAGGAGTAGCATATTGAAAATGTATCGCTTGTGTCAGAGCTGCTTGCATGCAGCCATCTAATAAAATCACATGGTTTTGAGAAAAAATGGAATTAGTGGAAAATTCTACTCTTAACTGTGAGGCTCTCCCGTGAACACTCAGGATGTGGACACGGTATTTACTCAGTGGCAGCCCCTGAATAGCAGTGTAAGGATGCGAACTGGGGTACCTGTCAGCCCTTGTGGTTGTGTTTATTCCTTTCTCTGAAAGACCAGCCTTACTGAGCGCTAAAGACAGCCAGCCTGTGCCTGCCTCCCACACCCCAGCAGCTGCAGTTACATGGAGTCCCCACAGGCAGGGCAGCCCTGAAGGGATACATCCCTTTATGTAGGAGGTGTTGACCTAGAGGATCCCCATAGGTCTGACATGACATAAAATGTCAAATACCAAAATGACAAAACCAGTTCATCAAACATTTGAAATTGCCCACTATGAGGTATCAGCTTTGCTGAAAGAGGGTTTTCTTACTGGTGGCCTATGAAGGGTTAACTGTTTAATTCCCTATTCCTCCTCCTCCCCCACCTCCTCCTCCTCTACCCCCCATTCTTCTGTTCTCCTTGGAGATACTGCTCAATATAATAATTAAGTAACGAAACAAAATAGAAAAACAAAACCTTACCTTGGGAATTTCAAATCCAAGATTAGTGGCAGGGCCAGCATAATAAATCTGCTCTGAAAAATAAACAAAACATACATAGTGTTATACAACCATTTAAAACAAAAATGATTTCTCATATTTTCTGTGCTCACTGTGCCCTGGGGATCCAGTGGTGAAGAAAAAGATCTTTGTCCAAACACTACTGATATTCTAATGAGGACACTGACAGCACATAAACAGTAGCTAGGATGTAAAAAGTGCTGGAAGGAGACATTAGGTAAGGCGAGCGAGGCAGGTGGTGTGATGGTTAAGAGGCCAGGCTGCAGCTAGGCTGAGCAGGGTTAAATCCGGAAACCATCTCTGAAGACAGTTTGACCTTGGACAGTTCTTACCTCCTTGGGCTCAGTTTCCTTGTTTTTAAGATGAATATAATAATGACAATAACAGTGCTCACTTCATCAAGCTGTGAAAAATAAAAGAAGTAATCATTGGAAAGCACCAATGTCTGGGAAGCACACAGTAAATGTTTCTAAAGGGGTGTACTGGAGACACCATGTTTGACAGGATGGCTGGTCAGGAAAGGCGTCTCTAAGGAGATGACATTGGAGCTAAGCCCTGAGGGAGGAGAGTGAGGTGACCATTTAAAGATCTGGGAGAAGAGAACCCCAGGGCACCAGAAAGAGGACAAAGGCCCTGATATGGACAAGAGTTTGGGAAGGAAGGACAGAGGGAGATGAGAGTGCTGAAGTGTAGTGAACAAAAGGGCCCATGTAAAAACGTGGTCAAAAGTCAAATGACAAATGTGTGCAGAGGCCTAGAATGGAGGCCATTCAGTGGCAAAGGAGAGTAATGGATTAGTGAAGCATGAGGGTGGTGATGGAGAAAAATGAATACAATCATGACTACACTGGGAGACAGGATTTACTGATGAGTTGCATGTGGAGTGAGGGAAAAGGAGAGTTTAAGCTTGAGCACCTGGGTAGATAGGGGTGTCATTTACTGAAATAGGAGAACCTGGGGAGGAAGACCTTTGTGTAGGAACAGTGATTAAAGATAATACCCCAGTGATTATCTTTGGGGTGATTATTAAGGGACCTTGAGAGCAGTATGATACATGAATCTGGAATTTTTGAAAGAGGTTAGAGATAGAGTATGAATATTGGAGTCATTGACATGTATATGGTGATAAGGACATAGGACAGTATGAAAGTACCCCCCCTCCATTCCCAGGAAAATAAAATTAATAGGTAGAAAAGGGAGAAGAGCCAGAACCACTCCTGAGGCCCTCTAACGTCCAGGAGAGGGACAGAGGAGAAGCCAGCCAAGGCAATCAAGAAGGAACAGATGTGGAGAGGAGGGAACCAGAAGTGGATCAAAGAAGCCAGATGGATATTCTTCAAAAGAAGAGGGTGTGGCTCAGTTGGTTGGAGCATCATCCCATACACCAAAAGGTGGCAGATTTGATTCCTGGTCAGGGCACATACTCAAGTTGTGGGTTTGATCCCTGGTTGGGGCACATTCCAGAGGCAACTGATTGATGTTTCATTTTCATGTCAATGTTTCTCTTTCTCTCTCTAATAAATTAAAAAAGGAGGGTATTATCACCTGTGTTGAATGATATTCAAAAATTTGTTTAAGGACAAAAATTTGCAATAGATTTGTCAATTTGGATGTCATTTAGTGACCTTGACAAGATCATTGGAGAAGTGAGAACAAATGCCCAAACAGGGTGGGTTGAAGAGTGATATGGAGGTAAGAAAGTAAAAAAGTTTTTCTATAGAGAGAAGCAGAAAAGAAATGACAACAATTAGAGGAGAGTGTAGGGTTGAGTGGCTTCTTTAAGACAGGAGATATTGCTTTATGTTTGTAATTTGAAGGGAATTATCTTGTAGAAAGAGAGGGATTGAAGATGCAGAAGAGAGGAAATAACTGAAGGACTGAAGTGTTTAGGAAGATGAGAGGGGAGGGATTTGCCTTTGAGGGGAGCACAAAGATTGCTCCCATAGTTATGAGGTTGAAAAGACAGTAGAACAGGTTCAGATATAGATATATTTGTAGATTTACCAGTGGACCAATGGCAGGGCTCCAAACTGATTACTTCTGTTTTATTTTTGTTTGTTATTTTTTTTTTCAGTGAAGGTCATGGGCAGAGATGTAAGGAAAACCTGAGGGTGACGACTCTGATCTATTGAGGAGCAAGAAGATGGCATAAAATAGTTATGGATAGTGGGGAAGAAATTTACTTGAAAAACACAGTAGGACTACTAAGCAACGTTGTTGAGTATTTTTTTTTTTTTGAGACTTGTGGCTATAAATTTAAAGATTTTCTGGTTGGCTAAGATTTCTACTTTCTCAGCAACATTCAGTAGCTCTGATGCAAAAATAGAGAGGGTAGATGGTTGGATTAGAGTTTTACTGGACAAAAATGATAAGGAGAGAAAGGCAAGGATACTAGGAATAGACACAGAGAACAGCTTAAAATAACACT
>NW_006292686.1:594682-634884 GCF_000327345.1 Myotis davidii | reverse complement strand
TTAATGTTCAAAGATTTGGTAATTTACTAATTTGTGCTCTTCACTATTAATGGACTCTTTACTGGGGTGAGAGGGAGTTATTAAATCAAACACTTTACCATTTCAACAGGAGCTGTTCCGGGGGTCCATGAAATCATGAGCATTGCTGCAAGCAATGCATGAAACTGTCTTTTTTTTTTTAACCTGATGAAACAACACCTAAAATTAAATTCCTGCTCCTTCCTTCCTTCCTCAGATCCTCTCTGATTCTGTGATTCCTTTAATTAACATTTTCACACCCCAGTACTATAAAAAGAGCCCCAGTATATCTCTACCACTTCTTTCTTTCCTTCATTTAAAATCATTAGCAGTTTAAATGTACAGTGAATTAAAGGAATTCACCCTCTGGCTCTGAAGACCTGAAGTCATTTCTGTGAATAGGTCTTTTGACCCAGATCATTGTGTGGTCGGCACACAGAGTCTTTTAGAGAGGAAACTGACTTGAAAAACTGTGAAGATGAAACGTCACAGAGAGTTTTGGGTTAGACTGACAGGAGACGTGATCTGCCGCCCGGCCCTTTGTTCTCAGTAACCAGGATGTGGCCTGGTCCCATGCATGGCCTTCCTGCCATTTCCTAGTCCTTCTATTGAAATTCCCTCATTTTCCAAATTTATTACAAAAATGTCCAATTTATAAATATTATGAGGGTGCTTGACAGGATAATATAGAGTTCAATTTATAGGTCGATTAGTATATTCAGAACAAGTTTTTAAAAATTATCACTTATTTATGTATTCAGCATTTGAGCCTGTTTCCTACCTGCCCAGCTCAGCGGGGGTTGGGAGACAGCAATTCCCTGGAGAAGCACAGCCCTCACCATGTCCTCCTGTGAGTGGGAACCTCAGGGTTTAGCAAGGCCCATTGCAGCAGCTCCTGTGGGCTGTGGTCCTACGGTGAGGAGGGAGGAGGGAGAATGTTGCAGGCAGACCAAGAGTCTCCTCTTTGGAGTGAGAGGGAGCGAGTGTATTAGGCCATTGTGGTGAGCTCTAAACACAGTCTGCCTTTCTCTCCCTGCCTTGCGTATTTCCTTAAAGAGACCCCAGATTTGGCAGGTGGAGGGGCCAGTCCCCCTGCTCCTCACCTCCTCCTCTCTGCAGCCATGAGTTCTGCTTTTTTTGTCTCTGGCCTGGAGACTTTTGCATTTCTGGTCCCACAGGGTGCAGAGCCAGTTCTTGGTTAGACATCATTTAAATTAATAATGAGCTTGCCTGGAGTCCCCATTGCCTCCAGGGTGACTGCCTGTGCCAGAATCCCTGTGGGGCCGGAGAACCTTGAGGTTTCAAGGTTTCAGTGGATTCCAGGCAGTGTGAGTAGGTAGCTCTAGGATAGGCCCAGGTCCAGTGTTTATATTTTATAATATTTTTTAGTCCCAATTGTCAGTTTCCTCTTCATCTCCCAGGCGTATTTCCTGTTATTCTCTAGAGCAGCTGCAGTCCTTTTTGTCTGTCCTGCAGTGCATAGCCCTGCCTGCACTATCTCAGAGGTGGTCCTGCAGCCACGCCACATACAGCTGCACAGACAGGCCCGGCGAGGGGGTAGTGGGAGCGGAAATCTAGCTCCTGTCCCTCTGAGCCAGACTGTGCAGCCTGGGGCTGGGCTGGCTCCCACCTGCAGATACTTCTGGTATCCTGTGCACATTCCCTTGCCCAACCTGACGTCACGCCAGCCGTGGTGAGCATCAGCTGCACTTCTGCCATATCCCAGGCCAAGTGCTTGCCCCTCCACAGTAGTCTGCTGCAAAACAGCCCATGAGGGGAAGTTGAGGGACTCTATTGCCCAGGAAAATCCTCAACTTAGAAGACTTAGAATCAGGGATAAATGCCATTGATTCCTAACCTTCAGAGGGACAATTCTGAGACACACATTATAGTTCCCCAAGTTCTCCACACTGGTCACCAGCTCTTTGACCCCTCAGTTCTTGGCCCTTCCTTTTGCACTGAGTCCCTCTTGCTCCTCTCCTACTCTTGCTTCCTGGTCTCACATCCCAATAAACTATTCACCCCCAGGTTTTTGTTTCTGACTTTGCTGGGAGGACCCCAAACTAAGAACGCTTCCTGGTGGAAAGTACACCTTCTCTTAAAACTCATATGAGGGCCCATAGGAGCTATGGGTAGTTCCAGAAAACTGTTTCTGATGACAGAGCCACCCAGCCAAGAAGCTAAATCTGAACACCCTATAACCTGTTCTATGACTTTTGTTCCAAAGAGCAGCAAGGAGAATGAATGCCCTGGGCTGGCCCTGTGGGGCTCTGAGCCTCCCACTTTGGGAGAAGACAGAGGCTGTCCACATTTGGACAAAATGGAAGGTGCTTGGGCCGACAGCTGAGCTAGAGAGTAAAATTACTAACATAAACTAATCCAAATGAGTTCAGGACAGACTGTTAAAAACACTTAGAGGAACATAGAAGGCACTAGGTGAGTGCTGCCTAACAGAGCATTCTGCAGAGATGGGGCTCGGCTATGCTTGCAACCTCAAATCTGGTGACCACTGGCCACGTGTGGCCATTAAGAACTTGAAATGTGGCTAATGTGACTGATGAACTGAATTTTAAATTTAATTTAAATGTAAATTATTTTAAATAGCCACATGTGACTAGTGACTGCCAACCTGGACAGAGCAGATATAGGTTAGCACTGTCCAACAGAAATATAATGTGAGCCATTTATTTAATTGAAAATTTTCTAGTAGCCACATTTGAAAAATAGGAAAGAGAAACAAGTAGAATTAATTTGATAATATATGTATTTTAACCCAAATATTTAAAAGATTATATTTTCAATAGGTAACCAAGATAAAAAATATTAAAGATGTTTAAAATTATTTTTATACTTTTATTTTGCACACAGTTTTAAAATTCAGTGTGTATTCTACATTTAGAGCACATCTCACTTTGGATGGGCCACATTTCTGGTGCTCTGTGGCCACAGGTGACTAGTGGCTACGTTCTAGAGAGAGTCCCAATTATGAAGTCATTGGGGAGGAACTGAGGCTCAAAAAGTGAAATGATTCATTTCAATTGCATTCCTCCTTCAAGACCTTTCTGTTTTTACTGCCCCAGTTCCCTCCAGGAGACACATAACTCTGGCAGTTAGGAGGGAACGAGAATTTCAGCTATTTTCTCTATCAACCTATTTCTGGATTTCTGTGGATAAACACTTAACTCTCAAAATACAACTTGTGAATTGGTGGGCTGATTGGATTTTCAGAAATGAAAATGAAGAGATGGTGATGGGAGGAGAGAGAGGAGAAGAAATGGAGTTGATCTCCAGAAACCTGGGACGGCCACAGGAAAGAGCAATGTGATTAGAAATACTGAAATAGACATCACCATCACAGGGCCCGGTGGGGAATTGGAGGGGGCGGGGCTTTTGCAGGTTGAGGGCCTCTTGGGTCCACACACATCAGAGTTCTCAGGATGCTGTTAAAATGCAAACCCACTGATCCCTGGGATCAGAGCTTTGATGTGATGTGGGGAGCTGGCAGTCAGCCTCCTTAATTAGCTTCCTAATGATTCCTGCACGCAGGTGAGTGTTTGAGTCATTGAGCAAACTTATGAAATTCCATAGGAGGCCCGGATTTGTAAAGGAGCTTGTATTGTGTTAGAAAATGGAAAATGCTTTTGGCCCTAGATCATCACTAGTCTCAATGTGCTGAGCTCAACTATAGCAGACTCGGCTGATGTCACGGTAGTTTCCCCGTATTATTAGCTCCTACTAAGAGGCTTCAATTTGAGGAAGGAGGGGAAGCTCCCAGGCTATAGGATTTCGTAATAGGCAATGCTTTTCCTTTTGTTTGTTTGGTTTTTATTTGTTCTTAGAAAGAAAAAGTCCTCTTAAGCTTGGTCACTGCTGGTGCCCTTTCTATGGTGACCGTTGTTTCTAGCTCTGTTTTTTACAGAGTAAGAGTGGGAAGTTTCTGTTAATTCAATACTAAACTGCTGTTTTTGCTGATTCCCTATGAATTTGTGGCAGTGGCTGCTACCCTGTACTCACAAGAAGGAATCCACAGCTGCCCGACACATTTTGAAGTGTGCAGACAAAGAATAAAACATGAAGAGAAGAGAGGCTGAAGGCTGAGGAGAAGGTGTTGCCAATCTCCATTTCCTTGGGCAGTGCACATGGGGCTCTCTCCCCAGGGGTGCAAGCGGGCCTGCAGCCCCCACTTTGTCAGCCGCTAGAGGCCACGCAGCTTGGACCAAAGTCAAGTTTCTGCTACCTCTGAAGGAAAAGGCCTTAAATTCTAAGCCTCAAAAGCTGTACTGCCTCTCCGGGCCTTGTGAAAACGCAGACTTGCACTCGGAGATGGATGACTTCAGGGCTCAGTGCCCTTGCTTGAGAACTCCCTAATCGGCGGCAGGAAGTGGCAAGCATTTATCACTTACCGAGTGCTTACCCTGTGCCAAACGGCTTTCTGTGCTAATGCCTTCACACAGATGATCCCATTTTGTCTTTATAACAGCCGTGTAATGTTACTCGTATTTTCCTCATCGTACAGATGAAGAAACTGAGGCTCAGAGAGATGAACTTGCCTCAGTCACATAACGATAAGTGGCAGTAGAGGCCCAGCTCTGTGCGACTAGCTTCAAACCCTGTGCTTATTGTGTGCTAGGCTGGTGGCTCTCAAGCGTGGTCCCTGGATCAACAGTTACTGGGGACTTGTGAGAAATGCAGATTCTCCGGCTTCTCTCCAGGTGAACTGAATTGCAAACTGGGGGTGGGGCCGACAGTCTGTGGTGGAGCAAGTCTGCCAGGTGATGCTGACGCTCAGGCGGGAGAACCACTGACTGGGCGGGGCCCTGCTCCCGATGCAGCAAGTGTGATGCGGCAGGCAACAGAACACTCCTTCCGAATAATATTGGTTTGGGTAGCATGCTGCCTGCAACTACAAAATGACAGCGCAAATGATGATGGCGGGAGAAACTGCCATTTCCCAGGTGGCAAAGAACATCACTCGCCCTGCAGGTCTATTGATTCATCCATGGCAAGTGAAGCCACGAGTTCCCACCGAAGCCACTTTGTCATCGGGGCTATTAGCAATAGTTGATGAAGGATGGAACCAGAAGCTGCGATTGGGAGAGACTGAGAATAAGGTGCGGGACCAGCAGAGCAGAAAGCCTGAAGCAAATGAGCTTATAGAGCAGATGGTCTAATGGCCCAGAAATTGAAGGTGAACAAACAGCTAGGACAGAAGTGCTATCCCGGTAAAGACATGCTTTAAAATTGAGGCCTTCGCCTTCTCCTATAGCACAAACCAATGGCCACACTCCTGGTGCATGCATTTGTTAATGCCGGTGCAGCGGGTGTTAAACAGATGAGAGGCGAGGCCCCCTGTAGGGGTGTGTGGCTGTGGGTGTGCTTTATGGAGGTGCTAGGTCATCGGCATAGATTAATGGTGGAGCTTCTTCCAGGTAGCACTTGCCTGGAAGGTGGCCTTTGCCTGTCTTTTACCAGAGAAATGCAATGTGTAAGGCATTTTGCAGAGAGCATTTATAGGAATTTTTCCAAGTTAAGGCAATTTCCAAATGTCCTCCATTATATAAACCTGTGAAAAGGAGCACATAGAAAAAGAGATACCTAAGGCAATAGAAATCTAGCCAATGAAATCTGAATTGCTATTTGGACTGAATTTTGAATAGTTACAAAGATTGAGAAAGCTCAACAATTAAAGATGTTTCAAGGATGGCCGGACACATGTGTTCAGTATGAACTGGGACAGATGAGAAATGCTCTAGCAGTGAGGAAGGACAGGGAGCCAATGTGAGTACCTGCTATGCTTGTATCTTTGTCTTATCTGTACATGTAAAGTCAATATTATTGCAGAATCTTGTAGCTGCTATCAGAGAAAATATCCACCCGGTGGACAATCTCATGTCAGACTTTAAATACATTTCTCAGGGGACTTACTCTGTCGTGCATTGAAATTCATCTAATTATGATGTATTCCCCACTTTGAACAAACAGTGAAAGCAGGAAAGTTCAGATTTACACAAAAGATACATCAGGGAGCAGTTATTTTTTCATCTAAAGGATTCTTCAGCCTACAAAAGGTGTCACTGCAATATTTAATTGCAAGCTTTCCAGATGCATTGAAAATTAAATCTACAACCAATTTTTTCTGTAACTTACACACTGCATGAAGTGAAGTGTATTCATATCTGGTACATGTATTTCATAATTGATTTTGCTCCTACTGAAAGCGGTTAGTGCTCATGTACAGGGGTGGTGCACCCCGCACCAGCAGTTCTTGTGGGGCCTGCTGTCTTCAGCACCTCTCTGGGATCTGTCACACATGTAAGATCAAGTCCTCCCGAGTTTTCATCATGTTTCAACCATTTCAATCACAGTCTCCTAGTTTATAATCATAGTATGTACACACACACACACACACACACACACACACACACTTCACTTCACTTAGTTAACTTCTCCAAGCCTTATCTTAATTTTAGCTGGTTTGGGGAAGAGGGTAGGTACAGTTGATATCCACAAGTCAATCCGTAAAACAATAAACAAGTCATTTTTGAAAGCCAATTACTACTTAGTGCTGTGAAACCAATGCCTTTTGCCTGGGTTGACCTACCCTGGCTAGAACTCCCAGAGGCTTGGGCTGAAACAAGCATAACAGTTGATGTGTCTTTTGTCATCAAGAGTGAAAATCCTGTCTTCATTCTATTTACTTTATGGCCTTAATCTGGGTCTTTGCCCAGATCTCCAGGCTCATGTCCAGTTGAGAGTCTGCTTTCTACATAGCCCCATACAATATATTCTAGACAGCCAAAACATGAGCCACCCTGTTCCTTTGAGTAATTTTCACCCTACATATATTTTTGGGAGGTGAGCGGGTCTTAGAGGGACTCATTCATACTTCCCAGATTATAAATCCTACAATCAATTTTTTGCTCTATTTCACTTATTGTTTCACTCTCATCTTCCTAAAATGGGATATTCTAGGAAACTTGTTTAACAAAATGAACCCCAATTTGTTGAGAATGGACATCAACCTTGAACTCTTGATAGATAAATCAGAACAGAATAAAAGAGACTGGGGTGAACTCAACTCATTTCCACCTAGACTGGCTGTGGGTGCCTTGTTTGTGGTGTTGCTTTGTGCTGACAAACCCAGACTTTGGGAGAAGTCAGACAATTGTGGGATAATCTTGTTGGGGTTGTGGGAATGGACCACACCTCCATGGTTAAATGTCAGGTTTCCCTGAAGAGAGTGGGCATTTCTATGGGCACTCATTCTGAAAGGAAATCAAGCCTAGGTCAGAAAATGAGAACTGTAGGGGCTAACCTTATAGAAGTGAGAAAACAAAACAGCATAATTCATTTCCATATTGTCTGTAGCCCCTTTCACACTGTAATAGCAGAGTTGAGTAGAGAAAATATCATCTGCAAAGCCTAAAATGTCTGCTATTTTGTCCTTTACAGAAAAAGTTTGCAGACTGGTGACCTAAAGGGCTTGATAAAGTACAGAATTGTAAGCTCTAAACACTGAGTTGCTAATTTAGTAAGTCTGGGTAGAAAGTAAAAATTTGCATTATTAAAATTTCTTGGATGAGGCTGATGTTGCTAGTTTGGGGACCACACTTGGAGAAACACTGCCTTATATAATGGCTGGTTATGCCCAAAAATGATGATTTGATTTCTATAATTTGGTCATGTCTTTTGATCACTTCTCAGTCTTAGTGGAGGGCTAAAATGAGATATACTTCTCCAGCAGTTTCATTTATGTTCCAAGAGGATAGGTAGCAGACAGGATAAGAACAAGCCTCTGGAACCCAACGTTTTGGGGAGAAACCCAGCTCTGCTGCCTGCTTTCTTTGCGACTTAATGTATATAATTAAAGGGGTAACCATGTATCCTATATAATAAAAGCCTAATATGCAAATTGCCCCCTCAACTGGGAGTTCAACCAGGAGTTCGACCAGGAGTTTGACCAGGGGGTGGGACCAGCCGGCCAACCACAGGAAGTAAGGCCCCGGCCTGCAGCAGGGTAAGTTACTTAACCTTTCTGGGTCTTAATTTCCTCATATGTTACCATGAGGCTAGTAGCAGTAGTTTCTATATGTCATAAGGTTGGTGCAAACAGTAGAGTAGTTATTGCCTGGAAAGGTCCCTGGCACATATTGTGCAATGCCTACCTGGGGCTAAGGTCCTCCTCCTTCCTCAGCTTTGGATGAACATTAAAATCACCTGGCTTGGGTCTTATCACCAGAGATTCTGAATTAATTGGTCTGGGAATCTTGAAAATTGTAAAGGGAGATTATAATGCATCATTGCCTAATCTATACATATAAAAGCCTAAGTGACTGGATGACCGGCCGGTAGCTATGATGCACACTGACCACCAGGGGGCAGATGCTCATTGTAGGAGCTGTCCCCTGGTGGTCAGTGCATTCCCACAGCCAACCTCCTGCGGCCAGCCAACCTCCCACAGTCTCTCCTCCTGACTGGCCAGCCCAGGTCAGCCCCAATCAGCTGGGAGAAACCCCACCCATGCACGAATTTTTGCACCAAGCCTCTAGTAGAAATATAATGATGGTAGCATGTATAATTTCATGTGGCTTTTATTTTTTTTGGGGGGGGGAGGTGCACATTTAAATAGGTAAAATTAATTTTAACAATTTGTTAATATATTTTATTGCTGATAAATTTAATAATGATATATTTTATTCAAGTCAATAGATCCCAAATATTATCATTTAAACTGATGACCAATATAACAATTTGATTGAGATATCTTGCTCTTTTTCATATTAAGTCTTTAAAATTGAGTCTGTATTTTATACTTGCAGTACATCTCAACTTAGACTAGCTATGTTTTCATGGCTGAGAAGCCACAGGTGCCTAACGTGTAACCAAGATAACAGCATGGAACTAAGTAATGTGTAACCTGGGGAAAGGGCACAGTTGGTGACTGTGGACGAGGCCAAACCTGACTAACCACACAGAGGTTCTATCAGCATTACTGTTCTTAACTTAAATATTAAAAAAGTTACTGCAGCTTCCTTCCCTAGGGCTTGTAATTGGGTGTAGTTATTAAGGACATTCAATTTAATTGGTGTGGAGCTGATGGAGCCAGTTTAAAAGCATGAAGATCAAGTAAAGCAGATTCATCTATATGATCTGCAGAGAAAAGACCTAAACTAGCATTAATGGAGTGGGAATTAAAATAGTGGCCCATTTTGATCCCTTCTCAATGAACCTGGGTACAGGGGGCTAAAGGTGTCTCAGAGAAAGGATATAGAATGTATATAATTAAAGGGGTAACCATGTATCCTATATAATAAAAACCTAATATGCAAATTGTCCCCTCGACTTGGAGTTCAACCAGGAGTTTGACCAGGGGGTGGGACCAGCCGGCCAACCACAGGAAGTGAGGCCCCAGCCTGCGGCAGACAGCTGCCAGGGAAAGGGAGGTCCTGGCTGGCAGCTGGCAGCTGCTAGGGACCCTACCCATGCACAAATTTCGTGCACTGGGCCTCTAGTATTTATTATAAAAGCAAAAGAGAGTTCCAAAAAAAGATAAAAATAAAGATCTGCAGTTCCATCACTTAGAGATAACCACTATTCAGCAGGTAGGTGTATGCTATTTTAAAGCTTTTTTGGTGTATACATTTATATACACTTAAACAAAAACAGGATGTAATAGTGATTACTTTTTTATAGCAAGCTTCTTTGTCACTTAATAATAGCCTTTTATGTTTATCTTAATGTAATTTAATATTCTCCTACAAAGCCATTTAAATAACTTTGTTTGGCCTGACAATAGTCTACTTAGCCAATCCCCTATGATTGGACTTAGAAGCTATTGTGCCCAAATTACCAATGCCAAAAGACTATCACTTGGTTTTTAAATCCAATTTGCTCTTGTCTTAGCTAGCTGGGAAGATGCAGAAGGAAAGAGAACATTTTGTCCACACAGTCTCACTAAGTCTGACCCATTTTATGTTTTTCTCTGGCTCAGATTACAGTCAGCGGCGTGCAGGTTGCAGAGGGGTGCACTATAATGCCATGGAAGTATCAAACAATTCATCTTCAACTGACACCATAATGGGCTGCCCACAGGGGACGCCAAGTGTTCTCACTGCTCTGCTAAGAAGGACCTGTGAACCCCAGAGGGACTTTGCTTTGGTTTAAAATATCAACAACAGCTTATGCTCAGATTTGTATTGCCTTAGGTCCTTCTTGGTGCATGTTTTTCTCTTAATTCTGGTCTTAGAAGTCCTCACTTCTTTTCAGCAGCATCATTCCTGCACTGGGTTGATGGGTGAGTTAAAAAAATGTAATAACCCAAGAAGCCTCGGAATTTAAGGTTTTAGTTTCTCTGGTTTAGTAATTTACATAATTATTTTTGCATGTAGCATTTGTATATTACTTTTCTGATCATTTTATATATATATGAAATTTCTTGGCAATGTCCCGAGTTCTGGCTTCTCAATCTGCTTATGAAGCTATCAACTCCATGGCAACAAAACAAATAAATGTCTGAAGGGCTGCCCAGCATTTGAATAAGGCAAAACCAGCTTTTTGAGCTGCCAAACAGAATTGAACACTTTAATTTGGGGGACAATATCTCTTCTGTTTTATTAATTCTACTAGAGGCCTGGTGCATGAATTCATGCACTGGTGGGGTCCAGCCAGCCCACCCCTGATGGGAGCCACCCCAGGGGAGGGCTGGCTGGGGCAAGGGACTTCAGGCAGTTTGTTGGCCCCACCCCCAATTGGGTTCCAGGGACCCGCTCTGGAGCAGAGCCTATGGGGGTGAGGGGCCACTGGTGTTGTGGTGCTGTTGTTCCGTTGTTCAGTCAATTTGCATATTACCCTTTTATTTTATAGGATTAAAACCACTCACTGAGGAAAAATAGGTTTTCTTAAATGTGGAAGATCAAGATAATTTACTGGTTGCTGGGATTGGATGTGCCTGTGTCTTTGTGGCATGCGTAAACATCATTAGATAGTCACTTAGGAGGTGGGATACTTGCATTCATTTCATCACATGCAAATTCAATAAAACAAGAATTTATTGCATCTTTACTCTATGCTGGTCTCTCTTTGCAAAGTCTACAGAGACAGAGAGGAGCAAGAAATATTCCTGCCTTCAAGGAGTTCAAAGTTTGAAGTGCCTGCTTTCAAAGGACACACACATACTAGTATACATGCACACACATAATATAACTAGAATACAAAATACAATGATGGCTGAGATAAGTGGGGATGCGATACACCAGGGGCATCCAGAGGGAACAACTAACTGGCTTGGGGTAGGAGGAAGGTTTCTGAGAGAAGGTGATACTTGAGTGAAGTCTGGAGGCGAAGGGCAGCATCAGAATAGCACCATGTGTGTCAAAACACAGGGTGTGGTCAGAAAGTGGCAAATAATTCAATGAAGCTGTAGCTGAAGGTGCATGTGGGCCAAGATGTGGCAGGAGAAACTGATTAGAGTGCAATCCGTGATGAACCTTGCTCACTGAAGAACTTAGACTTTGTTCTATAGAAATGGGAACCCCTGAAATGGAACTCCCATTTGACCCTGTGATCCGACTTCTAGGAATATATCCCAAGAATCCAGAAACACCAATCAGAAAGGATATGTGCACCCATATGTTCATAGCAGCACAATTCACCATAGCTAAGGGCAAAGCTGCCTCAAACTGATTGTCAAACTACAGCAGGAAGGCTGGGGGGGGTTGGGGGGCAGGAGGGAGGGCGGTAAGAGATCAACAGAAGGACTTGTATACATGCATATAAGCATAACCAATGGACATAGGACACTGTGGGGTAGGGGAGGCCAGGGGATTGTCAAGGGCGGGGGGGAAAAAAAGGACACATATGTAATACCCTTTGTAATAGTTTAAGCAATAAAACAATTAAAAAAAAAAAGAAATGGGAACCCTGAAATCTTTTGGGAAGGGGGTGACATGATCAACACTGTATTTGGGAAGACTACCCCTCCCCACAGCAGCAATAAGGAACTAGGAAAACCAGGCTGGAGGTCATTTCCACCTTCCAGGAAGGAGGTGGGGAGATTTGGTCTGGAGACTAGAAGGAGGTAGGATCGTAGGAACAAAAGGACAGCCCAGTATGGGTTCTTTCTTACTAAGCTAGTAGTACTTCCAAGCATACCTGTTTCCACATTTGGGTTCAAAAATAATTATTTTGGGGGGAAATTGGAAAGATAAGCAAACATGGGAGATAGGACTGTAGATGCTGACTCTAGGTGGCAGCCTACGGAGTTGTCAGTCTTCTCAGGGGTTATTATTTAATTATCAACTCAAGATGCTTTGAATTCCTCAAAACATTTTATAAAATCAGGAATGCTTGTAGACTACCAGCATTATTATGCTGTGCACAAACCATATATACTAGTATATAATGAATGCTGAAAAGCCTGTAACTGAATTTCAAATAACTTTAAGGCAAACAGGAAAATAATTCTATATTACATTTTTCAGACTTTCCGTTTTCCAAGAGGTCAACCTGTTGGGAATGAACTATAACTCTCACGTTTCCTTGGCATTTTGTTTGTGCCTCTTTAATGCACACACACACAGAATTTTGTGGGTTTCTAGTCTCCTCTAGGCCATCATCAATGTCCTTGAAGGCAGAAACCATCCTTGGTTCATCTTCAGGCTCCCCAAAGTGCTTTTCACACAGTAGAGACTTAGTATTGAAGGAAGGGAGGAAGGGAGGAAGGAAGAAGTGAATGAGGAAGAAGGGAAGGAAGGAAAGAAAAAGTGGCTGATTGTGGGGTGAGGAGTCTGAGACAGGAATGGCTGAGAACAGGTAGAAAAAGTTCAATAGGGACCAGCTACTGAACAGCCCTCCGTGCTGAGGAAATACACGGGTGCGCCTGAGTTTGCATCGTCACTATGGGAAGGGGATCCGATTTCTTTAGAGCCTTTGTTTGGAAGCATAATTAGGTGATTTCCTTCCAGCTTCCCTGAATGAGGAAATATATGAGTGAGTATCTCAAGGGTGTGGGATTAGTGGCATGTTCCCCCTTGGCCAATGGGAATGGTAAGGAGACCCTGGGAAGAGGAAAGGAACAATTTCTGGAGAAGGAAAGTCACAGAGCAGATCCAACTTTTGGTTAAATAAACAGAGGCATCTCAGGGTCTTGGTGAAGATTGGGGGTGAGGACTGAGAGGAGAGGAGAGGTGGGAAAGGCTGGAGGGGGGCTCCTGGGCTCTACTGAGGTATGGATGGCAGGGATGGCGGCCTAGCGGGTGGAGAAAGAGTGATAATACCATGGCTTTTACACATCTGTACTTTGAATGTAGCCACCTACTGCCCCATCAGTCAATGACTCAAATGAGAAAGACTACAGTATGCTGACAGTCAGAAAGCTTCCCTTTTTTTTTCTTTTTCAGAGTCCATTGCTATATTGAGGAGACCCTGCCACTAAAGAGATTGCTGAAGAGAAACTTGGAAACACTGAACAGCAATGGATTTGGGGAAGCTACTGATTCTTTCTGTTGCCAACCCTCCTTTCTTTCTTTTTTTTAAATAAATGAAGTGCCATCATTAACACATGTTGTGTTTGTAAAGTACCTTATATATGGGTGTTTAATTTGATTTTCACACCCACCTTATCAGGTAGGCCCTGTGGACGAGCCTTACGGTTATTTTTATGTAACAGCATACGACACAGCACTTAGATGCTGACATGTGAGGTGAAACTTGTCCACAGATTCCCACCAGGGTGTCCTGACTTCAGCAGAGATCTTGTTCCTGGGCCTCAGCAATCATTGAGAAAGACAGACAGCTTACCTCCTTTCCTTCTTCCACAGAAAGAAAACTTGGGGAGATCCTCTTCACAGATGGGATAGGAGTAATTCAAAAAGGGCACTCCTTCCGTCAGGAGACTTGCATCAAGAAACAACTCTTTTATGTCCTCTCCTAAAGGAAAAGAGATGGGCTTTACCTAGTGTGGGTTTTGCTGCATATCAAAGCATTCAAAATTTATACAAGTATGAGTCCCAAGAACTTGCATTTCCAGCCGTCTGTGCTGAGCAGGGAACCGTTTTCTTGGTAAAACAACATTTAGGCCAGCGGTTCTCAACCTGTGGGTCGCGACCCCTTTGGGGGTCGAACGACCCTTTCACGGGGGTCACCTAAGACCATCGGAAAACACATATTGAATATATAATTACATATTGTTTTTGTGATTAATCACTATGCTTTAATTATGTTCAATTTGTAACAATGAAAATACATCCTGCATATCAGATATTTACGCTTCATAACAGTAGCAAAATTACAGTTATGAAGTAGCAACGAAAATAATTTTATGGTTGGGGGTCACCACAACATGAGGACCTCTATTAAAGTGTCGCAGCATTAGGAAGGTTGAGAACCACTGATTTAGGCAGTGGTGCAGGGGACTGTGGTGCCAGCCCTGAGTATGAGATGAGGTGCTTTCACAAACTTGATCTGCTTGGAGGAGATAGTTTATTTGCTGTGCTCCCCTGTCCTGATGCCATGTCCCCTTAATGTGGTGGCTGCAGGTCTGGCTTCTATCACTTTTCAGCCCCATAGTATTAGATACCTCCCTGACAGCGTCGGGGTGTGGGCAAGCCTGCACACCCCCACTGTTGCTGGGCAGATGTTGTAGCATAGTTACACAGGAAGCTTCAGGGTGCTCTGCAGTGCTGGCTTCCAATTCTTTCTGAAACTTTCTTCCATTCCTCTTTTTATGTTCTGCTCCATTCTCCTTTCATTCTGCATTTCTCTGTCTCTCCTCATAGCATTTATTGAGCTGCTGCTATAGAGTCCAGACGTTGTGTGAGGTTTGAGAAATACAAGGATGCATGAGAGTCCTTAGACTCTGGGAATGTTCCCTCCATCTCTGTGGACTGACTGCCCAAGCTAAGTTTATTAAATCCTCTCCTCTGGTTTTGATAAACTGTTTTAGAAAAGAGCTACTCTAGTAACTATAGCAATATGACGATTAATTGTTATGGCATGACCATACAAATGTAAACAATCAGAAAGCATTTGAGCTCATTGATTGGGGTGGAGTGAGAAGATATTACACGCTTTTCACTGAGTCAAGATTGAAGAACTTATATTAGCTGTTTGGGAAATGAAATAACACAAAGACTAGCCATGTTGCTGGTAGTAGACTTGTTCATTGCTGAAATAACTAAACAAAAACTCTCTCCTGAGCAAACATCAATGCTTAAGCTCAAAATATTTTCTTTCTCTGTCGGGTATACTGATTCCAGGTGCTTATATCATACAAATGAGTGCCTAGAGTCTTTTCAGTACAAAAATCACAACATTAAATGAGAGTTTTACTCTATCTGGATGTTACCCAGAGAGAGAACTGAAGAGGAAGATGGAAGTAGATTTAATTCCACAGAGTGCTGGGGAGCAGGGGCTGAGCCAGCCACTCCAGTTAATACAAGTAATTGGGTGAGTGAGCCAGGAAGAGGTTGTTTGATTTCATGTCAATAGTTTTACTTACTCAGAATGATTCCAAATCTAATGTTGATATTTGATTTTAAATGTTCGGAACACTGGTCAATAGAAAAGCCAAAATCTTGTAATGGATCTGCCGAGAGAAAAACAGCAGATTAGGTGTGAGTGCACCATATACTCTGTGGACTCATATTCAAAATTCACACCATTGATATTATTTTTTCTATATGAGTCACTAAAATTGATTAGAAAACATACTGCCCAATACATTTTTTGCATAGGTCTATGATACTTTCAACAACCCTTCCCAGTCTCTGTGAAGCCAATGTCATGTTCAGTCTGAGAAATGAGCACGGTGTCTTTTTGGTGGGTTACATCTTCACTTGTTAAATTTTTATCATTGCTTGAATCTTTTTATTTCCAGAACTTAGACTTAAAATTGCTCATTGATTGCTCGAAACACTTCCCAAAGTATTTATTATTATAATTAAAACAGAAGAATCTATATGCAGATTTTCAAAATTTCGACCTGCCTTAAAAATTCCATCCCAGTCTATCCCATCCTATTCAATGTAATACTTTTTCCTCAAATATTTCACTATATGTAAGGTATCATGTTAGACCTGATAAGGGCTACAAAGATAATTTTTTTTAACACATAACTTCTACTTATTCAAAAAACTCCAATGGCTCATCTATCCCCTAGAAGAGTGTCAAGAAATGTTCTACTGGCCCCATCTTCCACCCTCCATGTCACAAAGCCATCCTCCATTCCCTGAGGTCGGGGCTGCAATGTAAGCACCCAGGAAGTTCCCACCATGTTTGAGTTACGCACGCGCTTCCTCCCATTTATAATGTTCTCACCCCTTTGGGCCATTGTCTAAATACTAAGGTGTTGCTCATTCTCCTTGTCTTTGTGAAGGCTTCCCTGATAGTCCCCGGCATATTTGTTTGCTCCTGAATTCTTAAAACAGTTATGTCTGGAAAACTTTTTAAAGTGTACAAACATGTATGATTTTATACTTTGCTCTTTGATTTACCCCATAATGCAGAACTCCTAAAAAGTAGGAGCTGGTGTTTTGTTTTCCATTTCTTTTTCCTTTATGTTTCTCACTGGGCCTGAGAGAGGAGAGCTGGGTCTACATTGCACTAGTCACTGAGCTGTGCACTTTATTTATGAGTTTTCCATTGAATTCTTCAGACTCCTAGCATCTAACAGAGAGCCTCATGACCAGACACATGGCAAGCGCTGGATAAATCACATAATGAATGGATGAAAGGGCCGTGTAGTAAGCCACTATCTCTCAGCTGCAAACCCAGCCTCCAAACTCTTGCTTTGTGAAGCTGGGGCTCTTCGAAATCATGTTTCTCCTCTGCTAGAGGTGCCAGAGGGAAACTGAGGCTGAGCGCGAGGAGAGACTTGCTCCTTCCTGCGGACTTGCTGGTACTTGAGAGTGTCACCTGGCAAGGGTGTGTCACCCTGGCAGTGGCAGTTGGTTCATGTCCAGCTCTCATTTGCACCTTCCTGGAATCAGCAGAGGCTCAGCTTTGCTGGCCCCGAAGCTCCTGTGATGACAGTACCTCAGAAGCTGTCACCCCTTCCCCCAGAAGTGGGTGTCTCAGCCCCACAGGGCTCTTCTTTTAAGCATCTAGGTTCTAATAGCTCCAACCACTGCCCTCTGCTCCCCAGCCTTTGGGGTGGTAACTGCATCTTCACTGCCCCCCCCCTTTTTTTTTGGTTCTCTAAGAACTGCTTAGGCAATTCCCTATATTAAATTCTCTGTGTTAAAATAACTGACGTGGTCCTGTTTTTCTGACCAGGTCCAGAGTGCTGCAACAAATAATGATCTTGAGAGATAGGTATGATTTTCCCCGTTTCATAGATAAAAACATATAGACTCAGAGAGGTGCTATTAACTAGCAGGGTCAAGATTAAAACCAGAATAAAAAACAAAAAAAGAAAGAAAGAAACAAACAAACACATAATTGTCGCTTAGTGTTGTGCAGAGGCTTTCACAAAGCAGAGCCTCAAAGATGCATGTTAATTACTTGATTTGCAAGATCGCCTGGAATATGTGTGTGCAGGCCTGTGGCATCTGCTAGTTCTCTTTCATAACTGGTTTCAATTTCAGCTGAGCTATGAGCTCACATTTGTCAGTGATAGTGTGCCAGACAGTTTTATCACCCACATTGCTGACCTGGAGGATGCATAATTGTCTGTGGTTTTTGCTGTGAAAATGATCGCTAGGCAATTTCAACCTTGCAAACCGAACCTAGTGACCTTTAATCTGGCCACTAACTTTTCTGGGGGGAAAAGCCTTTTTCTCTTCTGCTCATTTTACTTCATAAACATCTCTGTGCTGTCCAAGGGCTTCCTTCAGCTTGGAAAGTAGGAGCAGTGGGTAAAAATGCAATGTTTCTCTTACATATTTGGCACTCGGTGTTGAAAAAGAGTCCAACCAACAGATGTTTAGAAAAGTACATCTGAAAATTGTGAATACATTTAGGTTGCTATCTGAGAAAAATAAAAGAGGCCAAGTGTGTAATGCTTAGCTACTTAGCAGTTACAGAATGATACTGTACGTTTATTGATATTTAAAGGTAGAGATAGAGAGAATAAACTAAGGGCAAAATAAGGGAAGAAAATATGTCTTTGATACTGGAAAAATATTGTTAGGAAAATAATCGTAATAAGGAAGAAAGTCACAAAGAAAGCAGTAGGCTACCTCTTTCTGAGGATGTGTTTATAAACACAGAAAATGAGATTGCTGGAAAAGCGCCTTGGGCTTGGCGATCTTTCCTATCAGTTCTTTTTGTTTTACATTTGAGAGTGAATATGCAGCTTGCAGTCATCTTGGGGGACATGACATCAGTTCCTCCCATTCCCCAATTCCATCCTTAGAATCTCATATCCTCCCCCTATTGGTCTGTGTTTGCCCTTAGGCACTCAGCATGCTCTAATATTCTCTGTAGGCCTCTGACATTCCTCCACCAGATGCTACCAAGCGGGCTCCCCAGTCTCAGGGGTCACATAATGCCTCAAGATTATAGGGGTTCCACATAGTTGTTTGCTGAATTAATAATAGGAGTTACATGCACATTTTTTGTGGTGTTGTGCATCATGGGAGGCATCTTTAGCCTCTCCCCACAAGATACCAGCAGCACACCTGCCCCCAACTCCAGCTGTGAGGAGCAAAAACGTCTTTAGACATTGACAAATATCCCCTGGGGGACAAACTAACCTTGTGGAGAACGGCTGCTTTAAAGAATTGCTTTGTTAGTTACCAGATTACCAACTGTCTCAGAATCACCTGCCAGAATAAAAGGTGGTGGATTGCATTTTTGAAGTTCTCTTTATAGAGAATTTGAACTGATCGGGGGTGAGGCAGAGACTTTCCCTTGGGCACTTGCTCAGGTGATTTGTAACACATGCACATCACCTGCACTCGGATGTTGTGAAAGAGTAAATTGGGAAGTTAGTGTGAGTTGGTGTTCTCAGGCTTCCAGGGCAGAGCGAATGTTTCCTCCAGACTCATCATTGTACAGAGAGTAGCAAACAAACTGAGCAAAGAAGCAAAGCTTCATGGTAAAATATACAGTCTATTCATGTGAAATATTTTTCCTCAGCTTCTAAGCTCCTTGTTGACGTATATGGCTTCTATCCAAGGGAAGACGGTACTTAGAGTGAGTGAGCCCAGCTTGCCCCAAATGCCCTACTGCCCCCACCATCCTGGGACATGGGTGCATGGAAGCAGCCTCACTCCCTACCCCCAAACAGTTGAGAGCCAGTCCCTGGGACTGAGAAGAGGCTCTTGGAAAGCAGCGCAGCATCTGCCTGGCTCGCCAAGGGCAGCAGCAGTCAGCGTGTCCTGGAACTGCTTGGGGATCACCCACGGAGTAGAACAGACCTAGGTAAACAGGAGGCGTAGCCTGTGCAGGGTCTAATGTATCTCAGCTCTGGGAACATGCTTGTGCCTGAAGCTCTGGAGGTGGCCTGTGCTCTCCGGGGCCGGGCTGGGACCGGGTGGTAGTCCAGGAGAAGACAAGCTCACCTGGGTATTTTCTAACCAGTGTTCAGGTCTCAGCTGGACCCAGGGGAAGGAAACAAAAGCCACTGGCACAGCCTCGGGAGGGGCATTCCCCACCAAGGACAGGGAAGCTGCGAGCCTGGGGGCCCTGGGCAGTGCAGGCCTCTGGGCCCGGCAGTGTGGTCCAAGGCTCCATGGCATTAAGTCCCGAGCCAGGGCATTGCTGGGCGCCCTGCAGCCTGGTCACTGGTTAGGTGGTTTGAGGGATAGAGGAGGAGCCGACTCTCACGCTGCTCATGCCATTTTTATATTTCATAGCTCTGCTTGAGGGGTTTTGTTTGACTTCATATTTGGACATAATTATATTTTCACAGAAAGTTGCAAAGAGATAAAGAGAGGTTTTAGGTACCCTTTACCCAGCTTCCCCCCAATGGTAACATCTGACATAAAATATAGCACAGTATGAAAACTAGGAAACTGACGTAGTTATAATCCACAGCACTTATTCAGATTTTTTAGGTTTTAAAAACTAATGCAAGGTGGGTGAGCATCGGCTCTCCTGCCCCATGAGAGGTGAGTTCTTACAGCAGTGCCACCCTGAAAAGGAGCTGGGACTCCTCCAGCCTCATCTCCGCTCGACTCCCAGGTTCATATCCAAGTCCATCCCCAAGCTTGTCCATGTCCTTCCTGCTACATGAAGTTTGTCTCCCTCTCTCTTCTCTTTCTCTCTCCCTCTTCCTGCTGCTCTCCCCTCTTCTGCTCTCTTCCCACCTCTCTTTTCTTCTCCTTTCTCTCACTCCGATACTTCTTTACCCCTCCTTCCAGGCCCCCTCCCCCTCTCTCTTTCTCTCTTTTTCCCTTCCCTTCACCCTTCCCCCCTTCCTTTTTATCCTTGTACCCATCCGGTACTTAGATGGATGACATCTGAGACCCAGAACACTGCCTTTTCTTCTAATACTATACCTTAACCTTCTGGTTTACCCGCTGGAACCCCATTACTTTAGGAACTGTGTGTTGCTTCCTACATGTTCTGTGAGCAGAATACAGGCTGACTCTAGGAGTTAGAAATTACAAAGCATATTTCATAGCATGCTTTTAATAGAGGCACAGCTTGGGGAGGGGAGGGAAGGACAATAGAGAATGGGAAGGCTTTACCATTAACACACAGCTTAGCTGCACTGGCGAGATCAACTCTAACAAAGAACACTTGGGCAAAGAGACTGTGAGTGAAGCTGGTTTGCTTCTGGTTGCCTACTAAAATAGTATCAGGTAGCTTCTTGTTATTTAATAAAAGGGGTATATTAGGGTTCTCTAGAGAATATATATATTCTATTGCATATGTATAAAATACAGGGTGTCCCAAAAATGTATACACACTTTAAAAGCCGATAGCTGTTAAATGAAAATGAAATGTATTTTAATAAATACTGCCTTTGTAATTACATCCTGTATATGTATTACATAGAGGATATATATAGTAAATATATATAGTATATCTAATCTATGTATCTATCATCTATTTATCTACATGAGAGGTTTATTATAAGGGATGGCCGCACACAGTTTGGGGTGGTGGGCACAGCTGACAAGCCAGTGGGCCAGAAATTTGAGATTACATGTCGCAGTCTTGAGACTGGATTGCGTCTTCCTCAGGAAACCTCAGTCATTTCTCCCAAGGTCTTCAGCTGACTGGACCAGGCCCCCACACAGTGTGGAAGACAGTCTGCTTTATTCTAAGTCTTCTTATTGGAAATGTTAATCACACCCACAATGCCTTCACAGCAACATCTTCACCAAACAGCTGGCGCCAGAGCCTAACAAGTTGAGACACAGAGTCCCCCACCACAGAGGCCTTTTGTGTCACGCTGCCCGAATCCTCAACAGCTCTTCCAGTTAAGCATTCACAGCCCTTCTGGCTCTTATCTGGTCAACAGTTAGTTAGCTCAAGACTAAAATGCCTCTAAATGGCTCTGCACGTTTGTGGGATGAAGTTTTGGAGCCCCTACCAGGGGCAGGAAATGTGTGGAGTGCTTGGGATATAGAGGTTAGAAAAAGCCATCTCAGTTTCAGGAGTATTATGAATAGGATGTCCTGGTTCTGTGGAAGCACCAAGAGTGAGCCAATAACTTCCTGGGAGCCAATGACTGTAGAGGGAGGAGTGGGTGACATGATCTGATCTGTGATTTCACTACTTTTCTATCCAAATCCTGACTTCTATGGGAAATGTCACCTCATCCCACAGCTTCTTTCTCTCCATTCCTATGAACTTATGATCTATGTCAGTTACTTACCACGTAACAGACTGCCTTGTGTACTTACTCAATATGTTATGTGATAATGCCTTGCCTCTCCAACGGATGTCCGATCTTCCAGGGCAGAACTTTTCTATTACATCTTATATTATATCCTCTTATGTCTTTGATTACCCTCCCCTTCTCATTGTTCCTGACATGCACCTGAAATGGCAGGTGCTAACTCACTATTTGCTGAATAGATGGCTCTTGTTTTAATTCTCTACTTTCAGAAGACATATTTACCTCTATCTGCTGTGCAAAAATCAATTTGAACAATTTCCAATAAGTGTCTTGTGAGAGGTTTAGGTCTCATACAGGAAAAATTTGATCGCTTCTCTGGGGCCTTTGTTCCTTCACAATCCAGCTCAACTGCACGCCTTTCCAGGATGCTGACTGCCCTTTCCTCATCTGTCCTTCCTCTGGTCTCACACTGCAGGCTGTGTATATCTTTATCATACCTTTATCATCACGAATGTGCTACGTATTGCTAGTTTGCACCTCTCATAGATTATACTAGGGTAGGAACTATGTTTTATTCATCTCAGATAACTAGAGTCTATTCTAGTAAATGTGTCCAGGAATGTCACTTGGTTGGATAAATAGATGGAAAGGAAAGAAAGTCAGATACTTTGATGATAGCAGAAGGGAAGTTGAGCTTGTACTTGCAGGTTTGCTGGGCACCAGCTATTACTTGGAAAGCCTAAGTTGTGAGGCCACTAATATTGATCTCTCCTCACACTCGGAAGGCTTTCTGAGAAGGTGCTAGTGCATTAGCTTCGTCATCATAATAGTGGGAATTTGCTTTGGCACTTAGGATAGAATTTCTGAGTGCAGTTGAAAACCCAGTCCCAGTCCAAATGGTAGCAGATATTCCTGTCATCTTTCAGAATTCTTTTCCAAATAAAATAAAATAAACAGAATTTGCTCTTGACATCTTCCTTTAGGTTGGATGATTACCAATTCTTCAAGCTTGTACTCTGTTTACAATACAGGTCTAGTTGTGCATGTATCTGAAAATTTGCCTTCTTGTGTAGCTGTATTTTGATTGGGGTGTTTTAATTTTCCTGTGCGATTCATAGGAAAACATTAAAGGGTCACTGTGAATCACTAAAAGGAGTATGATGAGTAAGGTCAGTGAGATGCCATTGCTGGAAATTCATTACCATAACAACACAAAATTAGCCTTTATTTTGTCTGTCCTTGATGCCACTGTGGTGTGTTCCTTCCACTCTTCTCCATACTCCTTCCCTGGCTTGGAAGAGAAAGACATGACCTACCGTGTGGCAAATATATTTTAATTATATGTTGTTCTGTCATTTCCTGATCTCTTCTTTTTTTACACCTGTCAAATCTTGTCACTATGGAATGGCACGGCAAGGACCCTTTGGGCCACTATTTCAAATAAGAGTAGTTTCATCCCCATTCAAGTCTTTTTGGTCAGCATTTCATTGGAAACACACACACATTTAAAGTCTGATATATGATCTGGCTTCTTGTCTAATCAAAATGCTTAAATATGTTCTTGATATTGACTACAACAAAAATGGAATGGACATCATCATAGTAGATTGCCTATTGTTTGTAATGCAAGATGGTTCCAACATCTGCAGTCTATCTGGTAAGCTTAGTGAAGGCATTATTGAGTATAAAGATATGTTTGGTGCTACCAAATTCAAAATTCTAGATCCCTCAACTTGTCTGCTTCTAACTGTAAAAGAAATGAAGTTCAATGGAATTCATTATTGATGGAAAGGGATATTTACCTGCATGGCCCCTTGGCTTCTGAATTCCACTCCCTCAGAATAACCTGAGATTGGCTTCCATCAGCTTAGGAGGAGATGGCTTTGTGTCATAAGGTAAGCATTAGAGACCCAGGCAATGAAGACAAGCTTTTATCCAAAATACCTCGTCAAATGTCTTAAGAAAAATAAGGACCCATTAGAGGCTGACATACTCGATCCTTTGAGTCTTAGGAGTACATCAACAATGAAGACTAAATGCACAGTTGTATTGTGTGTTACCAAGAGGGCACCACGGTGCCACCTAGCACAGAATCTTAACATGAGGATGAGAGAAAACTAGAACCTGTCCTATAGGTGAGATAGTGGCTTGAGACTGGGAATTCAACTGTAGCTTCTCATTCATTTCACTGAGTATCTGACATTTGGCAGGAAGAGCACCAGGCCTTGGGTGTACAAAGTCAAATCAGAAAATGCATCTGCTCTCATCTGGATTGCAACACTTCCATCATCTAATTACAATGCCATCCAACTGAATGATAGATTCATTAAAAGATACATGTATACTTCACTCTCTCCTTTATAGTCAACATAGAGTCAATGTTTTATGGTTTTCTCTGTGCAAGGTACGTCTTCCATGGGTGCACTTCATTCTGTCTATTTTGGCCCCTTTTTAATCTTAGTGACAATGTTGCTAGTCACTCTTCCAATAATATTTATTAACTGTGTCATACGCACCAGACACTGCTAGCTAGACCAAGCGGGGCAGGAGGCTCTTGACCAGGCCAGATATCCTCAGAGCCCCAGTATTGGTTAAGTAGTGATGAAACTGCCAGGGCTCCTCCAAGTCTAGAAGCATTGGGGTACTTTTCTATTCTGTTTGGTATTGATGATTGTTTAACTTTCTGTAACTAATCTGGAATCAGTCCACCTGGGATAGGAAAACTGAGGAAAGCTAGCTTGTTTTGTTTTTAATGGGAGAGTAGAATTCAGAGCATGTCTCCACTGCACTTTGAGGGTGGGGGTTCTGGTTTCACAAGCAGGCAGACCCCCCCCTTCCCAGGGTGGGGATCCTTGGTGACTCCATGAGTCCTGGGCTGAGGAATAGTGGAACCGATGGCAGTATTTGGTGACATCGAGACACCACCAGATACACCTGTCATATTTCATTTCTGCATTTTGCACAAATCTGTTCATCTTCTGACAGGGGACCAAAGCTGGGTGGGTCCTGATGTGCAGGGAGTTTCACCTGATGGTGTGTGGCTGTGAGGGTGAGTGCTGGGCTTTTTTGTTTGTTTGTTTTGTTAATGCTGGAAAGAAATTTCCTCCAACTTCTGGAAGTTGTGAATTGGGTATGGTGTTTGTTTTTTTTAAAGAGCTAAGGTGTTTGTCCTTGGCGTCTCGTGCTGTGGAACATGATGCATGAATGACAGAAACTGATAAGCTGGCTGGGAGGTAACAGCCAAGGGCAGCCCTGGCCTTGCTCATTTACAGAACTGCACCTGAGCCCGGAGTACCGGGAGTTCCCAGGTGTGCTTGAATCATCCATTCTCTCCCAACCTTGTGAGTGGCCAGGACACCAGGTATTAGTATCTCCATCACGTGATGAAGAGGCTGAGATCTAGGGCAGGGAAGGGACTGTTTTATCTGAGGACTCAGCCTCCAGTGCTCTCAGTCCTGCTCCTGTAGCTCGGCCCTCATGCTGCCACGTGGGAGACACAAAAGGCAAGAGAGGCCACTAAGAAAGGAAAGAAGCAGAGCTTTGGACAGAGGCAAAATGAGTCCAACCCCTGCCCCAAGACCCTGCTCCTCTTACACTGCAGGTTGATCACAGGAAGGAACAAAAACAAAAACAAAAAACAAAACAAAAACAAAAACAAAAAGCCAGCTTCCCAATTATGCTAGCTTGCTGGCTGGGGTCGGGTAGGTCACTGCTGCCCTGCAAAGGAGCACCTGCTTCTCTACCCAAAAGACACTGGCATGGCACAGAGTGGAAAGCAGAGGCATCGGAAGGTTTTTGTAGGAATCAAGAAAAGCAAAGTTTGTAGAGCATCTAGGTCAGTCCCAGGCAAATAGTAGATTCTCAATAGAAGGGCAATGCTGACTATTTTCATTGCAGCTATAGAAACCAACTTCTTTTAGAAATTTTCTTTTTAATACCAGAGCACTCTAGGCTTAAAATAATTTACCCAAGTTCAGTAGATATTTCTGGTACAAAACCTAGATGTCAGTGAGGGCCTTGCAGCCCTTGGGCTATAAATAGGATTGCATTGAACAATTCGTGGTCTGGATGCTTGCCACCACTGGTTCTCAAACTTGACTGTAGATTGGGATCACCTGGGTGGCTCTAAAAATACCCATGCCTGGGCTCCACCCCAGGAGGCTGGGTGCTGCCTGGGCATCGAGCTTTTTCAGTGCTCCCAGCTGATGCCACAGCTCAGCCTCATGGGAAACCACCGTTGATAAGCCATGCCAAGTTCTGCACTCAGTCCTGGTGCATGCGCTTGTGGGTGGGCTCCCAGATCTCCAGTGCATCCCTCCAGGCTGAGGTCTCACCCTTTAAAGATTTCTTCAGAAATCTTACAAATATGCTCATAAGTTTAATAGAATTTATGAATATTGGGGATTTCAGGAAGGCATGCCCCTCCCCATAAGCTACTTGTCACCGTATTCCTGCCTCCCTCCCTCTCTTTTTTAAAAAAATATTTATTTATTTTATTAAATTGATTGGGGCGACATTGGTTAATAGGATCATATAAGTTTCAAGTGTACATTTCAAGGACACATGATCTGTATATTGCATTGTGTGCCTGCCACCCAAAGGCAAATTATCCTCTGTCACCATACATTAGGCCCCTGCACCCTCCGGGGGTCCTTCGAGCAAGCCCCACGCTGCTGTTTGTATCCACAAGTTTCAATTTTATATCCCACATATGAATGAAGTCATATGGTTCTTAGCTTTTTCTGACTGATTTATTTCACTTAGCCTAATATTCTCAAGATCCATCCATGTTGTCACAAATGGCAGCATTTCATTATCTCTCTAACTTTTGTCTCTAGAGGAACAATGGAGTATTTCTGTCTCAGTGCCGGGGAAGAACCCCCACCATGCCCCTGGGCCTCAGCAGCTGCCCAGTGACTCCTTAAGGAAAAAGGCAGGGCTCTGCTAGTTAGAATTCTTGTAACGGCTCCTAAGAGAATTTTTTTCTATTTCATTTCAGGATTATTGACTCTGAGCCTAACACTAACCTAGATGCAGAAAGGTTTGAGATGGGATGAAGAGGGTAGAGCTAAATGATGGACAGTGAGAGCTGTTGTGGAATGGGGACATGAAACATGGTGCGTCCATAACAAACTCCAAAGGTGGGGAAGAACTTCCATGGAAACACAGCAGGGTTTTGGCAGATGGGAGTGGGAGCGTGGGGCCTGTGCAGGAGAGGCGACCCCCTGCAGGGCTTGGTCAGGCCTCTGTGCTGGGGTGCAGAGCATCATTTGTGGGTGGGATCAGAGCAGTCTCTGAAATCAAATTAAAATAAAGCAGCCTGTGGTTTTAAATGAAAGACATTCAGCCTTAATTAAGGAGACAGCTGCATCTTTTACAGCCTGGTCAGCTTTGTCTTTCTCTGCTCTCTGTGTTCAAAGAGGCGGCCAACTCTGCAGTCTGGGAATTTGGGCACCCTCTTCCTGTGGGCAGCTGTTGGGCGGAGTGTGTTGTGTTGTGTTGTGTTGTGTTATGTTGGGTGTCCAGTGTCTCTCCAGGACCTTTGGGAATAGAATAGCACCTCATCCATCTCCTTATTCCTGACACCATTTCACTGCCTGAGGCTGCCTCTGGTCCTGGACACAGGGCTACACAGACAGAATAACTTTCTTCTTTTGAGAGAGGTAGCAGGGTTTAACTGAGAATTCTCCGAATAATAACGCCTTAAGAGTTTGAGAATGAGAAACCAAAAACAACACAATCCTTTTACTATTTCTGAATTCCCCCACTCTGACAACACATGTTGGGCTTGTTGCACTGTGATTGGTGGGAAAGAAATGTTTGTTGAGAGAATGAAGGTACATTAATCAATAATCAGACAGGGAAAGTGAGGGAACAGATTTCCTCTGCAGTAATTGAGCTGACTTTGAAAAAGGCCTGCCTGCTTATCTCCTCAAATGTTTTGCTAACACATTTCCTTTTTTAATAAGTCAATTAACCCTAAAATACCCTTAGTTTGCCTTCTCTTGGTATACATGAAATAAGGATTACTTTCCCTTCATAGTTCTTAATTCTCAGACTTGGGAATAAATATTCTTCCAATTAGATTGTGTTTGGGATACATGTTTGAAGTCAGAGCAGCTATCTGAGCATGCCAGCAATTTGATTTCCCTATTTTTGGTAAATGCTGAGAAAATAGAGTGGGAGATGCAACTTAGACAGGCGAGACAAGAAACCTGATACCTGTTGTTTATTGATCAAATCACAGACCTGTTTCCAGTGCCTACTATGTGCTGAGCACTGAGCTACATGTGGGGCTACTAAGAGATGATTCCACTTTGGGCGTAGACCCTGACTTTTCGGAACCTAGAGTATAGAAGGAGGAAGAGAAGATAAACACAGTTTCCACAAGATGCCACAGAGCCCAACAGAGGCCCCCAGACCCATCGTGGGTGGTCAGGGACTGCAGGAGGTGACAGTGACACTAGAGCCCAGTCTTCAAGCTGCAGGGGACCCAGGGGAGTGTGACGGGAGAGGTCACTTTTATAGTTCTGATCACATGCACGTGCTGTTCTAAGCACTATATGTATATTAACACAGATCCTTAGTAAAGTTTTAAGAGAGAATTCCCTTCATTTTAAGAGTCAAGGCAACTGAAGCAAAGGAGGTTTAAGGAAACTGTTCACAGTCACCCCTCTGGGAGGGCTGGAGCATGGACCCAGATGGGGCATTTGTCTCCTGAGTCTATACCAACTCTTCCTAGTGAGCCTTCAGGCAGAGAGAACAGCATGCACACAGAAGCGAGTTCTAAAGAGCCTGTGATTTCTGGGACCTCCACAGCTGCCGACAAAAACCCCTGGTGAAATCAAGCCAGTCCTACATTTGTTCTATTCACTGTGAGCTTCATAAATGCAACCAGTTGAGGGTTTTCTTTGAAGACGTGAGGTCAGAGGTGGCAGGTGTTTGCGGGGACATGGGTGGACCTTAAAGATCCTGGAGTCACTCTGGCAGGATGCTGGGAAGAATGTAGTGTTCTTTCCTCTACTGCTAAAGTGGCACCAGAAAGGCAGGTCTCCGCTTTCTTCCCATGACTTCCAGAGAAGGAGACACTTTGGTGAAACAGTTTCCAGAGTCATCATTGGCTTGCGTTTTACAGGTAAGCTCTGGCCTTCTCTCCCTTTTCCTCATGTTGCTGATCATCTGCCCATCATTAAATGGAATTAAATTACATTTATGCCCATAGTTTATCCTTTGAAGCCTTTAAATAAACACACACACACACACACACACACACACACACACACACACACACTTCAGAAATATAACAACTCCAGCTCACTTTGGCCTACAAGGCTGACCATGTTAGAGCACTCACTGTTGGAGTGGCTCTGGGAATAGCTGCTTCCACTTAACTCAGAATTTAAATTAGGATGACAGCTGGCCATTACCTGGCCTCACTGAGCTGTCATGTCATCACCTGTAAAAGGAGGAACCTGGCACCAACTTAAGCTTCACACTTGTTCTGGTGCTAGCTTCTCAGATGCCCTAGAGGCCAGGGCTGTGGGGCCTGCACTCAGGGGGCAGGATCTGCACTGTGGACGGTACTCTTGTAAGTGAGACTCAGGGTGTTAGGCTCAAAGCTACAGGCCAGACCTTCATTTTATAATTAACTTTTTATTTTTAAATAATAATAGATTTCCAGGAAATTGCAAAAAGTCCTTTACCCACCTTGCCTCATGGTAACCTCTTCCATAACTGGGTTTCAAAGCCAGGACACCGACACTGGTGAAGACTACAAGCCACCTTCAGATTTCAGCAGTTTTTATGTGTCCTATGTGTATGGGGAAGGGGGGTGTGCATGCAATTGCACATGCTCACATGTAGTTCTATGCAATTTTCTCACATGTAACTACCAGCACAATCAAGATACAGATACAAAGGGTTTTTCTCATGCTGCCCTTTGTTAGTCACTCCCTATCCATCACCCCTTTCCCATCTTGAGAGTATTACATCAGTACAACCATGCACGAATTTTGTGCACTGGGCCTCTAGTTACAAATAAAGCTGTCACGATTTTTCACTTATAGCTTTTTGTATGAGCATAGTTTTCATTGCTCTGGGATGAATACTCAAGATTTGGATTGCTGGATTATATGGTATGTGTTTAGTTTTATAAGAAAAGGCACAACTGTTTTCCTGAGTGGCTGTGATTACATTCCCTCCAGCAATGCAGGCAGGTCCTTTCAGAGAGAAACTCTTGTCATAGAAGCTTGTTCCCCAGGGATAAATCAGGAGAGTGCCTTGTAGTCCAATGTGGGGTTGACAACTTTTATACCCATCAGCCTTGGAGGTTCTAGCTAACTTCCCCTGTGACACGAGAAGGATTTTTCCAGAAGCAATGCAAATGATAGGAGCTGTGAAGTGTACAAGCAGCCATGGCTAATTGTCCTTAATGCCTGTACAGGAGAGAGAGAGGCATGAATCACTATGATGGGAGTTTCTTACTTAGCCACCACCCTTCCTTTTCAATGCCACACTCAGAGCCCCCGATGCAATTGTGGCCACTCTCAGCCATTCAGAGGCCTGCAGAGCAAGTGTTAATTCTTGAGATTTGTTTCCCAATGCTTTCTAGTATGAGATCCAACTTCGTATATTTTTCTTCCTCCTTGAGTACTGCTGTCCTGCACATGATAATGAATTGTCCACTGCTGCTTCCAATCCCCCATCAGGCTCACAAGAGAAAAAAATCAATTTACACTTTTTCTAGGAAGCAAGCCCACTGATGGAGCTGACGTGTTGTCTATCAGGCTGCCATAACAAAATATCACAGTTGAGGTGGCTTGAACAACAGACATTAATTTTTCACAGCTCTGGAGACTGGGAAGTCCAAGGTCAACATGCTAGAAGGTTCAGTTCCTGGTGAGGGCCCTGATCCTGCTTTGTAGATGGTGACTTCTCCATGTGTGCTCACACCAAAGGGACAGAGCTCTGCTCTCTTCCTCTTAGAAGGACAGTACTTCTATCAGGGGTTCCACCTATAGGCTCCATCCTGAGACTCTACTATAGGATGTCTTGGACTGAAATCAGGGAAGCAGAATTCCTTATTTCTAAAGCCAGGCCATCATTTCTTCCTGCACCTCTCACATGGTGACACGGAGCCAGAGCTCTGCAGGGAGCTCTCCCTGACGGGAAGGAGAGAGGTGCCTCCAGGGAAACTCCACACTTCTCCTTTGCATGTTGTCACGGGTGTAACACAGACCACCTGGGTCTAGACTCCCACAGCACAAGTAAGACAGGACTACAGCCTTTACTGGTCGATGATGGAAAGACAAAATTCCTTTGCCTTCTGCCAGCAAAATTCCTCTCTTCCAGCAAAACAAATTCTTAACCAAGTAAAGGACTCATTTCTCTATTTTCTGAATCAACATAATTCTAGTGTTTTTCCCCTGATTAGAGGATTAAAAATACTTTTGCTAAAAATATAAAAAATTATATGGGAAGATAGCAAACTGACATGAAAAATAAGATGAGAGACCTGACTTCAGATTAGTAAATGAGAAGAGTGCAACCTGCCAATTAACCACAGCTTTCCTTCCCCAATCAATCCCACACACAAGTTTAAAATAACACGTGGGTTGATCACAGCAGAATTTCAAGTAGACCCCAACCCAACCCTTCACCCTTCTCCTTCACACTATCGCTGTCACCTTTTCTTGCCATCTGTTTGAGTTTTCAGAACATAACATTTTAAAACTGTCCTTGTATGGAAACATTTCTAGACAAAACTGGTGAAACTAAGAGCAGTTCTCCAAAATACCTGTACCTGGGCTTAAGCTTCAGAAAACTGTAAAGAAAAGTCCCTAGCTGAGAAATTGTCTTTTGACACAGAAAACATCTACGCTAATAAAAGAGAAACATGCAAATTGGTGTCACTCCACTATGCCCATCAGCCAATCAGAGTGACTATGCAAATTAATCTGAAAAAGATGGCGGTTAATTTGTATACGCAAGCGCAGAGCGAAGACCGAAGGCTCCAGCCGGAGTGAAGACTGAAGACTGAAGACTGAAGACTGAAGAGGCTTGGTTTCTCAGCTGTGGCCGGACCAAAGGACGGGGTCCCAGGTGCCGGAGGAAAACCAGTGCCAGCAGTCAGGGGAAGGAATGCCTATTGCGCGAATCTTCGTGCAACAGGCTTCTAGTAAGTAATAAATGCTCACAACAGTTTGTAACTTGAAAAAATTGGAAGCAACCTAAATATTCATCAAAAGGGGAATAGATACAATTGTCATCTATACACATAATTATATACTCTATAACCATGAAACCAAATTAACCAAAGCTACTTGTGCTATCTCCTGAAATAATGTCATAAATTGGCTCCAAAATAAATTGTTAATGCAACTCTCTCATTAATTCATATAATTTTTAGATTAGGTCTTAGACCAGCTGTGGGCAAACTACAGCCCTCTGGCTGGATCCGGCCCGTTTGAAATGAATAAAACTAAAAAAAAAAAAGACCGTACCCTTTTATGTAATGATGTTTACTTTGAATTTATATTAGTTCACACAAACACTCCATCCATGCTTTTGTTCCGCCCCTCCGGTCCAGTTTAAGAACCCATTGTGGCCCTTGAGTCAAAAAGTTTGCCCACCCCTGTCTTAGACAATCATACTGTATGCATATAATAATGTTTTTGTTTCCTCCTCCTTTCAAATCCTTAAGCATTTAATTTTTCTTGACTTACTATGCTGGGTAGGGTCTTTGGTGCAATGTTGAATAGAAGGGTGATGATGGGAATTCTTGTCTCATTCTTAGTTTTAAAGGTATTGCTTTCAGTGAATCACCAATAAATGTGATGGTCACTGTAGATGTATATTTTAGGAGCATTTCTGTAAAGAGCACAGAGAACCAATTTTTAGAATTCAATCTGGCATTTTTTAATCAGATTACTTTAATCAAATTATATTTATTTCTAATATATTTGTATTATTTCTCATTTATATTTAAGTTTTCTCTCTTCAGATCTTTCTATGTTTCTTTCTCTATTCTTTCCAGCATTCTTTGGGATTGATTTGAGTGTTTTAAAATTTTTTTTTATTAATTTGAAGTTACATACTAATTACTAGTTTTTAATAGTTACCCTTGAAATTTTAATATGCATGTTTTACTTAACAAAGCTTAAAGTTAAACGTTATCTTTTTAAAAAAACTTTTTCCTTGGCATTTATTTGTTTATTTATTGTGGTAAAAAGCACATGATATTAAATCTATCACCTTAATCACTTTTAAGTGTGCAGTGCAATAATGTTATGTATATTCACATTGCTGTGCAACAAACCTCTAGAACTTTTCATCTTGTAAAATGGAATGTTATCTTTCTTGCCCCCTGAAAAATACAAGGAAATCAGAATGCTTTCCGCCCCAGCCCCACCCTCCTCCATTGCTATTATTACCCTATGGTTTTGTGCTGTATTGTGCCCTGTGGTGGCCGCCTCCAATTGGGCCCCCAATGATCTCTCCTCCTAATTCACACTGTTGTGAACATCTCTCACCTTGAGTTACCCAGTGACTTGCTTCTAAGCAGTAGTAGAAAATGGCAAATGTGTTGTGATGTTGCTTCTGAGATTAGGCTGTAAAAGTCAGTGTCCTCTGTCTTTCTGGCCCTCTCTTACTGTCTTTCTCAGAGCCCTCACTCTTGAGAAGCAGGGATGCTCTGTTGAGAATGGCACCATAGGGAGGCCCATGTGGCAAAAAACTGATGTCTCTGGCCAATAGCCACTGAGGACCTGACCCCTGCTAACAGCCATGTGAGGGAGCTTGGAGTGGACCTTCTGAGGCCTTCCTATGGCTACATACACACATGAGTTTGGAAGCAGATCTTCCCCGAGTCAATCCTTGAGATGGTGGTAGCCCAGACAACACTGATTGGCAAGTGAGAGACCCTGTAGCACAGGGACCCAATTAGCCATGCCCAAATTCCTGCCCAGAGAAAAACTGTGAGATAATAATGTTCTCTGTGTTAAGCTGCTGGGCACTAGAGTCATTTATTATGCAACAATAAGACAAAATATTCCTGTTTCAGATTAGACATTACTCACATCCTAACATTTACTCCTTATTAAAATGTCCTGATTCTTTGCTCACTATTCTATCTTGCATCCCAGAACTAACTTCTGGGATCATTTTGTTCTTTCTGAGATATCATTTAGAAAGTTTCTTTTCTGGGAGTCTTGGTGGCAAACTATAGATTTTGTTTGTTCAAAAAATTCTTTATTTTTGTTACTGAATGACAATTAGCTATATATAGAAGTCTAGGTTAATTTTCTCTTTTCTCTGCTATTGCTATTTAGAAATCTGCTATTAGCCAAAACATACTTTCTTAGTAGGTAATTTTTCTTGCCACTTATACCAGTTGTGTGTGGGGTTTTTTTTTCTTGTTTTGTTTTACACACACACACACACATATGCTTTTGTTGATTTAAAAGATCTAGTTGTGGAATTCTTTTTAAGAATCCTACATGGAAATTATGTTTACTGAATTTTAAGATTCATATTTTTCAATGATTTTAGAAAATCCCAGCATTTTTCTTCAGACAGTACTTTCTCTCCATTTTATCTATTTTGTTCTTAAGCTATAGAACATATTTTCCATCTCTTTATTTTTATGTGATACATTTTGAGTATCTAGACCTTTCATCTAGTTCAGTGGTTCTCAACCTGTGGGTTGCGACCCCTTTGGGGGTCGAACGACCCTTTCACAGTGGTTGCCTAAGACCATCGGGAAACACATATATAATTACATATTGTTTTTGTGATTAATCACTATGCTTTAACTATGTTCAATTTGTAACAATGAAAATATATCCTGCATATCAGATATTTACATTATGATTCATAACAGTAGCAAAATTACAGTTATGAAGTAGCAACAAAAATAAATTTATGGTCGGGAGTCACCACAATATGAGGAACTGTATTAAAGGGTCGCAGCATTAGGAAGGTTGAGAACCACTGATCTAGTTCATTAGTTCTCTCTTCAGCTATTTTTAAATCTGTGTTTTAAACAAACGATTAATTTTTTATTTCAACAATTAAATATTTTATTTTAAGGGGTTCTATATTATTCTTTTGTCAAATCTTTCTTATTTTTTGACATATTTTCCTTGTTTATGTTACAGAGACCCTCTTATTTCTTTAAACAAATGATAATTTCTTTAATCCTCACCCAAGGAAATGTTGTGTTTTTTTTTGATGTTTGTTTGTTTTTAGAAAGAGAGGAAAGAGGAGAGGGTGAAGGAGAGAGAGGAGAGAGAAAGAAAGAGAGAGAGAGAGAGAGAGAGAGAGAGAGAGAGAGAGAGAGAAACATTGATCGATTGCCTCCCCTATGTGCCCCTGACTGGGAATCAAACTTGAAGCCTTCTGATGTCCAGGAGGACAGCCCAACTTATTGAACCTCCCAGCCAGGGCCAAATGATACTTTTTAAATTTTATATTCTGAATGTTATATTTTCTAAATCTTAAAATTTAGGGGTGTGATTTTGCTTTGTTTTTTTCTGCTGACTCTCCCTCCTGGATGTATATTTCTTTATATTTTTAAATTTTGAATTATCAGCTCATCTTCAGAAATCCTGTGAATTGAGAGTGTCCCCCTTCAGAAGACATACTTTCTTAGGCCAATATTCCCCAGGTGTTCCTAATCAAGACCACTTTAACTTAATTCTTAGGGTTGGACTTTTCTGGATCGTGAAGACAATATACATTTAGATTCCAAACCTATGTGATATCAAGTCTGGAGTTAACTAATTCTCAGGGAAGACTTATTTTCCCTAGAGGCCAGGCAGAGTTAAATAAGTATTCTTGTCTTCTACTTTTGCAGAAGAGTATATATTTTTTCTTATCCATTTGTTTTTATTGTGGATGTAGCTCTTTGAAGGTCTGAGGTTCGTGGAGGAATCCATTTCCCATCTTGCACAGCATAAGACACCTTTGCCAGACTGCCACACAGCCAATGAAGCCTAAGTCATGGTTCATTAAGACACACATGTACTACAGGCAGACACAGTTTCAGTGTTGGCTTTCCTCTGTTTTGGGCTTTCAGTTTTTTTTTGGCTCCTGGAAACCATCCTTTCTTGCAAGCTCAGCTAAGCTTTTTAAAATATTTGTGTCACACTTTACCCATTCTTTTCAGATATCTCATAGCAAGACAGTTTTCATATGTAGACCAGGAGATTGCCCACTCTGTACATTTTCAATTGAAGCATCGATCATTTTTGGTGTGCTATATTGGTCTGTCTTTTGCCAGTGTCCTATTTATGGGAGCTTTATCAGCGTATATCAGAGATTCAAACACACAAGGACACTGCAGAAGGCCATTCATTCTCTTTGAAGCCTTCTTCTTGCAAATACCAATGGCTGCCTGAAGGCTTTCTCTGGGTGTGGAAGTGAGCTTGCCCCCATCACAGTCAAACCAAAGTGCTAGGAGTTAGCATCTCTACGGACAACCACAGCCAATGAGTTGGTAGAGCAATACTCCAGTTTCTTCTCCCTTCAGATCTTGACCACTTGAAGTTACGTTGCACAGGTTCTCCCAGAGGTCCCCAGAAGGACCAAACCCCAGTTGCCCATATTGGTTACCTGGATTGGTTTCCTTTACTTTCATGTCTCACTTCTTCACTCTATGTTAATGTTTCTTAGGATCCTGCCTCAAATAAATTTATATTTAATTCTTGTGTCAGGGACCATTTCTGAAGAAACTTTAAACTTAATATTTAAACCAAATTCCTCTAATTTATATTGAGTATTGACTATATGGCGTTAAATGTAGATTCATCTTAAATTCTAATAAATAGTTTCATTTTGAGTATTTATACTCTAGGCTTCCTACTTTCTTGCTATCTTTTAGGAATGTACATTTTAATGATATTTGACCAAAATTAATAAATTTGGTCAAAATTGGCACAAAATCTAATTAGCTATTCCAGATGTTTGGGTGAGATGGAAATAGCATGGAGTGTACATACCTGAGTATTTGATTATTGGGCCATTAAGGATATTCCACACTGAATATGTGGATATCTAACTATTATAATTTGGCATGCTCGGGGATTTATGTGGGGACATCACTTTGATACAGAGGATAGTGATGGTAAAACTGAAGTGTAAATGGTTTCTTAGAGATGCTTTGAGTGGTGAAAAAGGCTACAAACTGCTAGCCTATGGGATGCTTTTAGCTTTCAGATATGTTTTGTTAGCCTTCATAAACTTTAATAATACTTAGCCTAGTTGCCATGCTTATAAATTAGGAAGTTGTGTGTCTGGATTAGAAACTTTAGTTTCATTTTTAAAAAATTAGAAGATTGGACATCAAAGGTCCCACAAGCTCTCATGATGATCAGATGGGGATGAAGAATAGTTTCTTCCAGAGATGAGGCAAGTGCTGTTGTCTCTGTCACTTTCTATTGTATATTACAACTGATCCACTCATTCATAATTTGCCTTTTCCAGGAGGGTATTTGAGGCTTTAAAACATATACATATGTTCTTATTGGTTTTAAAGAGAGTGGAAGGTAGAGAGAAACACCAATCGGCTACCTCCTGCATGCCCCATATTAGGGATTGAACCTGCAACTTGGGCATGAGCCCTAAGAATTGAACTGGTGACCTCTGGGTGGCTTAGGATTCTCAACCACCTAAGCCGTACCAGCCAAGGTGGCATTTGAGGTGGGTTTTTTTTTTTACCCCTGCTCTGCATCTTCTGAAATGGGTGAGATGTAGGGAGATGACAAGTTTTGCAGGAATTAACTGTGGCCTTCTCTCTCTTGCTTGTTCTCCTGTCCTGCTTTCTAGAACTCTGAAGGTCCACACTCCAAGCAGGCAGCATGCTGAGTCCCTGAGAGCAGGCAGTGCTTGGGTGGCAGCCTGCTGCTCATGATTTTGGTTATTCGCTCTAAAACAGTGAGCGAATAACCAACCTTTTTGTCCATGCCCCACCTAAGCATCTCTAAAATGCTGATGGCCTCCCTGTGACATATAATTCTTATTCTTCAAACAGTGCACTCCTAATAGGAGTGCAGGAAGCCTAAAAGGCCACCAACTTGGTCTAAACAAGCTTCTAAAGAACATAGCATCCATGAAAGAGAAAAATAAAAGAACAAAAGGACAGTTGAAGTACTGAAGAAGAAATCACCAAGAAATTGTTTAAAAATAATAATAATATGCAGTGACATGAAAAAATAGCAAATAAAGTTTCAAAACATATAATAGAGAACTGAAATGCATAAATAAGTCGCAATATATATTTATATACTGTATATGAGGCCCCTAGAATCCTAAGAAATGCAAATAATTCACTGTTAATAACTCATTCTCGAATTGCCCCCCTTAAAAATCAAATTGTGCCCCACGTTGAGAATCACTGCTCTAAAACCTCAGGCGCATTTTTGTTAGGACACTTGATACTAACTAACAAGTCTGTGCTCTCCTTAATCACTGGTTTAAATAAACCAAGAGCCATTGGCAATTTTCTCCTCAGGTTTTTTTTTTTTTTTTTAAATGTACACACACAAGATTTGCCCTTTCACTTAGTTAAAACCAAAGCCAAGTGTGAGGTAGAAAAGCTATTGTTCACCCTGGAGAAATAATCTTACTGCTGACTTTCCACTCCACTTGGATTTCAAGCAACTCAGTGTAGGTCAGGCTGAACTCGGGTCTCTGGAGAGTTGAGGCTCCTAGTACTTCCCTTTGGAATAGCCTCCGACTACAGCCCAGACCCTGCCAGCTGACCCCAGTCGGTGGTGAGGGTGGGGGGGGCGGAGAGGGTGGAAGGATTCGGGCATTTGCCTGATGGTTCAAGTTGGCTGTTTTGAACAAGCTTTTTTTTTTTTTTTTCCACATGGAGAAAAGACCAGGAGAAGCAGGTTGCTGGGCATCAATCTTCAGGGCTTTAGGGGCCCGAGTCACCTGTCATACTTTTGTCAGCTGTTCTCTGTCTTGGTTATTTGTTTTCTAAACATTGTTAGAAACCTAAATGAGGTTCATATCACAGAAGAAAGCAGCTCTTATCTAAACAAGCTGTTTTTACTACTCCATGAAACTGTCATTTCTATGTAAAATCTGCAATGATAGTACATTTATGAACTGTTGGTCATCTCAGTGTTATCAATGAGCCCTCACAGAGCTTCTGCATATACAAAGGCTCTTGTTTTATAGGGTCTGGGCAAGCAGGGATGTGGGCAGATCGCCTTAAGAGAAGGGCTGCATAGAAAGTGGATCCTTGGCAATTGGGGGATGTGGGTGTGGGGAAGAGGCCTGGTTCTGGTGAACGTGGTATCTTGAACCTGAAACTGGTGAACTCACTTCATGGCCTTTGTTCTGAGAGAGGAAGCAGAGCTGCTGGGAGGGTCCTATCAGGTTCTGTGCCATCTAGCCTGGTGTCTCAGTTTCCTCTGAACAAAGAGATGCCTGGACTGGAGCCCTGCGGTTCTATCTGGCAAGAACACCTCTCAGTTCTGTAAGAGGTCCTCCATCTGCCCTGAGACTATGGGCTGGGACTGGCAGGATGTTGACTCTCCCTACATGTCTGCAAATGCTAGGATTGTGGAGAAATAGATGGCTATGTAACAGCCCCCACCCCAGAACCAAATAGCATCTATTACCACAATAGGTGGCCACAGGCTGACTGTCAGAAACTGATCTTTTGGGCTTACAAAGCGTAAGGTTGTTTCCAAGAATGTCTTCAGCAACCTCGCCCTGCCCTGGAACATTTCCCCGTCTCCTCCATTTGCAGCTACTCAGCCACGTGAACTGTAACTGTCTACACTGGCCACAGCTTTGTAAACAGACTGCAAGCCAGTGCTAGTGTAGCCTGTTATGCTCATCTCTGACTCAGAGTGGGGAGGGCAGGGGAGACCACTGGGGACTTCTCTCTCCTTTTGGTTGGAGCACATGGCATTAGCCATGCCAGGCAGTGGCTGGGAATAGGAAGAAAGCCACACTGTTGTTTGGGGCTCTTGAAGACCTCATCTCTCCTGGTTCTGTTTTTAATAATTACTTAGCAAGCGTTTCTGAGCGATGCAGCCTGAACAATGACAGGAAGGAAGTTGGGTCACATCCGAAGCACTAGAGGAGCATGAGGCCTTGTGCTTAGTTATTTGGAGATTTAGAGTCTTTCCAGCCCTTGGAGAGGCCAGAGAGAACTACGTGGTTTTCTCTATCTTCGTAAGTAGGAAGGAGTAAGGACAAAGAGCTGTGAGTGAGCCAGAAAAAAATAGACCAGAAGGCCCGATCAGCTCAGGTGGTCTCACATAAAAATTGGATAGAATGCTGGACAAGAGTCAAATCAGCAGCAGCGATCACATAGGATATACATGCAGAAAGAGCATCCTAAGATGATGAGTCAGCTAAATGTTGTACAGATCAATCTCAACCGTGCAAAGTTTATCAACTCCTCTAAATAACTCCTCTCATTATATTT
>NW_006292686.1:581491-594637 GCF_000327345.1 Myotis davidii | reverse complement strand
ACAGACCAGGTTGGTGGGTAATAATGCCAGGGCAATAAGGAACCTCACAGTGACCCAGCAAAACACACATCCTCTGAAGAAAAAGCACCAGGATACTGGGAACTTTTGAAAGGAAAGGACTTAAAATAGTGGTTCTCAACCTTCTGGCCCTTTAAATACAGGTCCTCATGTTGGGACCCAACCATAAAATTATTTTCATTGCTACTTCATAACTGTAATGTTGCTACTGTTATGAATCGTAATGTAAATATCTGATATACAGGATGGTCTTAGGCGACCCCTGTGAAAGGGTCGTTCGACCGCCAAAGGGGTCGCGACCCACAGGTTGAGAACCGCTGGGGTAAAAGGTCTAGTTTAAGTAAAAAGAGCTTGCTGACTAACCAAACCCAGAATCAATTGATTGGTCTGAGGTGACAGTCTTCACCTCTGGTCTAGAGCACACGAGACACCTAGGAAATATGGAACTAAGTATTACTATAACCCCAGGAACATTAGAAAAGAAGTAAAAACAACAGTCACTGTAAAGATGATAAAGAAGTAAATGTAAACCCATGTTATTAATATGTGGAAACTAGTTTAAGAAACAGATAATAAACAGAATAATCATTGTGATAATTTGTGTGTGCGTTGCCTGCTTTTAAGGGATTTAAGTCAATCTGCTATATTGGATTAAAGGCTTAAAGCTATGTTAATAAATTCGTGACCAATGTATGTATGTCAGCAATAAATTTAATTTACAGTTTTCATTTATCAATTATGCAAGCAGTGTTTAATTGTGTGAAGGCACATTTTTAATACAGTAGAGGAAGACTACATTGACCATATACAGGAGCCCTTTGAATACACAAGTTCCCAGCTATGGGGAGGAGCCCGCTGGCTGAGCGGCCATGGGAACCTGGACACCAGGTTCTAGATCTCTCGATGGGGCTGGTGTAGTTCCTGCCTGGCCATCAAGGGGAGGTGTCAGGCTTCAAATGAGGAGCCCACTGGCAGCACTTTGGCTCAGCAGGCAGCCTGTGAGAAGGAATCTTCACGTACAAACTGTGCTTGAGGCGGCACTTTCTGGGCGAGGAACCTTTTCTCTCTCCTCCTAGCCATTGGGTGGTTACCACTCACCCGCGTCCTGTGGCAGAGAGACACTAGAAGGGCACCGGCATGGACTCTCAGAAAGGGAGGCTGATGCCTTCCTGGATCCCACACAAGAAAGGTGACCGTGCATTGCCCCCGTTGACTGCACTCAGATGGATATGCACATAGCTGTTCCCGGGTAAACCCAGAGTACATCTTCCGATGCCCTTGTGGCTTCTCTGGGATCCCAGAACAAAGCCACTGGGTCAGGGGCCTGGGATAGCACTTTACAAGGAACCTAAGAAAAGGACCAAACACCAACCCAGATGGCACAGAGTTCCTGGGCAAGTCACGCCTTTGTCATCTGGAGCCTGGTGCTTGCAGACTCTGCCAGCTGCTCCAGCTGCACAGCTGGGGCTGGGAAGAGGCTCTCTCGCCTGTGCCTTTCTTGGTGTGAAGAAAAAAATTTGCTTTGCTCCCCGCACTGTCCCCCTTCTGCTACCTGGGTGCAGGTCTTCACATTGGCAGCCGCTTTGGGAATGTGTTTTCTGTGTCATAGTTTCTACAAAAATAGCTGCAGAGCTGGGGGACAGCCCTCCTCCATCTCCTCTCCAAAGATCCTCCTCCAAAAAAGGAGCAAAGCTGCCCATCGGGATTTGGCCTGAGGATGGAAAGACCTGGGGAGACATTTTCTGTCTGCACAGAAGAGGCCTCTTAGAATCCCAGACTCTCAGCTTTTAATCCTCTTTAGGTCCCTATTGATAAGTTTCTCGGCATCTCTTTTTAAAAGATGGGAGAATTAGCAGGTGGGAACCCGGTGGCTTGGTAGCAGAAACACACCTACAAGCTTTGTTCTCTTCCCGCTCCTGTTCCTCCTGAATATTTTCCTGTTCCCATTTATAAAAATCTGCATCTTAATGTTAAAATACACACACACACACACACACACACACACATATTTGCATGTCAACTTCCTGTCTTTACATGTGGGCCAAAAGGCCTCCATCTGCTCAAAGTGGTGCACTGTTTAATACTGCACACCCAAGGTTAACCCTTTGGAATTGCATCTCTGTTTCTTTGGCTATTTGTCTACTTGTCTTTCATTGTACTTTATTTATATTCCTATTAGTCTTGAAAAATAAACTAAGAGAGAAATGCTTTCTGTGTGCAATATTTTAAAGTACTGCTCAAGGACTACTTGGCCAGTGATGTTTTCCATTATTACTACTGTTTTTCAATGTTGTTGCTTCTTTTGGGTTTGTCTTATGCTCCATTTACTTAGGAGCATAAGGTTTGAGAATAATTAGGTTTGAGAAAAGCAGGTGTTTTCTCTCTCCTTTTCCTCCCAGGGAAGTTTGTTTTGTTTTTTTTTTTTAAGATATATTTTATTGATTTTTTACAGAGAGGAAGGGAGAGAGATAGTTAGAAACATCGATGAGAGAGAAACATCGATCAGCCGCCTCCTGCACATCCCCCACTGGGGATGTGCCCGCAACCCAGGTACATGCCCTTGACCGGAATCGAACCCGGGACCCTTCAGTACGCAGGCCGACACTCTATCCACTGAGCCAAACTGGTTTCGGTGTCCCAGGGAAGTTTTGAAGAAATTTTCCTATGAACATTTTATCACCATGCCTGTTCATTCTGCTATGCAGCTAGGCCATTTGCAGCTTACCCTTTATTTTGGAGGAGATGTTGCACAGCATTGCTTTGCAATCTTAAAGTCTGACTAATTGTCCTGTTTGATAGATTATCCAGGCGCACCAGACCTGACTTTGACTTTGTAATTAAGGACTTTTTGGAAGTCAGAAAAAGTACCTGCCCTGCAGCAAACTTTGGCAACGCACAAAACCTATTCAGGCAAATATGGACAAGACTGTTTACCTTCAAGGAGAGGAGAGCGGGTGTTTGTTACAAAGTTGAAACATGTGACCGGATACCATGGTTTCCTGACCCTAGAATCTCCCAGATGGCTGGCCAGCCCCCCTAGGAATCACCCACAGACCTCAACTTATTGCCAGAGATAGGGCTCCTGCTGTGCCCCCCTCCCCACTCACCAACTTCTCCACAGAGGAAACTGCTGTCAGGTGTGGGGGACATAGGGCTTCCTGTGGATTAATAAGTGTGCACAGGAGGGCTCTGATTGAAAAATATGCTGTTACTGATAAGAAAATGGTAGATGTCATTGTAATTTGGGAGATGTTATTTCCAGACACCATTGTAACAAAAGGGGATGTGGTACACATGCCTGAAAAATACAGATGTGAGTGCCTCTCTGTGGCTGCTGTAGGCCTGATGCATGCTGGGAAGAGCCAAAATGGCCCCAAGTTCTGAGTGTGTGCAGAGAGGGGAGGTTGGAGGGGATGGGGCAATCCTTAAATCAGAGGATAAATCTCCTCCATCCCCTCCTCTCTTCCTCCTTCTCCTTCTCCTTCCCTTTCTAGTCCACAGAACACTTGTGTTTTTATCTCTTCACCCACAAACTTAGTTTTTGAGCTGTGTCTTCGCTCTGTCCCCATCCTGTGTTTCTGGGATCAAATGTCATGAGTTGTTCATTATTCTAATTCCACAATCCAGCTTTAAGACACTGGGCATGGAGTTAGACCCTCAGGTTTGTATCATGGCTCAGGTATGTTACTTAATTAAGATGGTTAATATGTATGTGCTTCAGCTTCTCTACCTGGGAAATGGAGATAAACATCCTACATACCCCTTAGGGCTGTTAATAAGGATAGAATGTTACTTTATAAATGGAAGGACTTTGTAAACTGTAAAATGTTATGCAGAAGCAGGAGATTTTTATGGCAATGATGATTCTTTCAAAGGCATTCTATAAATTCCTTGCAATCCTGGTGGTTTAGGTGTCAAGTTCACTTGACCATGCAGCCTCTCAATGGCTAGACTTATCCAGGAGACCTAGAACTTGAGGCTCTGATCTGGTGAAGAGCTTCCTTCCTAATCTTGACCAAGGAATAGTCACATTCTCAACTACGCAACGATCACAGTCTAAGACAATCCATAAATGAATGAGTGTGACACGTATTTATGGACACAGACATTTGAATTTCATATAGTTTTCACATGCTACAAAGATTATTCCTTTTTTGAAATTTTTAGCTATTTGAAAATGCGTAAACCATTCTTAGAAAACCATTTAGACCAGACAAAAACAGGCAGTAGTTGGGATTTGCCCTGAGGGCTTCATTTGCTGACACCTGTCCTACACAACTCCCAGGAAGGAACCTCTTAAAAGGCCAGGTTGACTGTGAGTGTCAGAGAGATAAAAAAGAGGACAGGAAGCTATTTAGACATGTGTCACAGGCCCCTTACTTTTTATGAGCCTCAGCTCTGCCTGGTTGATGTCAACGCATCTTAAATGACAACATTGAGATCTACACTCAAGGTTCTTGAAGAAAATCTCTCCTCTCCAATCTTTATCAAGAATCACATAACAGTGTGAAAAATGCTCACCTGTCTGAATTCAAATAACAAACTCAGAGACAGAAGTATGGCAAAAACAAGACTTTTAATACATTCTCCAGAGTGGGTGTCCGTTGTATAAGCACACATGGAGTAGCAATCACAGCCTATTTATCCCCAAAGTGTGAGAGTCCCTCCTCCAGTTCCTCATTGGCTGACTACCATGGGGCTAATAGTTTCCTCATATGTTGCCTAGGTCTTATTGTCTCCCCTTAGGGCATTTAAAAAAAAATGGGCTGAGGCCTTTTCTATTTGTGTGCACCTCTCCCTGTCTAGTTGAGGTTGGCACCTCGTGGGTTTTCACCATGGTGCTGGTTCACTTACACAGTTCTTTGTTCTTATATCCTCTTCCCTCCTCCCTACATTCTGTTTACTCTGGGGAAATTCAGTAACCATTTCCATTAAAAGTTGACTATGCTGGAGATGGATCACAGACCCACTTCCTACAACAGCAACCACAACAATGGCAGCAATAATGGTATTTATGGCTGAGTTGCCTGGGGCACATACAGCTCATCTAGTCCTACAGTCTGTTCCTTTGAGTAATCCAGATCTGCAAGTGCTGCCTACATGCGAGATTCCACTGTGACCCATTGCAAAATTGATCCTGAGTTGCGTTTTAGTAATGAGCCCTTGGTCCACACTAAAGGCACCATGAGAAACAACAAATGTGAGTCACTGTGGCCTCTCTTATCGAGATACTGTCCAGTATCCACGTAGCAGAAAAAGCTGGACATCCCCTTAAAAACTGGTTTTACTTTGCAATATTGCAATGTCCTTGTTTCACTTGGTTTTAAGAGAGCTCATAGTCAAATACCTCTAGTGACTATAAAATATCTTATAAGTCATGAGCAGCAAAGATTTACTGAGCATACAGTATGTGCTCAGCACTTTTCATGCAGTCCTTTGCACTTAATCCTCCCACAGCCCTGAGAGGTAGATTAATTTATTATCCTTTTTGTAGAGGGATGATGAATGGCTTCCAAAGACATCCATGTTCTCCCTTGAATGTTACCTTATCTGGCAAAAGAGAGTTAGCAATTATGATTAAACTAAGGATCCTCAGCGAGCGAGATTATCCTAATCACAAGGGAGGCAGAGGGAGATTTGATGCAGAAGAAAGCAATGTGATAGCTGTTATTTTGTTGGCTTTGAAGAAGGAAGAAGAGGCAGTGAGCTAAGGAATCCAAAGCACGCAGTTATAGAAGCTGGAAAAGACAAGGAAAGACATTCTCCCCAAGACAGTGTGGCCTTGACCAAGGGAAACTGCCTTTGGACTTCTGACCTCCAGAACTCTAAAAGAATAAATGTGTGTCACTTTAAGCCACCATTGTTACAGCAGCTACAGGAGACTCATACACCTTTTGTATATTCAAGAACAGGTGACTTAAAGAATATTGCCTAAGGGTTGGAATGAGATTTGCTGACTCCAGACACCAAGATCTTATCCCTTATACTGTCTCATCTATTGTGCTTGTCCTAACTACCTTGGCATTATTATTTACTTTGTTTTCTCTCTCCTTATCGTGCTTCTCTCACTGGCAGTTCATCTTCCCATCTTGTACTTTTGTAATCTACTGCATGTGTGATAGAGTCAGTGTATAAACATACTGGTGGACATTTGCAGCATGTGCATGGGCTGCAAATTTTTTTATGATTTAACTATAGAAAGGCTGCTGACTGCTTTTGTTCCCCCTTTGCTTTCGTAAAGACTGTTGCTCTTTTCTTTACTGTAGCACTAACAGTTGGACAGAGCAGGACTTCTGTTTTTTTTCAGACAGTTTTCCTCACTTCCTGCTCAGTGTTCAGAGCCCAGTGAGTGTTTATGAGGTTCTTTCTTCTCAAGGATTTTTGTATTATTCAAAACAGTTTGTAGCCTAAGATTTCCCATTCCCACTAAAATTATAAAATAAAAAGAGAAGGGAAAAATGAAATAGTAAACCCAGAAAACAATGGATCCTTTGTTTTGTCAGCTGACCCTCCCACATTCACACGCATATTAGAATTCTTGAAGCCCCTAAACACCAGGGCTAGGCAGGCATCACACATGTAGCCTTTGCACTGTGTTACCAATGTGAAGGCCTTGGGGATGGAGGCTGTGGGGAGGGAGGGTGGCTGTCCCACTGTGAATCCTGAATCTGAAAGGAAACCATCTCCATCTGGGAGGGGGTGTGCAGCCCGGTCTCTGGCAGCTCAATGGCTATGGAGACATGAAGAAGGGCCCATCTCTTGATAAGCTCCCAGGACTCTGCTTCCCTTTCTGTTGACACCAAGTGAACCAAAGATTCCCTCGGACATTAAAGCTCTTAAAATGATGCTGGTTCAAGCTCCTATAGTTTCTTTCCTAAATTATTGATTCTTTAGGCTACAAAGTCTGCATCTAGCCCTAAACAACTTTCAATCTAATACCCATGCTCCTACCTATTACCCAAGGGATCATTCCAAAATGCATTCTCCTCATTGCCAGAGGGATGCAGCCCAACCTTGTCTGGATCCCCTGGCGTATTAGTCAGGGTTCTCCAGAGAAACATTACCAATGGAATTATATCTGTAATGTATACATGTTACATATGAGATATATTATATATAATGCATATGTATTCCAGAAGAAGATTTATTATTAGGTACAGGCTCCCATGACTATGGAGGCTGAGAAGTCCCATGATCTGCTGGCTGGGAGTTGGAGACCCAGGAGAGATGGTCATGTAGTGTGAGACCCGTGAACCAGGGGAGCTGCAAGCAGGAGGTACAGCCCAGCTCAGCAGTCAGGTGGAGAGTGAGTTCGCCCTTCTTCCGCTTTTTTGTTCTACCCAGGCCCTCAACTGGTTGGAAGATACCCGTCCTTACTGATGAGGGCGACCTACTTTACTCAGTCCACTGATTTAAATGCTAATCTCTCTGGAAATACCCTCACAGACACCCCTAGAAATAATGTTTAGCCACCTATCTGGGCATTCCCTTCCCCAATCAAGTTGATGCATAAAATTAACCATCACACTCAAGTTCTGACCCCATTGCCCACCTCATATCTCATCCCCTCATGTTCCAGCCCTTCCTCAGAGCTCTGAACTCTGTGCCTGTTCACATGCCCCTCCTTCACACATGCCATTCCTTCCTTCTCCACCTCTATTCCATTTGGCATCAGGCAGAACAATAGACAGCAGGACATTAAGAGCAATAGCTATATAATACTTCAAGCAATAAAACAAAATTTTTTAAAAAAGAGCAATAGCTATGGAGTCAGAAAGGCCTCAGATCAATTCATTAATTCATAAATATTTACTCAACATCTTCTCAATGCAACAAGGATGTTATTCTGCCACTGTTGCTTGTGCAGAGGCCTTGGACAATTACCTGACATCTCTAACCTTCAGTTAGCACTTCTATAAAATAGCACATAGGAAGCACTTGGCCTGGTCCCTGGCACATATAAATCTTTCATGAACATGAGATGCTGTAGTTACTATTTGTATTTTTCTTTAAGGTTGAATTCAAGCTTGGTGTCCCTGCCCCAGACATTCCCCAACATCACCCTCTCCAACTACCATGTCCTCTGCTGCGCAAACATGCATCTATTCCAGCCCTTAATACAGAACACTTACCCTGTTATTTAATTGTTTGACTCCCACTATTCTTGGACAAAAACAGCATCTCCCCCATTTCTTTTTTTTGAGTGCCCAGATCAGGGCTTGTGCCCACATTCCTGGAGCAGAGGGAGGCATTATCCCCAGGTGGGCGAATGCTATGCTCTTGTTTTTTCCCTGATTTATCTGCTCCTCTTGCCTCTCCTGGCAGCAACTTGAAAGGCTGTACCAAGCTTAGCTGTAAGCTGAAGGCTGGTCAGGGAGCTGGACCAGCCATGGCAACTTTTATGGGAGAATGAATTGGGAAAACAAGTCCTGAGCAGTCCATTCATCTCAAGTCTTGTTTGTCATCCTGCACTTAAAATGAACAGATGCCAGCAGAAAGCATCCTATTCCCAAGGGAAGAGCAAGAGTAATGAGATCAACACACCAGCATCAACCTTTCATTCTCTTTTACATTAAACAACAAACAAACAAAAAAACTGTACACTTTAATGTTCCATGTTCCTTCTTTTAAAGGAATAAAGTTAAGTCGGTGTTGCCTCAGAGAGGTCCAGACGGTCACCTCCTTGGGTGGCAGCTGTAGGGATCGTCTATCTGCTCATAACATCTCCACTACTCCCCAGGGTAGAGTACATCAACTTAGATGCTTAGCAAGTTCTCCTTCCACCTCCTTCAATCCAAACAACAGTTTGCCCATAGTCTATCTCCAAAGTGTCATATTTCACAATGGCATGCCCTTTCATGAGCCCATCTCTCTAATCTTCATTCAAGAGATGACCCTGAGGCCAGGCTCATTTCTCCCCACTCAGGCCACCTTAATGGACTGAATTGTGTCCCTTCCCCAATTCATATCTGGAAGCCTAGTCATCAGTACTTTAGAATATGACTGTATTTGGAGACAGGACCTTTAAAGCGGCGATTAAGCTTAAATGAGCCCTAATCCAATAGGACTGGTGTCCTTGTAAGAAGGGAGAGACACTAGGACTGTGTAGGCATAAAGAAAGGACCAGGCAAAGACTCAGGGAGAAGACAGCCTCTGCAAGCCCAGGAGAGAGGCCGCAGGAGAAACCAAACAATTTTTTGTTGTTTCAGCCACCACATCCAGGGTGTTCTGTTATGACAGCCCTCATAGACTAATTTAACCCCCAAAGGGTTGGCTCAGACACTGATTATTGCAATTTACTGCATTCTGTTCATTAGATTGCAATTTCTGTTGGTTTATCTGTTTGCCCTGTTGGGGTAACCACCAGGGTTCATTCCCTTCTACTATGTGCAGCACTAGAGAAAACCCAGGCATTAATACTGCAAGATAAGTTTTTGCCTAACTAATGAGCGATGCTGCAGCAGCAGAAGCTCTGGAAGTGTTATGAGAAGGACAGAAACCTCCTTTTTAGCCAAAGTGATCTTTTCACTCAACTTGCAAACTAAACAAACTATCCAAGGATACAATTTGAGGGGTGGGAGGATGAGGGATTGGAAGCATCTTTTCCTAATTTTACAGAGGCGAGGTTTCATGACTTGAAGACTCATTGGTCATTGCGTTCCTTTTCAGGCTCTGTGGGATTAGTGGATTCTCTACTTAGATTCTCAGTGTCTTTTTCTTGTCCTCTTTGTCACTCTATTCAGGCTCTTTCCTACCCCAACCCTTCCTTCTCCTAAGGGCTCCAAATGGCCCTCGCAGACCTGCTGCAAGTGGAGAAAGTGTTCGGCCACTAATTCCCTCACCCTTTACACACCCCAATTAAGTGCTACAGTAGTCCATGTTTGTGGGCCTTAATTTCCCCTAAAACACACATGGATATTTATTTAATTATTTTAAATATATTTTTATTGATTTCAGAGAGAAAGGGAGAGAGAGAGAGAAAAATATCTCACTATGTTGCCTCCTGCATGCCCCACACTGGCTGCCTCTTACATGCTCCACACCGAGGACCGAGCCCCCAACCCAGGCATGTGCCCTGGCCAGGAAGCAGACTCTGACCTCCTGGTTCATGGGTCGATGCTCAACCACTGAGCCACAAATGGATAGTTAAAAACCTTACCACAACTCTGGTAGAGCACTTCCAAGCTTGAGTCCTTGCAGGCTGTGTGTGTGGGCCAGGCTGGGGTGCCACCATCGCTGGGAGAAATCAGGGTCCAGATGAAGAAGGCAGCAGTGAAACCCTTCATGGTGCAGGCCAGGCCTGTGTGTGAACAAAGGAAAACTAACAGGCCCAATAAGAAGGGCCTTCAGGGTGGTTCTTCCTCTCCCCTCATTAAAAGGGTGACATGTTCGGTTTCACTTCTCATATTTTATGCTCCTGGAGAACCACTGCGAGTAGCACAGTCTGTTAACAGAGCCATTTGAATACTGTTCCCCCAGGACCTGGGACACTTGAATCAGAGTGAAGCTAGGCTAGGTGGGGGGTAGGTTGGATGTTGACTTTCTGCTTTCACAGAGAGAAACTAGGAAGTGATGTGTGGCCTTATGCCTCAGGTCCCGCAAAACATCCCACCTAAGAGTCCCAACCCCAGGTGGAACTGTGAACTCAGGGTGGGTAAGCCACAGGCCACCTTGTGCTTTCCATCAGCAGGCCCCATGTCCCTGCAGGCTTCTCATACGGGCTGTGGACCCTGGACCTGGCTGGTGCTGGCAGTCAGCATCCGGCATTGGGGATCTGGAATGAGGCTTTTGCCCTGTTGGCATTTTTCTCTCTGGTTTCAGCTCCACTCTCTGGACTTGTACAGGTGCTAATACGGAGCCTTTTTCTGGAAGCTGCAAATGTGGTCTCTGAAAACGAGGGGGAGGGAGTCGCCCTAAGAAGTGAGCTGTGGGCTACTTCTGGTTCAGCTTGGTGGATGGGGTAAGGGAAGATGGGGAAGTGAGGGCCTCCCTTTTAAGAGTGGGAATCTAATTGGTTTGGTCATTGGTGAGATTGTTAAAGTCATGTCTCACTTTCTTTTCAAAGTCAAGATTCTGTCTCCCTATCCCAGTACTGTTGCCCTGATTCCAGACAGCAAGGTTTCTGAACACTGATTTCCACCCCCACCCAACTGCACCTTCGCTGGAGAGAACTGGAGTCAAAGCCAACACCGGCAGATTTTAGGAGCAACAGAGAACACTATTTCCCCTGGGAGAAAAAGCATTTCACTAAGCAAAGTAGGTGAAATTGACAAATTTTGCCAATGGCTAAATAAAAATCAGTCACCTCAAAACTGTTTTTGAAGTGAATGTAATTGCCAATAAAGACAAATAAATGTGTTGACTTACTTGATGGATGCTTTCCATTTTGGGGGGAGACATCAGAGACTAGTCATTTGGGGCAGGTCTAAATTGATTTTTTTTTTTTTAGGTACTCATCCGCAAATAAGTACGGTGATATTGGCTTTCAAAAGTGGTTCTCTAAGTATGGTCCCTGGGCAATAGCATCAGTATCAACCAGGAGCTTATTACAAATGAAAATTCTTGGGCCACATGCAAGACCACCTGAATCAGAAACTCTGGGTGGGAGCGGGCCAGCACTCTGTATTGTAATAAGTTTTCTGATGCATTAAGAACTCAGGGTGAAAGTTGAGGCCCGAAGAAGAGGAGGGTGAGTTGCTCTAAGAGGAGACAAGATAGCACCGCGTGGTCTGTGTGAACAGAGGTCAGCTATGCTGTGAACAAGAGTTCAGGTAGGAGTCAGAAGCTCAATGTTTAGAGTTGTAGGCCCAGGGGAGCATTTAATCTCTGGTAGTTCCAGGACAAGGCCATGGCAGCTTTCCCTGGGGACCTGTGAGGTCTCTAAGGCTGTGAGAGAGCTCTAAACAGTGAGTGAGGAGAGCAACCAAGGCGAAGCCCTTCCACCCTGCAGAGCACAGCACGACCAATGCGTTAGCAGACCGGCCCAGGGGTGCAGAGCAGGGAGCAGGCAGGCTGGCAGAGAGCTGTGAGTGGCTACAAGTAAGGAAATCAGGGCATCTGAGGACCAGGCCACAGATATTTGTAAATCAAAGGACCTGGCAATGAAAAGAATCATAATTCAGAGATAGCATTGGCATTCAGAAATGTTCAAAAGGGACCATCCATTGAGAGGCTCTGGAGGCGTGGTGATGCTACAGCCGTGGTCTCATACTTGGGGGTGGGGGGAGTGGGAATCAGCGTCAGCTGGACGGCTTGTTAACACACAGATTGCGGGCCCCACTTAGAGGTCTGGAGCAGGGCCCTATAACCTGCATTTCTAACAAGTTCCTAGATGCTGCTGCTGCTGCTGGGCTGGGGCCACAGTTTGAGAGTTTTGCCCTAGATTATGGAATTTGTCCTCTTGCAGAGTGTACAATTTTTAAAAATCCTCTTATAAACAACATGTTCTTCTGCTATATGATGCATAGCATTTTGTAAAACACAACACAGCCAAAGAGGAGTAAGGAATGAGCAACTTTCTGGAAGGAGTTTAGCATCCTGAAAAGCAGGATTTGACTGAAATCATCAGTATGGCTCACTAGTTCCATCAATCCATACCAGGTTGAGAAGTGCTTCAGCTAGAAGCGCTGTAGAGTTCACAGAAGAGTTTATTGATAATGTCCTGTTCCCTAACCATAGAATAAAATCAGAACAAATTCATGATATTTATTTTGAAAATGGCCTTATACATGTAAATGACAACCAAATATACTAGTACTGTCAGGCTCTGATCCTGACTTACAGGGCCTTGCAAAAGCTGTGCTCCTTCAGACTTCTCTTCTACTTCGTTTGCTAATCCTCTTCCTCCATGTTTCAAGCTGCTTTCCTTGCATAGAGTTTTGCTTGGGGACGGTGTCTATATTTTCTTGAAAGGTAAAACGTTATGATCAGGATGGCTGTCACTAAAAACGTTCTTAAGAGGAAAACGCAGCTGAAACTGGTTTGGCTCAGTGGATGGAGCATCGGCCTGTGGACTGAAGGGTCCCAGGTTCGATTCCGGTCAAGGGCATGTACCTGGGTTGCGGGCACATCCCCAGTGGGAGATGTGCAGGAGGCAGCTGATCGATGCTTCTCTCTCATCGATGTTTC
>NW_006292686.1:568794-580850 GCF_000327345.1 Myotis davidii | reverse complement strand
CTAGCACAGTGATGTCGAACCTTTTGAGCTCGGCGTGTCAGCATTTTGAAAAACCCTAACTTAACTCTGGTGCCGTGTCACGTATAGAAATTTTTTGATATTTGCAACCATAATAAAACAAAGATTTATATTTTTGACATTTATTTTATATATTTAAGTGCCATTTAACAAAGAAAAATCAACCAAAAAAATGAGTTCGCTTGTCACCTCTGACATGCATGTCATAGGTTCACCATCACTGGTAGTCTGAAAGGACTCAGGTACACTGTCTAAAATTTCTCTGCTGCCTGGGACAAATTAGCAACTTGTAGCTAAAACCCTCTCCAGAGTGAGATGTTCTCAAGATTTCATTCTGTTAAGATTGAAATGACTTTGATAAGCTGAAGGAAAAGCATTAGGAAGGAAACCAAAAGTGTGGGTCAGAATGAGGAGAGTTCTTTTACGTGCTATGAAGAGGGGTCCTAGTTTGCAGTTGTAGCTGGTGCCTTACCTCTGGCTTCAGTATGTACCTCCCACTCTGGTTAGTTCCAGATTTGCAGCTAGCCATCATGGGGTTTACATGAGTCACTTTGAGCCACGTTGTTGGAGAGCATATTTTGCTGGATGGGCAGGTGGTAGTTGGAATGAAATAACTTGCCCATTGTTTGCATCAGAACTCAGAACATTTTCTTGACTTCTCTCTCCTGGTGTTGGCTATGGGATGGATCCATCTAGAATTCTCCCTGAAGTAGTAAGCTTACTCAGCAGTAATTTTGACATATAAGTAATAATCTTTGACATAGCCTGTTTATTTCTTCCCTGGAATAAATAAGAATAGCCAAACGTGCTGGACTGCTGTTACTTGCCAGGCACTCTTCTAAGCACTCAGTATGCATTCCCTCACGCATTTAATCCTCAAAACAGTCTTGCAAGATAGGTGCGGAACCATCATTCCACTACCACAACTTTGAAATCCCAAGTCTTAGAAAAGGAGTCTTTAAACATATTTTGCTGGAAAAATCTGATCTAAAATATATAGTCTTATCAGTTTAATAGTCTCAATTTAGAGACTTATTTTATTATACCTAACTGAATATTAATTTTTTCACTGCAAAAATATTAATGTGATTGATTAATGAGCAATGGACCCTGTACCAGAGCCCACTTGGAGTGTTATAAAATATAAACCCTATTACCTTTTTAAAATCAAGAAATTCTAAGTTTTAAATAGATCTGTACTAAAGATTTCAGTGAAAGGGTACTGGGCTTGTTCTGTGGTGATCCTCATTATCAAAATGAGGAAACTGAGGCACAGTTAGAAATTAGTCCAAGATCACACATTTGGTAAAGGCAAGTTGAAAGTCAGACAGACTCCAGAATCCAAGGTTCTTGGCCCCAGAGAAAATGGCCTCTTTACTACTGAGACTTTATGTTTGCTTATTCTCCTCTCTAGTGAGATCAAAGCAAATTATCCCCACCACTTAGAGACTGACGGGACTGGCCTTTGTAGCTTCAAGGAGTAGGCATCTTTGTCAGAGAACTGCCACAATGGGAAGTTGGGTGCTGGGGCAAATAGGGGCCGTGCACGTGGAATGGGTTTTGTAGTCAGCTGGCTTGGGCAGAAATCTTGCCTCTGCTGTGTGGTATTGGAATGTCACAGAACCTCTCTGACTGTAAGTTCTTTACCTTCGCAAAAGTCAATAATAATAAATGGTACTTTTTTTTTTTTTTTACTATCTTTTACTCTTAAAGGAAACCAGATCCTGGGAGGGGCTTGAGAGACAGGCTGGAGAGTCTCTCAGGAATCTAGTTTGCATGCTTTGCTCTTTAGCCAAAGCCAGGCCCTCCACCCCATGGAAAGGTGGCTAACTGGATGAGCTTACGTGGCACATAAATATATTCTTACTAGAGGCCCAGTGCACGAAATTGTGTGCAGTAGGGTCCCTAAGCCTAGCCTGCGATCAAGGCCATCTTCCACCTGTTTACCATTCCCAGGTCCCGCTCTGCCACTGACATCCACCCCAGTTCCCCATTTGCCATCTGGTGATCTATTGGAGCCTGCAGGCCGGGAGGAGGGACCAAGAAGTCTGCCTTCTACCCACTCTCCAGTCCCCAGATCCGCCCTGCCACCACCCACTCCGGTTTCCCATGGTTCCCTGTTGGCCATTCAGCAATAGGAGCCTTCGGACTGGAAGGAGGAACCAAGAGGTGGTCAATGCACCTCATAGCGACTGGTCGATTGGTTGTTCTGGCCATTACACCATTATGGTCCCTGGCCTTTTATTATATAGGATGGGAGAAATATATTCCCATTAGAACTGTGAAGTGACAGTTCAGGAGAGAGGCCATGGGAGTGGCCCCAAAGAAGTCTAACAATGCACCTTTCCTACCGCCACGGCCACTGCCGAAACAAAGGCTCAGGTGATTTCACTGAAAGCCTCTTAGCATTCAGAAGCCGAGTTCTTCTCTTTTTCCTTTAAAGCTTGGATATGTCAGCAGCAATCACAAGGTTATTGATGAATAAAGCAGGGAAACCCCCCACTTTATGCTTTGCAGGCAAACTGTGCTTTCCATGCTGTGGCCTTGCTCACCTGGAATTCAATTGTGTTAAAAAGCCGTGGCCCTGAGTTCACTTCTTGCTCAAAAACTGGTCTTTCCCTTGTTCATGCTTTTGAACTTCAAGATTAGAGACTACCCATCGGGAAGTCAAAGATGAAGTCACTTAAAAATAGTCTGTCCATCACCATGTGCTTTCCATCTGACTGTGAGGGTCTCTCCTCCTGTCTGCGTCTGGCCATCCCTGCTGCCACACCCTCTATGAGGGTCCTCAAGGTCTCCCAGGATCCAGCCTGGCCCCTTGCAAACACACTCTCCAGCTGGCACTGAGATACCTGCTGAGACACAAATCTGTGAAGGGATGCCCTGCAAAGCCCTTCAGAGGGGCCCCATGTAAATGTCCACAGGCATTGCCCGATTTGATCTCTCCTACTCCAGTGCCCCAGGCCTCTCTCAGTTCCTGCAGCATCTCCAGCACCTGCTGTTACCTCACCCTGGAATGCTCTGTCCCCTTCCTGCCTTAATGCCTGCACTTCCTTCAGAGCTCAGCTTCGTACTTGCTTCCCAGAGAAAGCTGCTCTGCCGCAACAGGTTAACTCCCCCTAAATTGAGCTTGTGCCAGGGGGACCTCATCTCTTCACAGCACTGTTCACAGGCTGTTATTCAGTGAAGGGCAGATTCCTTTATACTAATCACTAACTCTCCCCCGCTCCTTCCCTCCCTTGTTCCCATCCTTCCTTCTTTCTCTTTCTCTCCTTCCCTCCCTCCCCACAATGGTTATGTGCCCAGTGCCTAGCACATAGCAAGAATTTAGTAAAATAGTTTAGTCTGAATGGATGAAGAACAGGATGGGTGTGGCCCAACAAGCTTGTCTTTTTAGCTGAGGTGACTATACCTCTGGGCTTAGTGGGCCAGCACAGTAAGGAAAAGCAAGCAGCTCTCTGTCACTAGGGAGTCTATGATCCCCACATTGTCAACAAAGTGTGATGTCATCTTTTCCCAGGAGTATTACAGTTTCCTTTACTCTCCTTTTGCTTCTCATTCTTAAAGTAATATATTCTAATTGAAGGACTTGGGAGATATACAGGACAACCTTTTCCTGCAAGGAGATGGGGCAGGGAAGCTGAAGAGAGAGGGAAAATAACCACTTGTAGTCTCAATATCCAGATAAACCACTACTGACATTTTGTGAAATATCCTTTCAGTCCACACACACACAAGACCCACTGTACAAACTGCGTATACTGTAACATGATACATCGCTTACACCGGTCACTTAGAATTCTTCCATGACATGACTTTTAATGACTTATAGTATTTTACTACATGGATTAACCACAATTTATTTAATCAATTTAGATTGTTATTAATAGCAAACTAGGAGGAGATAATGAAGCAGCAAATCTCCTTGTTGCTGTATTTTTTTTGCAGACAGGCATGATTACTTCCTCAGGGTAAACTCCTGAAAGTGAAATACTTGGTGAAAAGAATTACCAGCTTTTAAGGCTCTTCATACATGCTACCATATTGTTTCCAGACACAGTAATAATACAACAATCCCACCAGCAGTTAGACATTCGTATTTAAAAATTGTTTTGCTTATATTTCTTTCAGCACAAATAGAGTTGAACATGTTTTCATCCTATTGTTATTGATCATTTGTGTTTCTTCCTTTGAAAATGCCTGTGCATAGCTATTGCCCATTTTTCTATTTTGATATCAAAGGTAAAGACAAGAAATGGCAAGTAAGGGGACTAAATTTAGATCTTCATGAGAATTTAATTAACAAACATTTATTGTTACCTCCTCTTTGCACGGTGCTCTTTATCCTTGGATAAATGGCGTTATGAGCTAGTGCAGGTAAAGAAAAGCCTGCCGTGAGAAATGCTTGACACTCAAGTTTACTGGGAGGAGGATGCAGACTATTAATAAAAGACACAGTGATGATAACATCCATAAACAAATAAAAGTGCTTTAGAGAAGATACTGTATTTGCGTGGGTAATTTCTTCACCTTTGTGATGATTACCTTAGAAGTTGTGTGGAAACAGGAGATTTCTCCGGGCCTGTTGCTGCAGCTGCCACTCTGGACTGTGAACTCGGGCCTGGACTGCTGCTCCGCTGTTGCCTGGGAGTGTGCAGTCTTCTTGGAGCCCCTCCAAAGGTTTGCCAAACCGATTGAAGGCGTGGGACCAATTCCTTACACTTTGAACATATAGGAAATACCATTACGCAACAAGTGCTCTCTCCTAAACACCCACTAGAAGAGCAAGCTTGTAAGGGAGAAGTTGGGTGGCAACTGGGTTCTAGTCCCACCTCTGACCACCGTGTGACCTTGGCAGGTCACAGAGTCATCTGTAAAGTGAAGCTCGCCAAACCCACGGTTCAGGTTTGAAAAAAAAACACTAGATTGAGTATGTATGGAAAGTGCTTGTTACATATTTGGCACTACAAACCTGGTAATCCTCATTAGGGAATAATTCTCTCGTAAATTAGCAGCTGGGTCTCATAAATGAGCACAATACTTTGTGGAAGGATGCTGATAAGGAGACTATCAGTAAAATACTACTTCCTGACAACTCTGAGTAAGATTCAGAAGATTTGAGCTTCTTTGTGAACGAGTAGAAACTGCTCTTTTAAGTTAAATGGAAATAATTTATTCCCGGTCACTGATAGAATAAAGCCTAATGATTTTTGGAAAGAATAACTATGAAACCAAAATGTGGGGTTTGAGTCCAAATTCCATAAAATTGAAGAATAAAGTCATGGACCAAAAGCAGTTAGTGGAACCGAAGTTTATTGAGAAGCCAGTCCTGAAAAAGGTGCAGTTGGGGTTCCAGGAGCAGGCCAGTGTCCAGAGCTTCCTTCCCATGTTGCATTGGGAGTAGGTTAGCATCCAAGTTAAGTCTATTAGTCCCTGTGTGGAGGCCCACATGGCCATAAGCCACATGAGTGCAGGGGAGTGCATCTCCTACCATCAACCCAAGATCCTAGCAAGTCTGGGAGAAGAGAGAGGAGAGAGGAAGCGCACGCCTTTTAATTTAGGGGGTAGAGATAGACTTGCTAGCTCCTGATTGATCTTTTCAAATAATTCTGCTTTAGCAACATCCTTGGAATTGGCTTATGAACCTTACTATCTTGTGATGGGTTACCTGCATGCTGCCTGTCTTAGAAATAGCCATACATTTTACAGCTTGTGCCTCCTGAGCACGCCCTTCTTTCCCCACCCAATAGGTGTGTCTTACTTAGTAACTCCACCTAGCTGGGTTCCTCCTCCCATGGTCCTGCCCCAATCTGCCTAGCTTCTTTTGTCTCCTCAACTGAATCAGACGATATTCATACTTTTTCCAGGCTCCTTGGTTACTGTATTTTACTAAAAAAAAGAGTACACATCACAATAGGAACACTGACATAGCAACATTTATATGGCTACCCTAATGGTTCTGTTAGGAGAAAAAATAGAATATTGGGGACTAGCTATAGTTATAAGAAATATTAATATGTCCTATTAACCATGATTACCATATTCTGATTAAAGAAAGGATATTCTAACCTGGCTGGGAGTTGTATACCTCTCATATCACTGGACCTGGGAGTTAACCTCAGACCTGGAGGTCAACCTTGGAACCTGGGAGTCAACCTTGGAATGTGGTCCATTCTCATTCAAGAACTACCTAATATAATGGAAAGATTAATAACCTTATTGCCCAAACAATGGAGTCCCACCCCAGCTGGCATTGCCTGTAATTCCTACTCCACCCTGTAATATTTGTCCTATCCAATATAAGCAGCTATCTTATGGAGTGTTGGAGAGCAGACTTTTGTTGATGACCCGTTGCTCTTTCATACTGCTGGCAGTATTGGAATAAACGCTCATATATGATTCAACCCTGTCTTTGTTTAATTGACTCAAGTAGTGACAAGCAGCCCAGATCCATTGGTTATCTGGTTTCACTTCTCTGAACTTTTACTTCAGCCTCAGAATAGCCATTCCCGTCAGTCCGATATCACATGTCTGATCTCTCTGTTGAAGAAAAGGTCTTTGCCATTCACCTTTGAATCCCTGCTGCCTTGAATGGTGTGTACCTCCTAGTTCATGGTTTTTAGAGTTAGTGGGGTGGATAATAATAATAAAAAACTAATATTTTAAGGGCCTCCAAGATGATAGATACCATGTTTTACGTGGATTTAAGGTAAGTATTATATAATACCCATTATACAGATGAAGAAACAAGTTTATAGCAATTAAGTAATTTGTTCAACGTCGCACAATGGCAGAGGTGAGACTCAAACCTGAGGCTAATATTCAAGTCCATTTTCTTAACTACAACATTCTATTGCTCTAGTAAGGGAGAGATTGGGTGGGGTGGGTGGCGACTTCGTTCTGGCCCCACCTCTGATAAGTTATTTGGTAAAGGAATAAATGCAGGATGAGAAAGATTAGGTCTCTTTTCTAAGGTCACAAAGCATGTTAACACAATGTGGATGGATCACGAGAATTCTCGCTTCATATTACACAGTGTTTCACAAAGTATCATACTTTAAAAAGATACTAGCTTGTAAGAACATGTAATAAATAACTTCAAAATGCAATGGGTATTTAATTTCAAAGCGTGCCTTTAACATTGATGTAAAATGTTTTTTGTGTTGACTTTTTACCTCTCCCTCCTTGTTTTATGTTGTTAGTGGTTGCTGCAGAGCTGTGCTCCAAAAGGCTAGCCATTAGCTACATTAGCACATGAATTGAAAGCAGGGACTCAAAAAGATACATGTACATCAATGTTCATAACAGCATTAGGCACATTACCCAAAAAGGGGAAGGCAATGGGTCCATTAACAAATGAATGGATAGACAAACTGGTACATATGTAGAACAGAATATTATTCAGCCTTAAAAAGGAATGCAGTTTTGATACATTCTACAACATGGCTGAACTTTGAAAATATTCTAAGTGAAATAAGCCACACGCAAAAGGATAAATGTATGATTTCACTTATATGAGGTTCCTAGAATAGGCAAATTCACAGAGACAGAAAATACAATAGAGGTTACCAGGGGCTGGGGGAGGGAGAAATGGGGAGTTACTGTTTAATGGTTACAGAATACCTGGGATTATGAAAAAAACATGAAAATGGTGATGATGGTTGCACAACATTGTGAATGTAATTGATGCCACTTAATTGTATACTTAAAAATATTGAAAGTTGTTAAAAATAAGCTGAACTAGTATTACTAAACTTCTTATTTTGCAATAAATGGCATAAAAGCAGAAATACCAAATTATCATCTACTATGGATATAATTTTTTTTAGAAAAATGACCAAAAAAAAAATGAAAGAAAGACACATTCTTATATTAAAACAAAGTTCTTTACAATCAAGACGGTTGGCAGCCTCACACTGACATTGATATTATTCTTATTTTGTCTATTTTGCTGAGACCTGCTAAAAATAATTCATGTACCTCCTCATGTCTGTGGGCAGGCACTTCGGAACCACTGCTTTCTGAGCTGACGTGACGACACCAGGGCCATGTTATAGTGGCATAGTCATGAGTGATCCAATGCGTCACAGTCTAATTTCACGTTATCCCTGGAGTATGTACTATGGATTTTATGCAGAATATTTACATGTAATTTTCACAACAGTATAATAACCTGTGAGAGACAATAAAGGAAGGGATATTTTGACTTATGTTTTATGACATTTGTCGCTCTTACAGTGACCACATAGCACTTGTGCAACTTAAAAAGAAGATTTAAAAAATATCCACCTCGATGGTGCAAGTGGAGATTGTTACTTTCTTTTTTTAATTTATCTTTATTGTTGAGAGTATTACAAATGTCCTCTGTTGTCCCCCTCCACCCAGTTCCTGTCCCACCCCAGGCTTTCAACACCATATTGTCTGTGTCCACGGATTATGCATATATGCATATAAGTTCTTATTTCACTTCCTCAAACCTTAAAGAACGCCTACAGGGTCTTTAAAATCAGCTTCCTGTTGTAGAAGTACCATTTTTGTGTTTCTTTAATGTTCACACTTTCCATAGAAGAGGACAATTTAAAGTGATTAATCAGCAATTTTTGTTTTTGCAAGAAGGAGGATGTTTTGCAGCTGTAGTGAATTGTCTTTGGAAGATTAATGTAAGATATTAAAACTGACTTGTCAAGAAATAGTTAAATAAATAAACATGTCTTTGTTAAACTGTAAATTGTGAAAATACATAAGTATTTCTTTCCTTATTGAACAGGAGAAATACTCTCTCCTGAGCATACCCCCGTGATTGTATTTCCTCCAAAGACTGAGCTTCAGACAGTTGGAGGAGACAAGAACACACATGTGGACGCAGTATTATGATCACACTGTATTAGCTTAACTTCAAGCGTGACCATGGCCTAGCTCTAGGGGCAGAAAGGCAGAGCGGACCCCTCTTCTGGAGTTAGATATGTGGCCGTGGAACTTTGGCTGGCCCTGGATCTTATCTCCTAGACTTTCCTTCACTGGAGACAGGAAGGCCTGTTTATATTGCACATTTTTTATTTAGAAGGTCAGTTGCAACACGGAGAAAAAGCTGAAGTAAACTGCTTTCTACAACCTTTTTGGCAATAGCTTTCATATCCAAGAATGAAGACTTTACTTAATTCAAACTGGGAACAGATTTAAAAATATCAGGGACAGCTGCAGGGTGATTCTGTCTTAGTCTCAGGGCTCAAAATACTTGTCAGGCTGGGAAAACAAGGAAAAAGAAGCTGTCCTCCAGCTGTTCAAATAGAAATCAATTCCTGCAAAAGATCCCAGTTAAAATCAGCCATTCGTCTCCTTCCCCCCACTGGCTCTCTGGCAGGCCTTTCTCAGTTTCCATGCTGCACACTGTCTCCCCTCCCAGGGGCTGTGCCATGAGCTGAGAGAGTGTGAGCTGAAAACATGTTCCCGGGGAACCCCTGGAATCCTGCCTGCTTGGCAAATGTTACTTCACTGAGCCCCACATTCCTTACATGTGGCATGAGGATGATGGCCTCCATTTTTCCAGGTAGTTTGTAACAGGGTATAGGGTATAAAAAACCTCACATGTAGTTAACTAACTAACCAAGAATTAAAAATAAGAACATACTAATAAAACTTATAGTCTAAAATATTAATAGTTTCACGTGTAAGCATGTTGCAGGCAGCAGCAGTCCCAGTTCCTCTTTTTGCCGGCCTCAACCATCGAGATGTAGCAGATGCTCATGGCTGACCAGGCCTTCAACACCCTGTGCCCAGATATCAGCAATGAAACCCACAGAGAAATAAAACACCAGACACTGACACACACTAAAGAGAACAGGGAAACATCTGAAGACTGGAATTTGAAACTGGACTTTGACAGAATTCCTGTTTTCCTCTTTCAACTACCCCCCTAAGAAACCCCTGACTGCCTTGAGATGCTAAGATGGGCTTTGGAACAAGAGTCCCCCATCTTCTCAGGTGATCAGCACTTGAATGAAGTAGTTCATGAAAAAGCATCTGTTGCACACTAGGCATTCAATGAATGTTAAAACAGAATAAAGCAAAACCCCAAGTCTCTCTCTTTTATATTGTGCCTCAGTGCCATCCTCCTTTGCTATGGTTCCCACATCCTGAGCCCTGAGCTATGTTCCTTTGCTCCTGAGCTGGTGGAGTAGCCTCTGATCTGGTCTCCCTGCCTGGAGTCCCTTTTTCCAAGCCTTCCTCTGTGCCATGGGGACAAAGTGTTCTGCACCCCACTGGACACTCATCTCCCATATTCAACCCTCTGCATGTTCTTTTCTATGCTTAGCCCCTTGGTGTGGTATTCTTGGCCTTCATAGTTGATTTTCCCAAAGAAGCTTCAATTTTTCCCTTCAGGACTTGCCTATTCACACCAAGTGGTTTGCCTTCTGTCCCCTTTCAAGCAGGCCACGTGAGTTCCCACCTCCACTCTTTGCCTCGTCTCCCACGTCTCCTTTCTTCTGTTTCAGAGTTACTTTTCTATGAACTTGTACCAATTACATTGGCCCAGGGTGTTCTCTCCCCTCTGATGTCCACCAGGCTACCTCACCATCCCAGTTGCACTATTTTATATAAGTTTGTCCCCTCATCTGGATTTAGAGCCCCTTGAGGGGCTGTCATGTAAACATTTAGGCCTCTGGAATCTAGCAGAGTGTGCTTCACAGGACCTATAAATCTGAGTAACTGAGGAGAAGCAAAATGGGGTGTGTAAAAAGAAGCTTCTTCCTGATTTGTCCCCTAGCCCCTCACCCCACACATGTAGCTCTGTCTCAGATAATTGCTCACCATTATTCACTCCTGGGCTTTACTCTTCATTTACTTTTTAACAACTTTTTATTAAGCACCTACTATGAACTAGGCACTGTGGGTGCCATAGCAGAGAAAGCATTTCCTAAGTCCATTTGCTTATAGAACATTATTTCAACTCACTTCATAACTACTAAGAGAAGGCCAGAGGCAAAATCAGGTTTTGTAGAGCCTAACACTTTCATGATCTGTGGGCCCTCTTGAAGAAAAATATTTGCAAATATAAATTAATATTTCAAATGATAAGATAAATAAGATATCATTCAATTTTAAACCATTAAGTTTAAAATGCTGACACCACAAGCATCACAAAATCTATAAAAATAACATTTCAATTAGTTAATTCTCTGGTTATCCTCTCTAACTACTGTTTCACCTAGTGTTTTGTTTTTTGTTGAGAATCCACCCCCAACTTTTTATTATTAAGACTTCATCGACAGAACCTAGAGACAGAACCTAGTGAGAGAACATGGCAAAAGATCCTGGACAGAAATTGGCCACAGAACCTAGAGACAGAACCTAGACACAGAACCTACTCAGAACCTAGAGACAGAAGAACTTCGCTGGAGAGAACATGGCAAAAGATCCTGGACAGAAACTGGCAACAGAACCTAGCGAGAGAACCTGGCTGAAGAACCTAGAGACAGAACCTGGATAGAACATGACAAGAGAACCTGACTAGAACATGGTGACTGAACCTGGCTGGAGAACCTGGACAGAACCTGGCTGGAGAGCCTAGTGAGGGAACATGGCTACAGAACCTGGCTGGAGAACCTGGAGAACCTGGCAAGAGACCATGGACACAGAACCTGGCTGGAGATCCTAACCAGAACTTTGCTGGAGATCCTGACCAGAACTTGGCTAGAGATCCTGGCTAGGCTGCTGATCAACTGAACGCTGTCTCTGTGTCATTCCTTCTTCGCTGACTCCGTCCACACCTTTGGGGACCCCTGGACCTGCTGGGGTTGGACCTCAGCATTCACTCGCTTCAGATGACAATTTTAAGAAGATAATTTCGTCTTTCCTCTAGCATTATTTTGTTGTTGTTTATACCTATTATTTAATTTGTATGCTGTTGCCAGTGTATATAAAATAATCATCTTTGTGAAATAGAAATTCATGAAATTTAGAGTGAAAGATGTTAAGGACCAACGAAAGCAGAAGTTTCTGAAAGGGTGAGGACTACGCCCTCCATCTTGCCCCAGGGC
>NW_006292686.1:542136-568608 GCF_000327345.1 Myotis davidii | reverse complement strand
AGCCCAAGCCTCTGCTAGCCAAACCCAGGCCTTCTTTAAACTAACCAGTGACAATCAAGGGACGTGCGTGCCATAGATATGACCACATCCTGTGTAACGAGACACCGACTTGTGCCTGGCCAATCGGCAGGGCCCACAGTCCTTTCTCCTCCCCTTACCCCAACCCCCTATAAAACCTCTCTCCACACAGAGTTTGCTCTCTCTCTGCCACTTGCTGCTGTGCCAGTAAGGGGGGGGGCAGGGGAGCCAAACCTAGGTTTGAAATAAATGACTCTTTGCTTTTGCATCGGACTCGCTGGCTCCCTGGTGGGCCCTTGGGAATCTTGAAATCTGGGCACAACAGTTTCTGTAGTATGGCACATGTTAGAGGGCAAGCTTTTTGTACAGGCTTCAAATATAGCTCTCTTTGAATATTCACCAGTTCATGAAAAGTGGTTTAGAACACCTTTAAAGATTCATTTCACTTCAAAAAAGAACAGCCTTTCTGGGGTCCAAAGGGATTGGTACTTGAAGTTACTCACATCAGCAGGGGGGTCATGTTGAGCATTCTGCAGACAGAATTGTTTCCAATCTGCAGCTGCCTGGGAAATCTTCACACAGTTGAGCCCCGCCTCTAGCCAGAGCTGTGGAACCACTGTCTTCATAAAGGTGGCACTGGCAGCACCAGATTGTACACATGAGAGCTGGCAGATCTGTGGGTAGTGGGGTAGTGGGTCCACAGGTTGTGAGTCCTCAGAAGCCAGACAGTGGGACAGTGAAGCAAGAGGCCTCTTCTAGCATCATTGATTAAAGTTGTTTTTTTTAAATTATTGATAGTTTATAAAAAATGATTAGTTTCCCAATTTGTTTCTGGTAAAATTTTAAGATTATTGTCAAATTTGGGAAAATATCAACTGAGTTTTTTCCTTACAATAACTGGCACTGAGGACTTTTCAACTTTTTGGGCATATTAATTTCTAAAAAGAGTTTGAGTTAGAAACACTTATAAACCATCCTGTCACCAGGCCTTCATTTCATGGCTTCTAATGAGTTTTAGGTTTTTGTTGTTACTAGTTGTTTGTGACAAATCAGTAAGAGTTCAATGTTTTCCCATTTTGCTATAGGACTTACTTCTCTTCATTAATTGGAATATCAAACAACCCAAAGAGCCTACTCTTTACTTTCATTCAACATAATGAGTTACTAGTTTAGGTTTAATATAAAGACAAAAATTTCTACTACTTACTTCTCAATATCAGAATAATTTCTACTAATTACACTGCTCATCTCTATGACTTTTGTTTTAGATTCCATTTATTTTTAGCTGATTCAATAAATTTAATGATGATCAAAACAAATATCTAAATATCAAAATAAATTACAAAAAACTAATTTTCACTTTTTAAAATATACATTCCAAAACCTCTTGCCAAATTGCAAGTAAAACAGTATTAGGGAAAACAACTTTCTCAAAATATCTGTCTCTTTAAAAAAACACACACAAAAAAACAGCCAACAACAACAGCAGAAAAGAAAATGGTTTGTTTATATTGTATTAGCTGAATCAAACACATTTCTGTAAGAACGAATTTCCATTTTGAATAGGTGTCTATAAGGAACTGAATCTTCCACTTACAATTATAAACGTTAATGATTGAAAACATCCCACAGATTCCATTTCAACCTTGTTCCTCCCCTGCAGTCCACATACTTCTGTCTGGTGGTGTGGAGAGTCTGTAAAGCAATGAACCTTCACCTCAGCGCCGGCCGGCCAGCAGAGTGGTTGATAGGAGCAGTCTTGCTGCAATTCTTACACAAAAACCAGCTGCTGTAGTTCTACACATGCATGTAACTGGAAACCACAAAAATATACCCACTAGGCAGCTAAAAGGAAGCCAATTAATCTCCCCTTAGCACCATTCTCAAAATGCCATTAGCGTCTCCACATCAGCCAATGGGAGAGGGAGAGTGATGGAGAGTTTGCCAGATGGTCGTCTTAACCAATCTTGGGTTTTACCAATTTTACAAATTATGACCTGTGTGAACACATTGCTGAAGACCCTCTGACGTCTCCAAACGGGCCATAGAAGTGTGGGCTCTGGAGCCCACTTCATAGTAAGTCTACATGGCAAAGGATGGGTGTTAGCCCTATGGCGACTGCCAAGGACATGATTCCTTTAGAGATCAGTGCTTCTCAGAGTGAGGTCCATGGACAAGCAGCATGAGAGTCACCCAGGCTTGTAAAGCTGCAAATTCCTGGGCCCTCCTCAGATCTATTGAATCAGAACTCAGAAGGTCTTTAGGTGGTTCTGATGCAGACTAAAGGCTTGAGAACTATTGTTTTAGAATGATGCTATCCACTATGGTAACCACTGGCTACATTTGGCTACTCAAATTAATTAAAATGAAATAAACCTGAAAATTTTTAGTACTCAATAGCTACATGATGCCAGTAGCTATCATATGGGGCAGTGCTGCTTTAGAATATATGTCATCTAGGTTCCCCCCATCCCCAGTTCCTACACACTTAGGGTCCAGTTATCTATCTCATCTATAGCATTTGCACACCTTATGTATATCAGCATTATTTATTTGTGTCTATTTCTCCATCTATAAAATGCACGAACTCCAGGCCTCTTTGCTATTCATCTTTCTGGCATTGAGTCTAGTACATAATGATAGTTTAACAAATGTTTATATAATAAATAACAAGTGAAAAATGCCAACAAAACTATTCTTATTAAACCACCAAGACATTTTCCATGTTTCTTCTGTAATTATAATTTGTGTGCTTATCTTATGTAAGAACACTCTAAATGTACTATGAATGCTCTGATTTGAAGAAGATCAAATCTACTTTTCAGTTGAGGAAGGCCACTGGCCTCACATTTACGCTATTATTCAAAGGGTAAATGGGAGCAACCTCTATAAACATAATCTTTACTGAAATAAAATTATTTTTTGCAGCAATCCCAGGTTGTTCTTGAAATAAATAACACAGGAGGGAACAAACATTGATGATAATGCCATCCAGTTAATAACACTGAGATAGCCAAATTATTCCACCTACTTAAATCATTTTTATCTAGCTCCTGAAAGAAAGATAATTTCATTTCAGGAGACTGGAAGCATTGATTGAGCTGTCAGTCCCTAAGGCATTTATTAGACAAATGAGATCAATGAAAAAGAAATGTTTTTTTTTTCATCTTTAATTACCATAGGATTTATAGCTAACCTTGGGAGAGTTGATTTTTAAAACATAACATTTCCCTAAAAGTTGCTATCCACAGGATATTGTAGATAAAAGTTTTGACAGTGGATCTGACAAAAAGTGGCCCTTGGGTTTTATGCTGTATCATCACCTTCCAACCTGCAGTCTTCGTTCTGAAGCCAAAGGCTGCAAAGCCAAAGAGCAATGAGAGCTCCTGTCCGTTGCGTTTTGAATTGCACAGACCTTCAGCAGGTGAATTTTAGCCATTATTGCAGAGTGCGCCAGCGACACACAATATTTTCCCTCTAGAATGGAAGCGATTTTTAAAAAATTTTAAAATTCAGTTCTAATAAATGTCTTAGGTTTAGTGGAGATGAAGATGGAGGAGAATTTGTCACATTGCATCTCAACCTTTTTCAGTGTTTAACTACGAGGAATAAAACAAATAACTTGCCCTAACCTGTTTGGCTCAGTGGATAGAGCAGCGGACTGAGGGGTCCTGGGTTCGATTCCGGTCAAGGGCATATACCTTGGTTGCGGGCACATCCCCAGTGGGAGGTGTGCAGGAGGTAGCTGATCGATGTTTCTAACATTGATGTTTCTAACTCTCTATCCCTCTCCCTTCCTCTCTGTAAAAAAATCAATAAAATATAATTAAAAATAAACAAACAAACAAAAACACAAATAACTTTTTTCTTCCCCACCAGGCTGTATTTACACCAATGTAGCCATATCATCATGGCAACATCACCCCATCTAGCTTTTTTCCAATTGCAATCACGTTTGCTTGTGCCAAAGGTGAGGAAGCTTCACTAAGGGTGGGCAAGGCTGGCAGGGTAGCAGTGAGGATAATCACATGCCATGTTCAGGCCAGGCCCAATATGTGCCTCTAAAGAGATGAGGCTGTGATGGGCAAGGTGAGAAGAGAGAACCCTGGGCAATACTGGTCAGATAAGTTGCTTCGTCTCTGCAGTTGGACATCCCTCCCACAATCTGGGACTGCTGGCTCCCAACTGCTCGCCTTCCTGCCTGCCTGATCACCTCCTAACCACTCTCCTGCCAGCCTGATTGACGCCTAACTGCTCCCCTGCTGGCCCGATTGCCCCCAACTACCCTCTCCAGCTGACCTGGTCACCCCTAAATGCCCTCCCCTGTAGGACTGGTCCCCCCCCCACCCCCAACTGCCCTCCCCTGCCAGCCTGGTCGCCCTCAACTGCCCTCCCCTGCCGGCCTGGTAGCCCCTAACTGCCCTCCCCTACAGGCCTGGTCACCCCTAACTGCCCTCCTCTGCAGGACTGGTGGGCCCTAACTACCCTCTCCTGTAGGTCTGGTCTCCTCCAACTGCCCTCCCTCTCTTGCAGGCCTGGTTGCCCCCAACTGCCCTCCCCTGCCGGCCATCTTGTAGTGTCCATCTGTGTCCATATGGGGGTGGGGTGGCCATCTTTGACCACATGGGGGAGGCCATCTTGTGTGAGGGCGTGATGGTCAATTTGCATATTACCTCTTTATTATATAGGATGGCATCACAAACATGAACATGTCAGTGTTTACCTTAAAAGTAAATGGTCTAAATACATAAATTAAAAGAAAGAGTTTTTTTAAAAAAATATGTTTTTATTGATTTCAGAGAGGAAAGGAGAGGGAGAGAGAGAAACATCAATGATGAGAGAATCATTGGTTGGCCACCCCCTGCACTCCCCCCACAGGGGACTGAGCCCGCAACCCTGACATGCTCCCCTGACTGGAATTGAACCTGGGATTCTTCAGTATGCAGGCTGATGCTCTATCCACTGAGCCAGACCAGCTAGGTCTGAAAGAGGTTTTTTAAAATAAATTTAAAAAAAAACAACCAATATTTATATTGCTTCTAAGAAGCTCACTTTAGATTTCATGACATAAATTAAAAGTAAAAGAATAAGAAAAAGATATATGATAATGAAATCATTAATAAAGAAATGAGAGTGGCTATAGTAGTATCTGATAAAGTAGACTTCAGAGCAAAAAAATTGCCAGAGGAAAAAAAGGTGTATTATATAATGATAAAAAGATCAATCTATGAGGGAGGTATAATGGTCCTAAATATGTATGCACCAAAAACAGGACCTCAAAATATTCGAATTAAAGCTTATAAAGCTGAAAGGAGAAATAAAAAAACCCCACAATTATAATTGGAGACTTCAACATCACCTTCTAGCAACTGGTAGAGCAGCTAGACAAAAAAGCATCCAGGAGATAGCACATCTGGACAAACTATGTGATCAGCAGAATCTAATCTATACTAATAATAGAGAAATATGTAAATTGCTGGACACCGTCATGTAATGACCAATCAGGACAGGGGAGAGGCCATGGTGGAGAGCTCTCAGCACTCCTGTGCTGGGGGTCCGAAGGGCTCAGAGAGGAAGGGAGAGCAGATAGGCAGTTAGAGGGATCAGGGCAGGAGGGGAGCACAGATAGGCAGTTAGGGGGATCAGGCCAGGAGGAGAGAGCAGTTAGGGCCATCAGGCTGGCAGGGGAGCAGTTAGGGTCATCAGGCAGGCAGGCAGGTGAGCGGTTAGGAGACAGTGGTTTTGGATTGTGAGAGGGATCACGTATTGGAGATGGTGCAGGCTGGGCTGAGGGATCTGCCCCTCCCCCCACCATCTGTGCATGAATTTTGTGCACCGGGCCTCTGGTTGACATATAATATATAGAATACCAATAACTGGAGAACACATTTCTAGAACCCCCATAGACATTCACCAAGATATATCCTCATATCCTGGGCCATAAAACAAGACTCAGCAAATTTCAAAGAAATTATACAGAATGTGTTCTCTGACTCTCTTGGAATCAAACCAGAAACCAATAACAAAATGTAGATGGGAAAATCTCTAAACACATGAATATTAAACAAAACACTTTTAAATAATCCATAGATCAAAGAGGATTCTCAGAGGGAAAATTTTAAAAAACATATAATTGAATGAAAATGATAACACAGGATATATAAAAAAAGTGAGATGCAGGTAAAGCAGTGCTGAGAGAGAAAAACTATAGTATTAAATGAAGAAAGTTCTCAAATCAGTAATCTATACTCTTGCTATAATAAACTAGAAAAAACACACCAAATAAAGCATAACAGAAGAGATAATAGAGAATAGAAATCAAATAAGTGGAAAGTAGGAAAATGATAGAGAAAATCTCTGAAACAGAAAATTGGTTATTTGAGAAAAAAAATCAATGGAATTAAAATACCTCTAGCAATATTGACAAAAATGAAGAGTGAAAACATCAATACCAACATCAGAAATGAACTAGAGGATTTCACTACAGATTCTGCAGCCATTGAAAAACTAACAAGGGAATCTTTTGAACACTTATGCTCATAAATGTGAAAGTTTGGCAGAAATGGATTATTTCCTAGAAAACAAACTACTCAAACATAGCCAAAATAAAATAGATAATCTTACTATACCATAACCATTAAAGAAATTCAATTTATAATTAAACCAATTTGAAAAAGAAATCCGTAGGCTCCAATGGATTCACAGCATGTGTTGGGAGCCCTCGAGGCTACCCCCAGGCTTCGTGATTTGCCAGCAGGACTCATAAACTCAGCATGCTGTGAATTTATGGCTATGATTTATTACAGCAAAAGGATACAGAATAAAATCAACGAAGGAAGATGCACCCAGGGCACAGTCTCGAGGAAATCAGGTACAAGCTTTTGAGAGCCATTTTCCAGTGGAGTGAAATATTCTTAATTCTTCCAGCAAAGGGTGATGACAACACATATGAGGTCTTGTCTATAAGGGAAGCTTGCCAACCTAGAAATCCAAGGTTTTTCACCAGGGTTGCTTATGTAGGCACCTGTGTGACCGACCACAGTCACTGAGATGCCAGACACCCAGAAGGAAAGCAGTGGTTTAGCATGAACCACATCCCAGGAACAGTTCAGGCACAGTGAGCCACTGTTAACATTCAGGGAAAGTGCTATATCACCATAGGGAACTATCTGCCACCCAGCCAAGGGCCAACCTTACAAGCAGCTCTTTGTAAGAATCACAGTCTCAAGTCTCCACGTTAACTCTTTTCTGCATACTGAAGAATTCTACCAAATAACTAAAGAACAATTAAAACCAATTCTACACAATCTCTTCCAGAAAACACAAGAGAAAGAAACACTTCCTAACTAATGTTAAAAAAATATTTTTAAATTTATTGAGATGACATTAGTTAATAAGATTATATAAGGTCTATCCACTGGTTTGGCTCAGTGGATAGACCTTTGGACTGAAGGGTCCTAGGTTTGATTCCAGCCAAGGGCACATGCCCAGGTTGTGGGCTCAATCACCCCCCTCTCAGTAGGGGGCATGCAGGAAGCAGCCAATTAATGATTCTCTCTCATTAATGTTTTAATTTCTCTATCCCTTTCCCTTCCTCTCTGAAATCAATAAAAAAATCTATTAAAAAAAGATTATATGATTCAAGTATACAGTTCTATAATACATCATTTATACTACACTGCATTGTGTTCACCACTCAAAGTCAAGTCTCCTTCTGTCACCATATATTTGACCCCCCAGCCCCTCTGGTAACCACCATATTGTTGTTTGTATCTCTGATGTTTCCATGTCTTGGCCACCTTGAATAATGCTGTAATGAACATGAGGATGCATATAGCTTTATGAATAAATGATTTCAATGTTGGGGGTAGATGCCCAGAAGAGGGATTTCTGGATCCTCTGCTAGTTCTATTCTTAATGTTTGAGGAACCTCCATACTGTTTTCCACAGCTGCTGTACCAATTTACATTCTCACCAGCAGTGAACAATTATATGATTCAAGTATACAGTTCTATAATACATCATTTATACTACACTGCATTGTGTTCACCACTCAAAGTCAAGTCTCCTTCTGTCACCATATATTTGACCCCCCAGCCCCTCTGGTAACCACCATATTGTTGTTTGTATCTCTGAGTTTTTTTGTTTGTTTGTTGCTTTCTGTTTTATATCTCACATATGAGTGAAATCATATGGTTGCTGTCTTTTTCCATCTCACTTACCTTGCTTAGCATGATATTTTCATGACCTATCAGATGACAGTATTTCACTTTTGGCTGAGCAGCAGTGAACAAGGGTTCATTTTTCTCCACAACCTCTCCAACACTTGTTATTACTTGTCTTATTGATAAAGACATTCTCACAGGTGTGCAGTGGTATCTCACAGTGGTTTTGATTTGCATTTCCTTTATAGCTAGTGAAGTTGAGCATATTTTCATATAACTGTTGGCCATTTGTATTTCCTCTTGGGAGAAGCATCTGTTTAGGTCTTCACCCATGTTTTAATTGGGTTGTTTGTTTGTTTTTTGTTGCTGAGTTGTATGAGTTCTTTATATATTTTGGATATTAGCCATGATTTTTATATATAAAACCCTAAAGACTCCACAAAGAAATCTATTGGTGATAATAAACAAATACAGTAAAGTTTCAGGATACAAAATCAGTGTATAAAAATCCATTGCATTCCTATATACAGTACTATTAACAATGAAATTTCAGAAAAATAAATAAAAAAGACATAATTCCACTTGCAACTGCAACAAAATAATAAAGTACCTAGGAATAAACTTAACAAAAAATATGAAGAATCTATATACACTGAAATCTATAAGACATATTAAAAGAAATTGAAAAAGACACAAAGAAATGGAAAGATATTCCATGTTCATGGGTTGGAAGAATCAGTATAGTTGGGCATATTATCTAAAGCAATATTTATATTTAATGTAATCCCTTTCAAAATCTCAATGGCATTTTTCAAAGAAATAGAACAAAGGAATTATCAAATTTGTATGAAATCACAAAAAAACAACAAATAATTAAAGCAATCCTGAGGAAAAAAGACAAAGCCAGAGGTATTATACTCATACTCCCTGACTTGAAACTGTACTATAAAGCAACAATAATCAAAACAACATTTTGCTGGCAGAAAACAGACACACAGACCAATGGAACAGAATTGAGAACCCAGAAATAAACCCACATATAGAAGGTGTCCCAAAAATCTATAATAATAATGGTGTAATATGCTAATTAGATTGGACGTCCTTCCAGACCAAGCTGCTGCAGGCTGGGGCCGAGGCAGAGGCAGAGGTCCCCTGCTGTGGCAGCAACCAGGGGCCGAGCCCCTTGCATGAATTTCGTGCATCGGGCCTTTAGTGTATAATAATTAAAAATCATATAATCATATTAATTGATGTTAGGAAAAGCATTTGACAAAACCCAACCCCCTTTTATGATTAAGAACTCTTAGCAAGTTAGAAATGAAGGTGAATGATCTGAGCTGGATAAAAAGCATCTACAAAAATAGCTATGTCTCACTCATGAACACAATGCCTTTTTCTAGGATCAGAAATATGGCAAAGATGTCTGCTCGCACTACTCTTATTGGTAGTACTAGGAGTTTTAACCACTGAAACAAGTCAAGAAAAAGAAGGAAAAGGAATAATTATTAAAAAGAAACTTATTTGCAGAAAACATAATTGTCTGCATAGAAAACCTCAGAGAATCTACCAAAAAAAAAAAAAGTCCTGCAACAAATAAGTCACTAGATATAAGATGAAAATGTTCAGCATCATTAGCTAGCAGTACTAGAATCACTACCCAAATGTTCACAGTGGTTTTATTTACTTGCCAAATCTTGAGGCAGCACAGCAGGGATGTTCTCTAAGAGGTGAATGGTTAAGCACTCTGTAGTGCATACAGACTGTTGACTTGGATGAATCACCAGGGAATTACAGAGTAAAAAAAATCCAATTCTGCCATGTTACATACTGTACTATTCCATTCATATAATACTTTTGAAATGGCAAAGTCTCAGAAATAGAGGACAGATTAGTGGCTTCCAGGGCTTGGGAGAGAGATGGGTGTGATTATAAAAGGACAGCACAAGGAATCCTTGTGGTGGAGGAAATGCCCAGTGTCTTGACTGTGGTGATGGTTGGCTGAACCTATCTATATATATAAAGAGCCAGGGGCCATCACATCTGAAACAACAGAATGGAGGACCAAACAGGCTGAGTGAGGCAACAAGGCCAGCAGGTGGGTTAGTGAGGGATGACCAAATGACTGAACATAAGGCTTCATGGGGTGACCAGGCCGGCACGGGGGAGAAGTGGGAGGTGACCAAATGACTGAACAGCAGGCTGCATGGGGCAACCAGGCCATCAGGGGTACAGTTCAGGGTGACTAGGCTGGCAGGGGGGCCAGTTAGGGGTGATCAGGCAGGCAGGCAGGTGAGCAGTTAGGAGCCAGCTGTCCTGGATTGTGAGACGGATGTCCGAGGGGTCCTGGATTGGAGAGGGTGTAAGCTGGGCTGAGGGGATGCCCCTGTGCACAAATTTCATGCACTGGACCTCTAGTAGGTAATAAAATTGCGTAGAACTACACACACACACACACACACACACAGACAAGTACAAATAAAATTGGGTAAATCTAAGTAATCTAAATAAATAAGATCAGTGGAGTGTATTAACGTCAGTATCCTGGTTGTTATAATATACTATGTTTTGAAAATGTTAATCATTGGGGGAAAGCATACATGAGATTTCTTAGAATTATTTATCACAACTGCATGTATAATTATCTCAATAAAAATTCCAATAAACAAAGAAGACATTTGGTTCTCCCCTACTGAAATACTCTGTTTGAATAGCTCTAAAATGACTTCCACTCCTGCATGGACACGGAATGCCCTGTGCCCACATTTCTGGGATAGAGTCCATTCTAGTGGCTTTCTTCAGAAGGTTTGCTGCGTAGTATCTTGCCACCAATCCACACCTTGTTTCAATACTGCTGGCCAATATTAAATTCAAAAGCAAGTGAAAGTAAAACAATTAGTTTAATTTGCTCATTATTGGGAGTGTGCCCATTATTAATGCTTTCTACATCTTTACGGAAGGATAAAATAAACAGTTTGATAAATCATGCCCAATATATCAGAAAACTTCATGGACTGAGCCCTCTGGCTCTGACAAATGTTAGCAGGGCACCCCCTAGTGGATATCTGGCTGGTCTGCAGCTTTTTGCAAGGCTCGGGAATTTGAGCCACCTGTTGGAGGGTCAGATAAGAAATAACTCAAATCTTTTTATTTATTTACTAGAGGCCTGGTGCATGAAATTCGTGCACTTGGGGGGTCCCTCAGCCAAGCCTGTGCCCTCTCCCGTCCAGGAGCCCTCGGGGGTTGTCCGACTGCTGGCTTAGGAGTGGGTCTCAGCCGTCAGCCAGACATCCTCTGTGCTGCTGTGGAGGCAGGAGAGGCTCCTGCCATCACCGCTGGGGACCACCAGGGGGAAGCTCCTGGGTTGAACATCTGCCCCTGGTGGTCAGTGCACATCATAGTGACCGGTTGTTCCATCGTTCAGTTGATTTGCATATTGGCCTTTTATTATATAGGACTAGAGGCCCAGTGCACAAAAATTTGTGCACTCGGGGGGGTAGGGGAGTCCCTCAGCCCGGCCTGTGCCATCTTGCAGTCTGGGACCCCTCGGGGGATGACCACCTGCTGGCTTAGGCCCGCTTCCCGGGGGATTGGGCCTAAGATGGCAATCAGACATCCCACTGGCAGCCCGGCAGCCTTCGGGGGATGTCCACTTGCCAGTGGGGAGCAGACCTAACTGCAGTCGGACATCCTTAGTGCTGCTGAAGAGGCAGGAGAGGCTACCACCACCACCGCTGTACTGGCAGCAATCGGCCTGGCTTGTGGCGGAGCAGAGCTCCCCATGTGAGAATGCCTTGACCACCCGGGGGCAGCTCCTGCATTGAGCATCTGCTGGTGTCCTGGATCAGGGTGGGGGTCCCCATTGGGGTGCCTGGCCAGTCTGGGTGAGGGGCTGAGGGCCATTTTCAGGCTGGGACTGAAGCTCCCCATTGCTCCTTTTTTTCTTTTTTTATTCTGGGCCAGCTTTAGCTCTGTCCTCGGCTGCTGAAAACAGGTTTCTGGCCTTTGTTTATCGTCTGTATTTGATACAATGTTGCCGTCCGGCTGGCTGAAGCTCCGCTGAGTAAAGCAGGTTTCTGGGTTTTTTTTAGCTTCTTTATTCGCAACATAGTTGCTGAGAGTTGCAGCTGAGAGGCTGGCAAGTCAGATGGGGAATGTTGGAGTTCTCCGTCACTGAAGCAAGCAAGCCTCCCTGTTGCATCAGCTGCCTGGCTGCCGGCCGCCATCTTGGGTGCCAGTTAATTTGCATATCTCGGCCCTACTCTGTGAGTGACAGGGGGATTAGCCAATGGGAAGGGTAGCGGTCATATGCCAATTACCATGATTCTCTTTTATTAGTGTAGATATACACATACAGTCACCATACTGTACATTATGTTACCATGACTTATTTATTTTATAACTGGAAATTTATACTTTTTGACCCCCTTTCACCCATATTTCCCACCACATGCCTGAAATACTTTTCATAAGATTTTAAACAAGTTTCCCATTTGGATTCCACCCTCCACACTTACACAAGGACACATCACCTTTCTAACCCAGCCTTCCATGAGGGAAGCTCTCAGTAGGGACTAGTTGCTACTTTAGAAGGATTCTGTGGAAGTTAAAAGAAAAAAGAAAAAGAAACAGTAATGAGTCTTTGCCATCAGAATGTCACACCATAGTTGAGAAGACACTTACTGTACAAAAGAGGAGCTAACAGGAAGCAGAAATGCTATTGATGTGACACAGCCAGCTAACAGTGCTGAGGGATGAGGAAGGGATCCCTGTGTGCAGGAGGCCAGGGAGGGGCAGAATGAGGGAGGAACCCCTGGGTGCTGGAGGCCAGGGAGGAACACAGGAACCTCTGTGTGCAGTAGGACATAAGGGAATAAATCAGTTCAGCAGAGGGAGTAGACTAGGGTGCTGCAGATGGGGTACATGCTTGAGCAAAGGGGCGAAAGCAGTGGATAGTTTAGGAACTGCGTTGGCTACCTGTGATGAAAACCCAGCTGGTGGCTTAACCCAATTGTAGCATTATTTTACTCTCATAACCTGAGGTCTCCAGGTAGGCAACCTGGGATGGTATAGCGGCTCTTTGATGCCATCAGGGCCCTGATCTCCTTCTACTTATGTTCTGTTCAGCCCTCCTGGGCACGTGGCTTTCGTCTTCATATGTTTTAAGCCTTGTATTCACAAGACAGCAGCTACTCCACACTCTTTGTAAGAAGAAGGGGAAGGACAAAGGGCAGAGGTGCATACTTGGGGAATCTCCCCCTTTATAGAAAGCCCCCAAAGAAACATCACTCAGAAACTTATGCATCCCCCTAGAAATGTGTTACATGGCCTTCCACACTCCACCCAGAGCAAAATGGAGGCCTCATTGGTAAAGAAATGCAGAGACTGGATGGTGGGTAGACACAGGCAGGAGAGTGCGAGGCATGCTGGGAAGCTAAAATTTGAATGGAGCAGTTAATTATTTTGTGTGGCACAGTTAATTATTTTCTAATTCCTCGAACATTTTTTGTTATTATAAGAAATTGGTCCACATCATGTGGGGTGCAGCTTACTGATCAGAAGCTTTGCATGACTATTAATTCATCCTTTCCTCCTCCCAGGGCAGCAGTGGCCCCTCCGGAAGCACCTTCAAATGCTTGCAATATGCACCAGCTTGGGCGCTGCCTTTCAGTCTCACACACTTTGGGCAAAGGCTTTGATTATTTCTTGACTGAGTGGCTCCCTGAATATTTCCCACCTCTTCAAGTGCTTCTAGGAGGAATTTTCAAATGATCTTATGAATAAATGTACTCCCATGGTCTCGACTCTGCTGTGACAGGCTGCTGCCTCCATCCTGCTTTTCCAAGTGGCCAGCATGTTGTCACCTATCCTTGCTCTTCCTGGTGCTGTGGCCTTTCATAATTTCATGATGGTTAACCTGTAACTCAGCACTAAGGTTTCATGATGTCATAGACTGCACCATGCTCCTTCGTGGCAGGGAAGCAGCCCTTTCAGTTTTAAGGTCCCTCCCTCAGGACTCAGACCTGTGTAGGAGACAACCTGACCACTGATCGTGAATCTCAATTTCCCCCTGATACCTAAGGTGTTATTATGAGCTCAGTCTTCCTAGACCTGGCTCCTTCCCCACTTAGAGTTCGTTTCTTATGAGAAATCCTTTGATGGGCCTGAATAGAGACCTTGATGCCCGCGGTGTGTATTGGAAGGGTGCAGATGGCTCTGACATCTTCAGTCTACAGAAAACCTAAGTCAGTTTGAATCAATTTACTTTCTCACTCAATAATTATTCTTTGGTTGGTTCCAGGTGTTAGTTCTTGTATTAGAGACAGGAATATCACATTAAGATAAGGAAACATATGATCACTAGAGGCCCAGTGCACAAAAATTTGTGCACTCAGGGGGCTGGGGGGTCCCTCAGCCCGGCCTGTGCCATCTCGCAGTCTGGGACCCCTTGGGAGATAACGACCTGCTGGCTTAGGCCTGCTCCTGGGTGGCAGAGGGCAGGCCCAATCCCTAGGTGCAGCCCCTAGTCGGGCTCAGAGCAGGGCCGATTGGGGAGTTGGGGCGCCGCCCCTTGTCATGCACAGAGCAGGGCAGATTGGGAGGTGGAGATGCCCCCCTCAGTCACGCTCAGGGCAGGGCCAATCGGGGTTGGGGCGCTGCCCCCTGTCACACAGAGAGCAGGGTCAATCAGGGGGTTGGGGAGCTCCCCCGTGTCACGCACAGAGCAGGGCCCATCAGGGCGTTGAGGAGCTCCCCCCTGTCACTCACAGAGTAGGGCTGATAGGGGAGTTGGCACACCGCCCCCTGTCACACACAGAGCTGCCGGGCGATCAGGGGGTTTGGCCGCTGCCCCCTGTCATGCTGATCCCGGTGCCGGGAGGCATATTACCCTTTTACTAGATAGGGCAGAGGCCTGGTGCACGGGTAGGGCTGGCTGGTTTGCCCTGAAGGGTGTCCTGGATCACGGTGGGGGTCCCCACTGGGGTGCCTGGCCAGTCTGGCTGCGGGGCTGAGGGCTGTTTTCAGGCTGGGACTGAAGCTCCCAACCGCTCCGTTTTTTGTTGTTGTTTTTTTTTGTATTCTGGGCCAGCTTTAGCTCTGAGGCCTCGGCTGCTGAAAACAGGTTTCTGCCTTTGTATTTGATACAATGTTGCAGTCCAGCTGAGTAAAGCAGGTTTCTGGGTTTTTTTTAGCTTCTTTATTCGCAACATAGTTGCTTAGCGTTGCAGCTGAGAGGCAGGCAAGTCAGGCAGGGAACGTTGGAGTTCTCCGTCACTGAAGCAAGCAACCTCCCTGTTTGCATCAGCTGCCTGGCTGCCGGCCGCCATCTTGGGTGCCAGTTAATTTGCATATCTCGGCCCTACTCTGTGAGTGACAGGGGGATTAGCCAATGGGAAGGGTAGCGGTCGTATGCCAATTACCATGTTTCTCTTTTATTAGTGTAGATTAGCTTCAAAAAGCTAAAAGATTAGGAGCATTATCCTCCCTTCCTGCTCTTCTCTATCTCTTTTTTTGGTCTAATATTTGTTCTTCCTACTGGGATTAGAGGAAAATTCTAGTGTCGGGTTTGGAAGCACTTTATTTACCCCAAAGTAGACACCCTTTCATTCCCCCAAGCATGAAAACCCATCTCCTCTCTTTTTGTCAACCTTCACATCTGAATCCATCCTCAAATCTTTCTGAGTTTGTCTTTTGGATTTTCTCCTTCCTTTCCAAACCCCCAAAACATCCCAATTCATAATTTCATAGTTGAATCATGGCATTATGCCCCAGGTTGGTCTTCTTTCCCCATCTCTATAATCTCTCTTTTCCAGATCATTTTATATAAACCTTGTTAAGCAATTCTTAAATGATTTACATCACTGGCCTTCAGGGTCCCTCACTAATTTCTCCCTATCTGGATGTCATCCTTTTTATCCCCCCTCAGGAACTGTCATCCCATGTATGCTGATCTTGTCTTCTGCACATTACCTGCTCTTCCCTGGACTTCTCTGTGTGCCCCTACTTTCATCTGGTGTATGTTCTTTGTACCTGTCTACTAATATTTGTTTTGCCTCCTACAAGCCCAACTCAAAACACCACCCTGTGAATCCTCCACTGAGTGATTTCCCAGTCTCCTTAGTTCCGTGGCTTCAGCACAAGCATGAAATCGGGAGTATATTATTTTTTTAAAAATATTTTATTGATTTTTTACAGAGAGAAGAAGGGAGAGGGATAGAGAGTTAGAAACATCGATGAGAGAGAAACATCGATCAGCTGCCTCTTGCACGCCCGCTACTGGGGATGTGCCCGCAACCAAGGTGCATGCCTTTGACCGGAATCGAACCTGGGACCCTTCAGTCCACAGGCCGACGCTCTATCCACTGAGCCAAACCGGTTCGGCATTTTTTTTTTTTAATATTTTATTGATCGGGAGTATATTATTGTGTGTTTGTTGAGATGTTATTTTACAGAAATGTTTAACAGTGCTCGTCCATGGTGGCTCTTCTTTTTTTGTTTTGGGGGAAATAAATATATCTCCCATTCATTTTTAGTGTTATGTTGTACTTGCTCAACAACTGAACCCAGCAGGCTTTGAAATAATGTTATTGATTGACCGATTGAAATATTTGACTCAATCTAAACCCTCTAACTCCTTTAGTTCTGTTTCCTTTGAAAGCTGTCAGTTAGCTAGGACATGATGACTATTCCGTTGTGGGTTCTGTTCCCTCAAAGTTAAGGTAACTTTAACCAGAGAAAAGATCTGTTATGTGGCCACCTGCTGTACCTCCCTCTCCCAACAACCATCTTAAAGAAAGTCATCTTAGAAGCCTTTGTAAGTGGGTGTGTGAGACTCCACATAAACTCATTGTTCTTATTAGAATCATTGCTTAAATACACCTGGTTTTGGATTTATGATGGTGGCTCAGTGAGTTATATTAATAGCACATTTTACAATTACATAGTAAGTAAAACAATACAAAAGAACATTTGGCAGAATAGGTTGGATTATGTTAAAGTAAAATGTACAAGCCAAAATCTCCGGTGTTTAAACAATACAAGTTTATTTCTCAACCACTCAAGGCCACTGAATGATGGGTGACTCCCCCACATGGTCACTCGGATGCAAAACACTGTTACCACCTGTGACTCTCTTCTCAGTAATCACAAGGCTGGGAGGAGAAGGCTGAGAAGCTGAGCACTGGCTCGTAAATGCTTGGCTCAGAGGAACAGATCACTTCCACTCAGCCTACTGGCTGGAAGGTCACATGGCCCTACCTAGCTACAAGAGGGTAGATGTTTGGGGAGCAGTAAATGTTTCTGTCCAAATACAATTTAGCTCCAATAAATTAACATCTATTTCAAAGTTATCTAACTAACAATCTTGGCATGGCTGGTAGTCTGAAACAACATGTTCCACATTACCCTTCCAAAACGGTATTTGTAACCACCATTGTTCATCTGAGAACAGCTAGACTTATTTATGGTAAAGAATACAGACTAAAGATAATAACTTGCTCTTGCTCAGTCAACCTTTCCTTCCACAAATAAATCATGCCACTCAATGCTGTCAAGCATCGCTTTCCTATGACACTAATGGCATTTTCTTTTTGTCATTACCATAAATGTATGTTTACAATGAATGCTCTATGAGTAGTGGACGTTTTGCTTGTTTGTTTTTGGAGGGCAGAAGGTTTCTTTATGAGGTTAAAAACTTCTTATTCAATTTTATATTTTTCAAAGGAATATATGTGCATCATTAAAGCAAATAGGGTTTATCACCCCAATCTGCAATGCTGTTACCCCATTCCTCACTCCAGATTCCTACTCCTTACTTTAACTACTCAATTTTTCCTTTGAGGATACCAATAACTAACTTAAAATGCTATTTTATGACTTTTCCTCCCAGGCTTGAACTTATGTGTTAAATTATTGCCATGGGAGTTGAAGATTTAGAGCTCAGATTCATTTCATCCACTGTCTACTTATCATTACCCCAATAAAATTATACATAATTTTTGGTAAATTAATATTCACTACTTATGATAGTATGACCATAGAAACATTGTTCACAGCTGGACAAATAGTGCATTATAACTATATTTCCTTGATTGTACAACTTTGGGGTTTTTTCCCCCTGGAGTTTGTAATGGACTTATTTTAAAAATTTCATTGCTCTCCTCGTTTTCCATTTCACTACCAATGATTCATTCATAGTCAGCCAAAGACTTTCCTGCTAGTACATTCACTTATGTTTACCAGTTTTGTCTTCTGTGAGGAGACGCTATAGAAGGTCTCCGCACCTCCTATCCTCCTTCTCACCTCCAGGGCTGGAAGCTTGCAAACTCCCTTTGCAGACTCCTTTGACAGCCGACTACTACTGAAGTCTGCCAATTGGAGGCGTTCACAGAAATGAGAGCGTGTGAGAAGACAGAAGCCTTGATGTTTCTGGCAGGTGCCCTCTCAGTAGCAGAGTCAGTGACTCCAGCTCAGGGAGAGCGGAGGCTGACTGTTGGCTCCAACAATAGTGCCAACAACCCCGACACCATCCGCAGCCACAGGTAAGAAGGCTTCTGCCTGGCTGTGGCCAGCACATGAGCTCCTGGTGCCACTGAGAAACAGGTCAGGGTGAGTGTTGTGAGCTCCTGGGAGCACAGACTCCTGTGGAAGGTGGGGGGCTGGTAGCTGCTTCCTGCATTTCTGGATGTCTGGCAACAACACTTCCCCCTTTTGCTCTTTCAGTCTTTATAACAATTTGATAACCCAATCTTGTATGTTAAATCTCCATCATTTTGAAATACCTACAGTGGATTCTGGTTTCTTCTTTGGAAATGGATTGATACAGCACATGGCCAGGCCTGCTGCCCCGAATCCTTGTAATAACAACAAGAAAGAGAACAGAGATAACAAGGTTAATGACTGTCTCCGTAATAAATCTCTTTAGAACAGTGCTGTCCAATAGACATACAACAGGAGCCACATTAAAATTTTTCCCCAGCAGCCATACTTTTTAAAAGTAAAAAGAAATGGTAAAATTAATTTTAACTATATTTTATTTCTAATTAAATTTTTTGGGGTGACATTGGTTAATAAGATCATCTAGGTTTCAAGTGTACATTTCTATAACACATACTCTGTATATTGCACTGGGTGCCCACCACCCATAGTCAAATCATCAGCATATATTTGGCCTCCTTTACCCACCCTCTTCCCTCTGGGAACCACCATACTGTTGCCCAAACTCATAACTATGTTTTATTTTAACCTAACATATCTAAAATTCTCACTCCAACATGTAATCAATGTAATACAATTATTAATGAGATATTTGTCATCTTTTTTTTTTCATACTAAATCTTTGTGATGTGGTTGTTTTACGCTTACAGCGCGTCTCCATCAGACCAATCCCATCTGTGCCTCAATAGCCCCGTGTGGCGGAAGCTACCACACTGGACACCATATCTCGCCTCCCCCATCCCCAAGCAGCATAAAAGGCAGTGACCTTGTGGTTGAAAGTTACGGTCAGGAGGATTCCTCATGGTGTGGGTTGATGAGATCCCTTAACTATGAGGAAGGAGAGAAGGACCAGACAGCAGTGCCCACTGCACCAACCCCATGCGTGAGTTAATGCTCTGCTGTCACCATATTGAAACTCTTTAATGCTTTTTAAATAAGAGCCTCCACATTATGTAGCTGATGCTGCCCGTTGTACTGTTGTATTAACTTTCTAGTTTAAAAAATATATACATTTTTCTTGATTTCAGAGAGAAAGGGAGAGGGAGAGAGAAATAGAAACATCAATGAGAGAGAATAATTGATCAACTGCCTCCTGCATGCTCCCTACTGGGGATTGAGCGCACATCCTGGGCCTGGTCCAGGAATTGAACATGACCTCCTGGTTCATAGGTCGATGCTCAACCACTGAGCTACACTGGCCAGACTCTAGTTGTTGGTTTTTTTTTAATTGTGTTTTTGTCTTTTTTTGTTCAAATTTCTGGGGATGTCCCTAAATTTTTATGCTAACTATTTTCTTGAATCTTTCACTGTTGCTATCCTACTTTCTAATTTCCAAGGAGTCTTTCCTGTTCTCTGGGTATTCTGTTTGTTGTGGCATCTTTATTTTTTTCAGGTAAACAATATCCCATTTCATTCTCTTGAGAATGTTATTGATAGGTTCTTGCAGTTTCTTTTTGCTTTTTTAAATTTTCTCTAATCAGTCCCCGCCCTCCCACTCCCCCCCGTTTTCTTGGGAGGACTCAATAGTTTATGTTAGAGGTAAACATAGATGTATTTATTTGGCTTGGAGAAGAGAAAGGATTTCCCCCCCTGATGTAAGACAGAATGAAAAGATAGGAGACAATACAAACCTTTTAATGGGAAAGAGACAATATTGAGGAAGCTCACCTGAGGCAAGCTTCACCTCTGGAAATGAGGAGAATTTATTTCTCAAACAAGAGTTAAAGATCAGATGGAAACAACTGGAATATCTGCAATGCAGGAATCCGCGAATGTTGAAAGCTCTGAGTTGTAGTGCAGGCTCATCTGCAGTCCAGCAGCCTAACTTTGCCACTGGCCCACTCTCCTCTGTGGCGACCTTCTTCTGGTGGGGGCAGTGGGCGGGCGGGGGGCGGTTAGTCTTGGCTGGAGGAGGTGCAAGAAAAGAGCTCAAGATGTTGATCAGGGTTGGGGTTGGGGCAAAGACAGGGAACAGTGCAGGGATCGTTATTTGAGGGAGAGAGCCCTGTTGAAGTGAAACCCTAGGGAGCCCCTGACCAGAATCTCTGTCCCCCAAATATTTCAGACAGTGAGGAGTCACTTTTCCAGTCCTCAGGGAACAAAAAAGCTGGATGCTGCCAAGAGAGCAGAGGGAGGTAAAACAATTCTGCAGTTAGGAGTCAGAAGCATGGATTCACGTCCCTGGCTGGGCCGGACCTGGGAAAGCTCACATAACCAAGCCCCTCAAGGCTGTGAACCAAGGAGGTTGGACAGACTGCATGTCCTCTTCAGCTTCAAATCCAATAGCTCTAGAATAGACTGCAATCAAAGAGGGACATTTCGGTTACATCGTATAATATTGGTCTTACGGAAAACCCCCTTGTAAGATGATGCATTTACAAGGAAAACTGAAGTATAAAACGCCTGGCCTCGCGGATCCTGCTGCAGAGCTCTCCAAGGAACTATTGTGGACCATTACATCACCCAGCTCGCCTCCCCGCACACTGTCAACTACCACCAGATAGCGCTGTTGGCCTAAGATTTAGCGCATTCCCTAGCCTGGTGGTCCTGGGAGAGCCTGACCTGAATTTAAAATTCCCCTAACCACCGCATTTGATTCAGGAACAAAACAGCAGAAAAATGCTGCGCATCCCAATGAGGTCAGAATATAGCATCTCATGGTACTGCGTGGCCCTTAGGCAAGTCATCCATGCTTATTTAAAGTTTGATTTTAGGAAAGTGACTTCAAAATGCAGAGACTTGGGGAGCAGGCAAGCAGTTCTGTGTCCCTCCCCGCATTCTCAGAGGCGGCATGGCTGGCAGCGCAGTGCGGTGGTGGCTGGCTAGCTAGGGGGTGGGGGTGGGGAGGCAGGCAATGTCTGTTTGCTCTGTGCCCAGATGGAAGGGGCTGCAGGGGCTTCCTGGGGCTCAGTAGCATGTCTCTAATTCTGTCCCTCCACATTCCCTCATACCCCAGCTCCGGGACTGCAGCACTGGAGGACTCTGACGGACCCCAAACCCCAAAGCCTGTTCCTTTGGATTGAGCAATGGCAGGAAGCTGGTGGCAAGGGAATGGGCCCTAACTGGGAGGCCCAGTCGTTAGGGACGGCCTGTTTACACACTCAAGGGGTCCTGGGAGCCAAGGGCATGCTTCCCAGTAGTATTTTGGAAATTACTATGGCCCTCAGCCCCAGGGGCCAAGCCCCCTGCGCATCCCTGCGGTGGGCGTGCTCCTGGCAGGTGGGCGCTGCAGGCTGAACCCTGCAGGTCTCCTGGGGATCTGAGCTCAGCTTCAGCTCTGCAGAGGCTGCCTTAACTGCCCCCTGGCTGCTGCTCAGGTCACGTGATCCTCGCGCTTCTGGGCTGTGGACAAGCAGAAGCTGATGAATTTTTCATCGCAATTCACTTCTCTGTCGATCTGAAGGCAGCCTCTGGGGCAGGAGCCATTAAGGACTGTACTGTGCAGGGGGGAGGGGGGGGGAGCCTCTCCCTGTCTGGCTCATTTCTCTCCTGGGAGAGAGTCCGCGTTTCTCTCACCAATGCTCTTCTTTGTCTCTTTAGGCCTTGTTTGAATCTCCAAAGAAAACTGGGGGCTGGGAATGCCATGGAATGGGTAAGGCATGGGACAAGCGGTGAAGGCAGAGTGAGCACATGCGCCTGCTCAGTTTAATCGAATTTGGGAAAAGCCCTAAGTGGCTCAGCCCAGAGAAGGGTGTGTGGGCATTGTCACATCCCTGCCCCCTAGGAGCTCACAGGCTCCTGGGGAAATAGGACCCACAAAATAAGGCCGAAATAGTTGAATGAAAACATGCTGCATTGTGTACCAGCCAGTGGGGGTGGGGGTGGAGGCTGACTGTGTGTGAGCAGAGGAGGGGTCCAGAGGAGAGAAGGCACAATGAGTGGCAGGAGGTAGTGAAGAAAAAAGGACCAAACCTGTGGTCCCATGAAGAGGCAGAATGAGGGCTGGTCTAACTTTCAGTTTGCAGCTGGAGAGAACACAGCCCTTGTGCCCTTCAGACCACCCAACACACAGACCTTCCAGATGTCTGGAACTGGTATTTTCTTAAGTCCTCTCCCTGACTAATAGAACAATTATAGAGGGGGAGTCCCCACCTAATAAATAGAACAGATATAGAGGGGGAAATCACTATCCAGAGAAAGGTTTCTGGTGTGTGTGTGTGTGTGGGGGGGGGTATATTTAGGCATTTTATTGTGTGTTTATTTTTAATTTTTTATTTGAATTTTTTATTGTTGACACTATTGCAGATGTCCCCTATCCCCCTCCCTTTGCTCCCTTCTCCCCTCTCCCCCATCTGCTGATGAGCACTTGGGCTGTTTCCAGATCTTGGCATTGTAAATAATGTTGCTATGAACATAAGAGTACCTATATTCTTTCTGATTGGTGTTTTGGGTTTCTTAGGATATATTCCTAGAAGTGGGATTACTGTGTCAAATGGCAGTTCCATTTTTAACTTTTTGAGGAAACTCCATACTATTTTCCACAGTGGCTGTACCAGTCTGTAGTCCCACCAGCAGTGCACGAGGGTTCCCTTTTCTCCACATCCTTGCCAGCACTTCTCATTTGTTGATTTACTAGTACTCATGGTAGTCATTCTGACAGGTGTGAGGTGATACCTCATTGTAGTTTTAATTTGCATCTCTCTGATGGTTAGTGGCTTTGAGCATTTTTTTTCATATGTCTGTTGACTAACTCTATGTCCTCTTTGGAGAAGTGTCTATTCAGGTTCTTTGTCCATTTTTTAATTGGATTGTCTTTCTTGTATTGAGTTGTATAAGTTCTTTATAAATTTTGTATATTAACCCCTCATCAGATGAATCATTGGTGAATACGTTTTCCCATGCAATGGGTTCATTTTGTTAAAGCTTTCTTTTACTTTGCAGAAGCTTTTTAGTTTGATGTAGTTCCATTTGTTTATTTTTTTTCCTGTGTTTCCCTTGCCCTTGGAGACATAGCAGCAAAAAATATTGCCCTGAGAGATGTCTGATATTTTACTGCCTATGGTATCTTCTAGGGCTTTTATGGTATCACAATTTACATGTAAGTCTTTTATCCAATTTGAGTTTATTCTTTTGTAGAGTGTAAGTTGGTGGCCTTGTTGCATTTTTTTTTTTGCGTGTATCTGTCCAATTTTCCCACCACGATTTATAGAAAAGCCTGTTTTTACTCCATTGTATGCTCTTGCTTCCTTTGTCAAATATTAATTGACCATAAAAATGTGGATTGATTTCTGGACACACTGTTTTGTTCCATTGATCTATATGCCTGTTCTTGTGCCAATATAGGGTGTTTTGATTACAGCGACTTCGTGGTATAGTTTGATATCTAATGTTGTGGTCCCTCCAACTTTGTTCTTCTTTCTCAAGATTTCTAATGATAATCAGGGTCTTTTTTGGTTCCATATACATTTTTAAATATTTGTTCTAGATCTTTTAGGTGTCAAGTTAGATTGTTTATTTGAGATTTTTATTGCTTCTTGAAGTAGGCCTATTATCCCATGAATTTCCCTCTCAGAACTGCTTTTGCTGTGTCCCACAGATGTGGGGTTGTTGTGTGTTCATTTTTATTTATTTCCAGGTAATTTTTTATTTCTTCTTTGATCTCCTTGGTAATGCATCCATTGCTATTTAGCCTCCATCCATGTGTTTGAATATTTTTGAGGGTTTTCTTGTGTGGTTGATTTCTAGTTTCATTCCATTGTGATCCAAGAAGATGCTTAGTATAGTATCAATTTTCTTAAATTTCTTAAGACTTATTTTGTATTCTAACATGTGGTCTATGTTTGAGAATTTTCCATGAGCACTTGAGAAGAATATATAATCTGTAGCTTTGGGATGAAATAGCAATTAAATCCATCTGATCCAGTGTATCATTAAAGGTCTCTGTTTCCTTATTGATTTTTTATCTGGAAGATCTATCCAGTGATGATAGTGGGGTGTTAAAGTCCCCTTCTGTGACTATATTGCTGCCAATGTCTCAAAGTTCATTAAGAGCTTTTTGTACTTAGGTGCTCCTATATTGGGTGCATATATGTTTACAAGTGTTATGTCCTCTTGTTGGATCAATACTTTTAGTATTAAGTAGTATTAGACCTTCTTTATATCTTGTTATGGCCTTGTTTTGAAGTTTATGTTGTCAGATATGAGTATTGCTATCCTGCTTCTTTTTTTTTTAATATATGTTTTATTGATTTTTTACAGAGAGGAAGGGAGAGAGATAGAGTCAGAAACATCGACGAGAGAGAAGCATCGATCAGCCGCCTCCTGCACATCTCCCACTGGGGATGTGCCCGCAACCTAGGTACATGCCCTTGACCGGAATCGAACCTGGGACCTTTCAGTCCGCAGGCTGACGCTCTATCCACTGAGCCAAACCGGTTTCGGCCCTGCTTCTTTTAAAATTTCTATTTAAATGGTATATTTTTTCTATCTGTTCACTTTCATCCTGTGTGAGTCTTTTGTTCTAAGGTGGGTGTCTTGTAGACAGCATATATATGGGTCATGTTTTCTTATCTATTCAGCTACCCTATGTCTTTTGATTGGACCACTTAATCCATTAACATTTAAGGTTATTACTGATCAGTACTTATTTATTGCCATTGTTTTGTTTATCCAATGTTCCTCTCTATATATATTTCTTTTTCTTAAAGCAGTCCCTTTAACATTTCTTGCAATGCTGGTTTGGTTGTAATGAATTCCTTTAGCCTTTTTGTTTTTTGTCTGGGAAGCTCTTTATTTCACCTTCAATTTCAAATGATAGCCTTGGTGGCTAGAGTAGTCTTAGTTTCAGTTCCTTGCTTTTCATTACTTTGAGTACTTCATGCCAATCCCTTCAGCCTGAAGTGTTTCTGCTGAAAAATCAGCTGACAGCCTTATGGGAATTCCCTTGTTGGTAACTGTTTTCTCTCTTGATACCTTTAATATTCTTTCTTAGTTTTTACACTTTGCCAATTTAATTATGATGTGTCTTGGTGTGGGTTTCTTTGGGCTCATCTTGATTGGGATTCTCTGTGCTTCCTGAGCTTGTGGGAAGGACTTTTTCCTTCATGAGATTAGGGAAGTTTTCTTTCATTATTTCTTCATTTATATCCCTTGCTCACTTTCTTCTCCTTCTGGTATCCCTATGATGTAGATATTGTTACATTTCATGTTGTCCCAAAGTTCCCTTAAACTCTCCTTATTTGTTGTTGTTTTTGTGGTGTGGTTTCTTTGTTAATCCATACCTAAGGATATATTTTTTTTTTCCAATTGATTTTTAGAGAGAATGGAAGGGAGTGAGAGGAAGAGAAAGAGAGATAAACATTGATGTGAGGGAGACACATCAATCTATTGCCTCCTGCACACACCCCGACACAGGCAGTGATCAGTTGCCACCCAGGTACATGCTCTTGATCAGGACTCAAGCCCAGACTCTTTATAGTCCATGGGCCAGTGCTCTAACTACTCAACCAAACCAGCCAGAGGCAATCCTTTTATTTAAAAATTCTTTTTCCTTTCTGTTGCTCTAATTGAGTGTGTTTGTTTTGTTTTTATGTTGTCTTCCAAAATTGCTGCTCTGATCCTCTGCTTCATCCAGCCT